>NC_091286.1:47156201-47480591 GCF_032444005.1 Ranitomeya imitator
AAAAACAAAAGAGCAAAAATGAAAAATTGCAGTATTGATGTTATTATTAAGTAGCACCTGAAAACTCAGCAGGTTCTACAGCATATGGCAGAATTGAGAATGCAGCTCTGAAGTATAATACTTTCTCTAACTCTGCATCAGCACAAGATAAGTGATGTAATATGTTATAACGCTAATTCGGGGCATGTAATGAATTGAGAATTATCAACATCCCCTTTGCCGCATGTTAGTCCTCCTTTGGCGAGGTAGCGAGGCATCTCCTAGCAGCTGCTGCCAGAACCAGAAGCCATCATCAACCGATCCCAGTTTCTAAACTGTGAATCCTCCATTATTAATGGGCAAATTAACAAATCACGCCTGTGCAGGGCAATGCATGACATGTATATTTGTGACCTCCTGCGCATGCACCACCACCGGTTTATAGTGTTCACGTACAAAGCGTATATTTGATAGAAAATTCTAAAATAAAAAAAAATTCTAACAATAAAATGATTATTTTTGTAACTTTTGCACTGGGAAATAGTAAAACATAAAGAATGTAGAATCGATCCATGATCATATTTATAAAATAATTCAAATCCTTTACCTATACAAAAGTACGAAACACTAAACCTTCCAGAGAGAGAAGCTTCGGACTTTACAGCTGCTTCTTAACTCTCCGAACATTCTTGTAAACCCTCATCTTCCGAGCTTTCAGCCAATGGGCACGACTCCAGTAACAATACAAAGCTGTTGAGAAGAGGTGAGAGATGGAAAGCAGAAGCAATTAACTGACTTGAAGACGATCTGATAGACGCCTGTTTTGGTTTTCCTTGCCATTATTTTTTCTCTATGCTCCTTTAAAAAAAATCTCTCCCGTAAAAAAAAAAAAAAAAACAGCACCATGGCTCCGTGCACGCAATTTCCATCAGACGTGTACTCCTCCAGTATACACTTACAACAATCATAGGGTGGATTGTAAAAAAAAAAATGTTTTTCCCCAGTGACCCTTGTTCAGTGAATAAGCGGGGAATTATCACAACATAGAAGTATCCTCATTTTTCGTCCATGTGCATTTTTTTCCACAGCATTTTTTATACTGATTCAGAGGAAACACATTTTAAAAAAGTAAACATAACCTCAATAACTAGAGAAAATTATTATTGCTTATTATAGTGCAGATGAAAAGCTGCAGAAAAGATGCCGCATTTATGATACATGTGAACATGGCCTTTGGATCTCAGGTTACTTTTTTGTGGAAAAATGATAAGAAGCGGTTGGGTGATATCTAACCCAGAACACTGGTCTATTTCTGCTGCAGATCTTCTTTGCCATGTAGGGTTAGGCCCGCTTCAGATGAGTGGCATGAAAAATCATCTTTTTTCATCCAGAAAAAAATGGACAATTTATCATACTATTTGCCATCCACATGTCCATTTTTTACATCCATGTGGCATTTGCTTTATGCATCAACACTTTCAAATATAATAGTCCAAATATAGTTTACTATGTTTATAATTGCAATGGATCCATAAAAAATGGATGCTACAAGGATGGTGTTATATGGAATCTTTTTTTTTTTTTAAAGCACCCATTGAGTTTATTGGCTGAGTTTGATACCAAACCAGTGCCAGCCACAGGGCTCCCATACCAATGCCAACCACAGTGCTCCCATACCAATGACAGCGACAGTGCTCCCATACCAATGACAGCCGCAGTGCTCCCATACCAGTGCCAACCACAGCATTCCCATACCAATGCCAGCTACAGTGATCCCATACCTATGCCAACCACAGTGCTCCCATACCTATGCCAACCATAGTGCTCCCATACCAATGCCAACCACAGTGCTCCCATGCCAATGCCAACCACAGTGCTCCCACACCAATGCCAACCATAGCACTCCCATACCAATGCCAGCTACAGTGATCCCATACCTATGCCAACCACAGTGCTCCCATACCTATGCCAACCATAGTGCTCCCACACCAATGCCATCCACAGTGCCCCCACACCAATGCCAACCACAGTGCTCCCATACCAATGCCAACCTCAGTGCTCCCATACCAATGCCAGCCACAGTGCTTCCATACCAATGCCAACCACAGTGCTTCCAGAGTATCTATCAGCCATATCTTCCTTCTCCTCTCGCTTCCTCAAGCTCAATGTGGACAAATCTGAACTAATTATCTTTCCTCCATCTCGTATATCTTCCCTACCTGATCTATGTATCAAAATAAATGAAATCACACTTTCCCCTGTCCCCAAAATCCGCTGCCTCGGAGTAACCCTGGACTCTGCCCTGTTCTTCAAACCGCACATCCAAGATCTCACCACCTCATGTCACCTCCAGCTCAAAAATATTTCCAGAATCCATCCTTTCCTCAACCCTCACTCTACCAAAATGCTTGTGCGTGTCCTAATCATCTCCCGCCTCGACTACTGCAACATCCTCCTCTGTGGCCTACCTTCTAACACTCTTGCACCTCTCCAGTCCATCCTTAACTTTGCTGTCCGACTAATTAATCTCTCTCCTCGCTACACTCCTGCTTCACCTCTTTGCAAATCCCTTTAGTGGCTCCCAATTTCCCAGCGTATCCAGTTTAAACTACTAACACTGACCTACAAAGCCATCCATAACCTTTCTCCTCCATATATTTCCAAACTAATCTCTCAATATCTTCCCTCACTTATTCTTCGGTTCTCTCAAGACCTTCTTCTCTCTTCCATGCTTATTCGCTCCTCACCCAATCGCCTCCAAGACTTCTCCCGAATATCCCCCATCCTCTGGAATTCTTTGGCCAACACATCAGGTTATCCACCACATTTGGATCCTTCAAAAGAAACCTGAAAACCCACCTCTTCAAAGAAGCTTACAACCTGTAATGACCACACGGCCACCTCAACACCATCGGAGCTACTGCAACCCTCGTCCCACTGTCTCCTTCCCCACTGTCCTGTAGAATGTAAGTCCGCAAGGGCAGGGTCCTCGCCCCTCTGTATCAGTCTGTCATTGTTTACTGTAAGTGATATTTGTATTTTGATGTAACCCCTTCTCATGTACAGCACCATGGAATTAATGGTGGTATATAAATAATAATAATAATACCAATGCCAGCCACAGTGCTCCCATACCAAATGGGAAATTATTATTATTATTCCAAGATCTATTGATTAAAATGAACTTTTGTTCATGTGACAACCTCTTTAACTGTTGGCCCTTTTATTAATAATAATAATAATCTTTATTTATATAGCCCTTTTCTGTAGAGCTGATCCAAGCTGTTAATCGGCTACCGATCTACTATATTAAACCAATAGACAGGCAACTGAACATCGCTAATACTATTGTTCTGTGCACATAGAATCTCATTTTATCTCGATGTGATGCCGAAAATGATGATTTTCTTTTGCCTACATAAAACTCACAGCTTTTTGCTTGTTCGTTGGGCGATTTCCAGTAACGGGCGTCTCTACGAACGTTCACCCGATGATTATTGGCTCGTCTAAATGGGCCATGAGAAATTACTAGATATTAAGAGTTCACACAAGAGAACAAATGAAGTACTTACAGGTAATTAACAAAAAAAAAACCAAAACATATTTTAAATAGGTAAATGCCCTTTAAGACTCCATTGAAAAAAAAAAAATCAAAGCATGACTATTACCATGAAGACCCGCGGTGACATATGAATTATACAGTCAATGCTTCCGTGCCAGTGTGTGATGGAAGCAAAGTGTTATATGTCTTACTGTGGGATTTAAGTGCTTTTAGGTGTTTATCGGCCCGGAGAATTCAAACACGAGAAGCTTCTTATTTCAGCACAGAAGTGATGAGAATGGGCTCCAGCAGGCTCGGTAATGTACATGACTTCCTCCGAGCACATGTGGGAGAGAATGAGTCATGCAGCCGCTGATGGATGAGATCCACCCTCCCTCATCTCCATCAATATTACACGATTTAGGCTGAACCTTTCTTTGTGAATTGAGATGAAATCCTGAAAAGATTCTGTAAATCGCTGGAATAATTAGATGTTTTCTTGCATTCATAGAAATGTATTATTTTTAACCAAAGAAATATGACATCATTGCCTCTACGTGACTACAATGGAAAGCGCAATTCCACCTGTTCTGTAAAGTCACGTTGCACATCCTGCGCCGATGGTTTCAGGCGCGTGTATTGTATCCATGTTCATCTGGCAGTAATCAGGATGCAATAGTGCGGGATCACTGGAGAAAAGCTCAAGGGCCACAGGGACCACGGTGCTTTAAATTCAGTTTAGTCCGATCATTGAGGATCAGAGTCAGCGTCAGCAGCTGGCGATGATCGCGGGAAAGTGGCCAGGATTCAACGTGCAGCGCCACTTGCACATGTACGTAGAGAACGGGCTCAGGAGCTGAGCCTGCTTCATATAGGTCAACCTACTGCGTAGGAAACTAGCTCTGATCATAGCTGTATTTAAGCAGTTACAGATGAAGCAAGGTGCCCCTTCCGAGGACCATCAACCCAACCTGCCCCATAATTGCAGTGTGTCAATTGCATTTTCTTGGCAGCTGGAGGCGAAGAACGAAAAGGGAACCACTGGGCCTCTGCCACCAAAAGGGCAGTCATAAACCTGGATCCAGTCCTGGTGTCAGTGATACTTCTGGACAATTGGATGTAATATAGGAGGGTCCTTCATTAAGGACCCCCTTCTTTATTAGGTAAAAAGAAGAGTCACTTTGTAGGACTCGTTCTGGCATTAGAAGAAGTTACATTCATTGAAATTATTCCAGTTCTGCTTTTCATGTATCGCGGAAGCACCAGGCCGGAAAAAGCAGCTGTTTGCCCAAAGTGCAGGTGGTTGTGATGTGAAAGGGATTCATTTTTTGAACTGACCGCCCTTTTAACTCCGGTACAATTTTGCCGTCTGAATATCCGCTCTAGAATAACATTTCATTATTGCATTTTTGTCTTTTTATGTCAAGGTTTTGTATTTTCGCCTGTTTTAAATTTGTCCATTATTCTTCTTTTAATTTGTGCCTTTTTTAAAGTCTATTTTCTGCATGTTCGATTGATTATGTTCACCCTGGTTTGGGGGTTTCCATGATTGATTTTTTTTCTGATTTATCAATTATTTGTTAAAAAGGCGCAACAATTTTGTCTGTAGCTATTTTTATTTTGGCTAGTTTCAGCCACTAGTAGAGGGAGCTAATGAGCAAGAATAGAATAGAATGTGGTAGGTTCCAAAGCTCCCTCTAGTGGAGGCTGCAGTAACCATCATTTTAATTTTTAGTTCATGAAACAATAGTACATGAGAAAATAAAATAATTTGTAATCTACTGTATTTTATCTAATATAATATAATCTAATAATCTTTATTTTTATATAACATATTCCGCAGCGCTTTACAGTTTGCACACATTATCATCGCTGTCCCTGATGGGGCTCACAATCTAGATTCCCTATCAGTATGTCTTTGGACTGTGGGAGGAAACCGGAGAACCCGGAGGAAACCCACGCAAACACGGGGAGCACATACAAACTCCTCGCAGATGTTGTCCTTGGTGGGATTTGAACCCAGGACTCCAGCGATGCAGGGCTGTAGTGCTAAGTGCTGAAAAAATCTGCTTCTTTCTCCACCAGGACTGTCAGCTTTCATTCTCAAAATTCTCAATTCCTGGAAACAAAGTGTATTCAGTCAAGACAAAGTTTCCCATTACTGAGATAGGACATGACAGTTGCTGCTGATGAGATTCTATGAAGACAGGAAGGGGGAGGAGCTGTACTTTTAGCTCCACCTCCCCTCTCACCTCCTCCCATCTACATAGAATCTTATCAGCACCAACTTGCATCTTGGTAACGGAATGTTCTGTCTTTTTGAGAGTGAATGGTCAGTCCTGGCAGAGGAAGAAGCATATTTCCCTGATAAGATGCATTACAAGGCTTGTTATTTTTATGCGAACTCTTGATTTATAAAATAAAAATTAAAACAACAGTTACACTTTAAGTCTATGGCTGTGTATGTATCAGAAAATACAGAGCTTTAATTGGCACAGGACTTTGGAAATGATAACATGATTACATGACTGCACGTTAGCAAAAGATGGAAATTCACTAATTATATTAAAAACCTCCAATATTATTCCAGTAATTCACTGTCCCCGTGTCACCTGGCCCAGAAAGCCGTGGAATAATTACTTCCATATACAGCACTGCGCAAACTTTAAGATTTCCGAAATAGCAACAGAGTATAAATGGTTCATTCTTCAGGACCAGCAAAAAATGCAGAAGGAAAAAGACTCCATGCTTAGTATATTATCACATTTTTAGGGGGATTTTATGTCCGGCTTTTGCCCTTTTAGAGCTTTGTTTCTTTTTGGGAGACTTTTTGCAGGTAAATTTTACCTTACTTCCAAAGTTCAGTCCTAAAAGTCGGGGGCAATTTCTGCATCTCCTAATTTATTCTAAAAAAATGGCCTGGGTCTGTAGGGCCACCCACTGGAAGTAGCAATCCAAGAAGTCAACGTTGACCCTTTAAAGAGGACCTTTTACTGGATTTTTTTTCTTACTTAAACTGAGCATCTCCTCCAATCGCCGCTGCTCCACTGATCCTGGGACAGTTTTTCTTTTTCTTCTGTGCCCCTCCGTTCCTACGCTACGCCCCCTGGTAATAAAGGTGAAAATTTTCCCTACAACCAATTGGGCGTGTACCACAAAACTTCCCTGTGGACACCCCCCTCTTTTGATTGGCCAGCATCAGAGGAGAAAAAGAAAACACCCACATGGAAGTTCTGCAGTATACGCCCAGTTGGCTGGAGAGAAAATATTCACCACTATTACCGGGGGGGCATAACTTTGGAACAGAGGAGCACAGAAGAAAAAGAAAAATGGTTCCAGAATCAGTGGAGCAGCAGCAATTGGAGAAGAGAATCAGTTAAAAACATTCAATAAACTAACTTTTTAAGCAGCCTTGCAATATGATTAAGGATGCAAAGCCAAACCAAAACCTCGATTTGCAGACCGTTGTTTCGGTTCAGAAGCATCTCACCAACTTCAGACCTTCTACCTTGCACTGATCTTCCTCCATGCTTGATGATTTTACACATATCTTGAAGACTGTACATTTGTCGGTTTACACGCCGCCTCTTGTCACGTACAAAGATCCTAAAACTTTCCTCCAGTCCTCTCCCCTCCCCCCAAAGTGATTTTAAGTATTTTTTTGTTTTGTTTTAGCAACTTTTATGAAGCATTACCTATTTTTGCACTAAAAAAGTGCCAAAAACGGTTTGGAGCTGGAGATAAGAATAAAGGGCATTTTTTTTTAATTTTTCGCTATGATGTCAATGAATATCACAAGAAAAGTAACTTTAAAAAAAAAATGGTGATGATGAATTGGGCCCTAAAAGTACGTTCACAGAGTGCAACAAACAAAACAGAAGCAAAATCATCACATGACATGCGGAAACTTCTACAAATTACAACATGCGGTACTTACCGTATATATCTATTTTTTCGCTTTTTTAAGCGTATATTGCAGTGGCAACAAAACTAAACAGGTTGTGACTAAAGAATGGAGTATTTGGGCATTTGCTTCTGTTACAGAAAAATTGTGTTGCAAGTTCAAGCACTAAACGAAAATTATGATCTACTTTTAGGACAACAAGTGTATAGTGGCATTATTGCAGGTCAATACCACCATCTAGTGGACACAATAATAAAAACCACATTCACTACCCGAAACGTGTGCATTGTTTAATCCAGGGATGGGGAACGTTTTTTTATGCCAAGAGGCATTTGGATATTTATAACATCATTCATGGTCCGTACAAAATTATCATCTTTACAAATGATCCTGCAATATTTGGTCAAACATTTTATTAACTCACCGCTAATGTGAAGGCCAGAAGTGCTTCTCTTTGGGGAGATTTGATGAGACGTATGATGTTAAGTGGTATTGATGATGTTGCTACTCGCAACTGCTTTTCCAGTTATGCGTCCGTCTGGAGCACAGTCTGCTCTTTGAGATTAATTTTGAAAAGAACTTGCAGCAGTAAGTTGTTGCAAACACATATGCATATTACACAGCAGGCCTCAAGGTGAAACTGATGAAAACATCACATAGGAGACACTGAGACTCCTGTATATACATCACATAGGACACACTGAGATTGTTGTATGCATCACATAAGAACCACTTAGATTACGTATGCATCACATACTAGACATTGAGACTGCTGTATATACACCCGATGGTAGACACTGAAACTGCTGTATATACGTTACATAGGAGACACTGAAACTGCTGTATATACATCACATAGGATATACTGAGATTGTTGTATGCATCACATAGGAGACACTTAGATTACGTATGTATCACATACTAGACATTGAGACTGCTGTATATACACCCGATGGTAGACACTGAAACTGCTGTATATACATTACATAGGAGACACTGAAACTGCTGTATATACATCACATAGGATATACTGAGATTGTTGTATGCATCGCATAGGAGACACTTAGATTACGTATGTATCACATACTAGACATTGAGACTGCTGTATATATGTTATAGCATGCAGGTACTGAGTATGTCACCACAGAACAGACAGACCAACAGTTGAGGGATTTAATAACAGGAATCAGGTTCTCCTCGCAGGGAGGAAGCAATGGAAAATACCTAGCAATAAAACAGTGCAAAAATATGAGAGTCAAACAATGTAACCGAAGTAAGCAAGATTTCTTGAGAAAAGAAAACTTATCAGTCTGATGAGGACTTGCTTGAAGGGTCATCTTCTCCAACATAGGCACCGAGAAACAGCGGCACTTGTCGTCCCTCTGTTGTCCGTGGGCTGAGGAGCCCGCTGCCTGGGGTTTCGGGAGTTAATGTGATATGCACAGGCTCTGAGTCTTTAGCTTTTACAGCACAGCCTATCCCGGGAAAACGATGGTCAGTCTATTATTAAGTCTCTCACCAGGAATCAGGGGCTCTGCACTGTTAAGTCTCTCACCAGGAATCAGGGGCTCTGCACTGTTAAGTCTCTCACCAGGAATCAGGGGCTCTGCACTGTTAAGTCTCTCACCAGGAATCACAGTCTCTGTACTGATACCGCGGGTACCAGGGAGTCGCAGTCTCTACATGGGTCTCAAAGTGCCCCTCTCCAGTCACAGCAGAGTCCGCTTTCATGTACTCACAAGATGCAGTCTTTCTGGGCAGTCTCCCTGTATTTGTCCTCTGACCGGGAGCTCTCTCTCCCGGAGTGCAGCTGCACCCTGCTCTGACCCCTGCTCACGCTGCTCTGTTCCTTTGCGCGTGCCTTTTCCGCTCTCTGCCCGGCTTCCTTCCTGTCCCAGTCTCTAAGTCTGCCCCCTGGGGAACCTGTAGCACAGCTCAATGGTTCCAGGCACAGAGCTGAGAAGGTAACCGCCACCGGACTCTTCTTGTGCTTCACCTCCTTACATATACAGCCCATGGTAGACACCGAAACTGCTGTATATAAATTACATAGGAGACATAAACTGCTGTATATGCATCACATAGGATACACTGATGGAGCCCTGTCTCCAGTCCATGAAACTTAAGGCACGTCTTATTCTCATCCGTTCTAGAGATCGTACTCAACAAGTTCTATGGGAATCCGTGGGACACAAATGACCCCAGGATGGCAGACTTTGTACTTCAGAGCTTCAACCAAGTTTCATCCTTTTTTAAGTGATACATTGATAAGACTAAATTAATTAAAAAACTTTCAAACTGTCTTGCTGCTTCAGAGAAAAAAATGGATGCAACTAGATGGTAACACTCACACGGATGTGGGAATCTAGCCCTAAAGTCATTTTCTAGACTAAGGGAAAAGTTCCCTTAAAGTTTTACTTCAAGGCAGCATGAGCGAGGTTAAAGGTTCCCATAAAGGGCAGAGGGCACCAACAATCAATGCCTCTTGCATGATTGCAGCCAGGTATATATTTCTCTGAGATACAATCGTTTTTCATAGAAAATATATTTTGCAGATCAGGGGACCATAGCGGGAGACAGTCACCACCTGCCAGCTTCTCCCACCGCTGCTCCAGGTGATTGACAGGTCTCTCCTATGTACACATGTGTTAAAGACCGGATTCCCATGCAAAAAAATAGTCCATACACCTTTTGTATTACATGAATGTACAGGTACACAATACACTAAGTGGCCAATATACAGATACAGACATATACAGTGGCATGTAAAAGTTTGGGCACCCTGGGCCAAACTTACTGTTTTTGTGAACCGTTAAGCAAGTTGAAGATTAAATGATCTCTGAAAGGCCTTTGACACATTTCCTTTGTATTTTAGGCAAAAAAAAATCTAAATATATATTGTCATTTTTTACGTTTTAAAAATTACAAAAAGTTAAATGGGCTGATGCAAAAGTTTGGGCTGCCTTGGAGATTTCTACGCTTAGATAACTTTTAACAAGGTTTCAGACCTTAATTTGCATATAAGCGTTATGGCTTGTTCACTATTATCATTAGGAAGGGCCAGGTAATGCAAATTTCCCAGTTTTATAAAAACCCAGCCTCCTCTAATCTTGTGCCAAAAAACTGCAGCCATTGGTTCTTCTAAGCAGCTGCCTGTCACTCTGAAAATGAAAATGGTGGAGGCCAAGAAAGCAGGAGAAGGCTATAAGAAGATAGTAAAGCGTTTTCAAGTTGCCCTTTCATCAGTTTGAAATTTAATTAAGAAATGTCAGTTAACAGGAACAGTGGCAGTCAAGATAGGGTTTGGAAAACCAAGCAAGAGATGATCCTAGAATCCCCAACTGCAAAAGGCCTTCAGGAAGATTTAGCAGACTCTGAAGTTGTGGTACATTGTCCCACTGTTTAGAGACCACTGCACAAATATGGCCTTCATGGAAGAGTCATCTGAAGAAAACCTCTCCTGTGTCCTCAACATAAAATTCACCATCAGAAGTATGCAAAAGAACATCTAAACAAGCCTAATACATTCTGAAAACAAGTCCTGTGGACCGATGAGGTTAAAATAGAACTCTTTAGCCACCATGATTAAAGGTATGGGTGGAGAAAAAAGGGCACAGAATATCAGGAAAAGAACATCTCACCAATCATTAAGCATGTGGGTTTATCAATTACGTATTGGGGTTGTGTTGCAGTTAATGGCACGTGGAACATTTCACGGGTGGAAGGAAGAATGGATTCAATGAGATTTCAACAAATTCTTGATGCAAACATAGCACTATCTGTAAAAAAAAAAAGCTGAAATTGAAAAAAGGATGGCTTCTACAAATGGATAATAATCCTAAGCACCCGTCAAAATCCACAATAGACAACATCAAAAGACACAAGTTGAAGGTTGTACAATGGCCCTCACAGTCCCCTGATCTGAACAGTATTGAAAATCTGTGGCTATACCTCAAAATAGCAGTGCATGCAAGACGACGCAAGAATCTCACAGAAATGGAAGAATATTCCAAGGAAGAGTGGATGAAAGTCCCTCAAACAAGAATTCAAAGACTCTTGTCTGCCTACAAAATGCGTTTACAAGCTGAGATACTTTCAAAGGGGGGTGCTACTAGGTACTAACAATGCAGGGTGCACAAATTTTTGTACTGGCCCATTTTACTTTTTGTAATTTTTAAGATGTAATAGGTGAATGAATATATATATATATATATATATATATATATATATATATATACAGTTAGGGCCAGAAATATTTGGACAGTGACACAAGTTTTGTTATTTTAGCTGTTTACAAAAACATGTTCAGAAATACAATTATATATATAATATGGGCTGAAAGTGCACACTCCCAGCTGCAATATGATAGTTTCCACATCCAAATCGGAGAAAGGGTTTAGGAATCATAGCTCTGTAATGCATAGCGTCCTCTTTTTCAAGGGACCAAAATTAATTGGACAATGGACTCTAAGGGCTGCAATTAACTCTGAAGGCGTCTCCCTCGTTAACCTGTAATCAATGAAGTAGTTAAAAGGTCAGGGGTGGATTCCAGGTGTGTGGTTTTGCACTTGGAAGCTGTTGCTGTGAGCAGACAACATGCGGTCAAAGGAACTCTCAATTGAGGTGAAGCAGAACATCCCGAGGCTGAAAAAATCCATCAGAGAGATAGCAGACATGCTTGGAGTAGCAAAATCAACAGTTGGGTACATTCTGAGAAAAAAGGAATTGACTGGTGAGCTTGGGAACTCAAAAAGGCCTGGGCGTCCACGGATGACAACAGTGGTGGATGATCGCCGCATACTTAATTTGGTGAAGAAGAACCCGTTCACAACATCAACTGAAGTCCAGAACACTCTCAGTGAAGTAGGTGTATCTGTCTCTAAGTCAACAGTAAAGAGAAGACTCCATGACAGTAAATACAAAGGGTTCACATCTAGATGCAAACCATTCATCAATACCAAAAATAGACAGGCCAGAGTTAAATTTGCAGAAAAACACCTCAAGAAGCCAGCTCAGTTCTGGAAAAGTATTCTATGGACAGATGAGACAAAGATCAACCTGTACCAGAATGATGGGAAGAAAAAAGTTTGGAGAAGAAAGGGAACGGCACATGATCCAAGGCACACCACATCCTCTGTAAAACATGGTGGAGGCAACGTGATGGCATGGGCATGCATGGCTTTCAATGGCACTGGGTCACTTGTGTTTATTGATGACATAAGAGCAGACAAGAGTAGCCGGATGAATTCTGAAGTGTACCGGGATATACTTTCAGCCCAGATTCAGCCAAATGCTGCAAAGTTGATTGGACGGCGCTTCATAGTACAGATGGACAATGACCCCAAGCATACATCCAAAGCTACCCAGGAGTTCATGAGTGCCAAAAAGTGGAACATTGTGCAATGGCCAAGTCAATCTCCAGATCTAAACCCAATTGAGCATGCATTTCACTTGCTCAAATCCAGACTTAAGACGGAAAGACCCACAAACAAGCAAGACCTGAAGGCTGCGGCTGTAAAGGCCTGGCAAAGCATTAAGAAGGAGGAAACCCAGCGTTTGGTGATGTCCATGGGTTCCAGACTTAAGGCAGTGATTGCCTCCAAAGGATTTGCAACAAAATATTGAAAATAAAAATATTTTGTTTGGGTTATGTTTATTTGTCCAATTACTTTTGACCTCCTAAAATGTGGAGTGTTTGTAAAGAAATGTGTACAATTCCTACATTTTCTATCAGATATTTTTGTTCAACCCTTCAAATTAAACGTTACAATCTGCACTTGAATTCTGTTGTAGAGGTTTCATTTCAAATCCAATGTGGTGGCATGCAGAGCCCAACTCGCGAAAATTGTGTCACTGTCCAAATATTTCTGGCCCTAACTGTATATATATATATATATAATATAAAGGAAATGTGTCCTCTTTAACTTCCCTTTAGAGACCATTTCATTTTCAACTTGCTTAACTGTTCATAGTAACAGTAATTTTGACCAGGGGTGCCCTAACTTTTACATGCAACTGTATGAACACAGTGCCCCAGCACACTGTGAATAATGAATACATGAACTCCACTATTGTTAAAAATGCAAGGTATTCAATTACATCAAGGCGTACCTATATATGGATGGTCCCTATTACTAATATCCATATTAGTTGTTGGCTGACTTTTGTGCTTTTTATCAAAAACTTTGGTATACACCACCATTAGATCATAGAAAATAGGAAAAGGGGTAAATGAATGGGGAAAGAATGTGTAATAAAACGTAACTTTTATTTTTAGTTAAAATTAATTCTTAGAATTTACATATATGCAATGAGGATGTATATTATAATATTATATATTATATATTATTATATATTGCAATAGATAAATGTGGATAAAATCCGCGCTGTTGTGACAAATGATGGATCCAGATATAGTTATAAGATTTCCGGGTGGTTTATTCAACGCGTTTCGAAGCTCATGGCTTCCTCTTCAGGAAGTTTCCACAGAACGGCATCTTATAACTATATCTGGATCCATCATTTGCAGCGTGGATTTTATCCACATTCATCTATTATAACGGTTCTGAGAGGTCGCAGCGCCGACCTGTGGATCTGCAGCAGCTGACAACTACACGCTTTTACTGTTTACCACCAGGTGAGCAGTTCTCTCATAATTGATTGGAAAAAATCCTGGGGATAAGGCCCTATTTGCGCTTTCTTTTTTGTCACCCATTGAGGTGCAAAATTTGTTCATCAAGAAATTTTTAACTAATCCCTGACTCTTGTCCCGTATGAAATTATAGGTCAGGTTATAATACAGTTAGAATTAATTATTGAGCCTAGCGGAAATTTTGTCAGTCTCCAATTTATCTATATTGCTCTAGATGTTGACGTCCTATATGTATGCCATTTGTATAAATAGATCGCTGGTGGTTCATGGCCCGAGCACTGCCATGTACCCTAGTAGTAGTTTCGGCAACATGTGGAACTTTGTCGTAGTCAAGAGACGTTGCACAACACAATTTCTCCTGTTACTCTTGTGAAAGTGAAAAATTTTAGGCTAAAGCAATTTAATTTTTAGTTTTCTCGTTCTCTGAAGCACTTATGGGTTCAATATGCTCACTGCACCCCTAGATGAATTCATTGAGGGGTATAGTTTCCGAAATACAGTCACTTGTAGGGAGTTTCTGCTGTTTGGCATGTCAGGGGCTTTTCGAACATGACATGACGTCAGCAATCTATTTCAGCCAAAATTGCACTTCAGAATTCAAATAGCGCTCCTTCTCTTACGAGCCCTGCCGTGTACCCGAATATTAGTTTCCGGCCACATATGGGGTATCGTCATACTTATTGGAAATTTACAAAATGTGTGTTCCATTTTATCCAGTTACTCTTGTGAAAATGAAAAATTTGTGGTGAAAGCAACATTTTTGAGGAAAATAATAATTTTTTTATATTTTGTTTCCACTTTGTTTTAATTCACCTGAAGCACCTGAAGTGTTAACAAACTTTCTAAATGAGGTTTTGAAACCTTAAGGCCACGTGCACAAGTTCAGTATTTGGTCTGTATTTTACATCAGTATTTGTAAACCAAAACCAGTAGTGGGTGAAAAAAATACAGAAGTGGTAACAAATTTCTACTATACTTTTCCTCTGACTGTTCCACTCCTCATTTTGGCCCTTTTCTCCGAACATTGTACAAAGGGGAGTTTCTCCAACCTAAGAGGACCGTGAAGAAAAATTTTAAACAAACCACAAAGAAGAATGACCGTACAAATTGTAGCATTTCATGACCATCTGTCTAGGGACTGAATACCCGACTCATCAATTCAAATCCAAAACAAAAAGTCTACATTTCTGCCCCAATCCAAAATTATGAAATATTCTTGGCAATTACTCACTGAAATTAAATTGTTTTAAAGGGAAACAATCTTAATCAGTGAATTAATAAGTATCACCCGGGAGCCTAAATGATAGAAAGGTACGTCATATACTCACCAGGCAGATAGAACTGCTAGGAACTACACTCAAATGGATCCACATACCTCGGCAAGACCAAGCCATATTAGATTTAGGAAGAAAAACCTAAACATAATTAAGTAACATTCTGTAGAAAATAATACACCTGACTAGTGATAAGCGAGTATGCTCGTTACTCGAGTTCCTCCAAGCATGCTCGGGTGGTCGAGTATTTTGGCGTGCTCGAGATTTAGTTTATGTCCCGCAGCTGAATGATTGGCGGCTGCTAGACTGCTTGAATACATGTGAGGATTGCGTGTTTGTTAGGCAATCCCCACATGTATTCAATCTGTCTCGCAGCCGCAAATCATGCATCTGCGGCGACATAAACTAAATCTCCGAGCACGCCGAAATACTCGGAGACCACCCAAGCATGCTTGGAGAAACTCGAGAAACGACCACTTCGCTCATCACTACACCTGACTGATCAATTCTAGAGTCGAGCAAAAAGATTTGCACAGTCCTGGTTTAGCGTTCAGTCCTCCATGGCTGATAGACTACCATCAGTCTTCATTTTTGTGGCTGTTATATTCTGCTTGGAATCCTGGATGCTTCTTTCGCTTATTCGTCCCCATGATGTTATGATGTTGCATACCATGCACGGTGGCATCAAAAGTGAAGACTGCCCTAATCCAGCTACCATGGAGGACTGTACGGTGGACCGAGGCAGCATGAATCTATTTGTTCAACTGTAATCCATACACCTTCTGGGAATCAATTCTTCAATCCTCGGGGCTACAAAAATTACTCGAAAAGATAAACTATAGAAAACAAACGGGATTTACAACCGAAAAATAAGTAAAACTAGTTTCATTAAAAAGCTTGAACAAAAGCATGCTCCATCTTTAAACATAGGATGGTGGGACAAGTATTTCATTATGCGCAGCAAATTATTTATCACAAAACCACCCTCCTAACCCTAACCTGCATCTTTTTTGTGCATCCACACAGAATAGTTCTGTCAGTGAAGTCCCTGTCAAGGGCTGTGGGAGTGAGCACTGCAGAGATCGTTGGTGTGTCAGATATCGACCACACAAGGGGCCACAGAAGGAAGGTGAGGTATACTGACATTCATGATGCACTTCTGGTTGTGTCGCGCAATTTCCGGTCCACACTGCATGGTCCCCCTGATGTATCTGGTGAGACCCATCTCGGAGATGAGATCTGGTGGGTAGGTATGGCACTGCCTCTTTGACAGGAATGAATGGAGCTCCACCAAGGAGCCTTAGATGGAAAGTGGGCATGCAGGGGTCTCCAGGGCAAGCAGAGCAGCCAGATGAGGAAGGCCCAAAGCTGAAATGCAGTCTCTCCGCCAAGCAACATCAGAGTTCCCAGCTCTTCTCTCGGCCTCCATGCGTGATTCACCTGATAAATAATTCCGTTTTTTCATACGATCTTCTCAAGGACTGGTAAAGCTGACAAATCCCTCTTAGCCCAGGGCTACTTTTTATTCTCTTTGCCAGGTCACATGGGAAAATGATCTCCCAATGACCTGACTGTTACTGGGACTCCGGCAAATGTCTTCCCTTGTTACCAGGTCACATGGGCCCAAGCACTGAACAAATGAAGGATCGCTACTTCTCCTGTGCAAATCTGCCCAGAGCTGGCTACAAAATAGGAGGGAAATTTTCCCTCCAAAACTTAAGTCTAGCCATCCCACGTAAGGGATGATTATAACCCCCTAATTAATAGATTCCTCCTAATGGAAAAATACAACAATATCTTGTAAATCTTTGCAATGGACCCTCGACTTCTGAAATGTGGGTAATTTGCATTTTTTTGGGGGGGGTTTACATCTCATTACATTTTTCTAAAAAGCAGGTAGAGCTTAGGATGGTCTTTAATATATTTCCTTCATTCTGTCTACAACTCCATAACCCAAACCTATTGGGATCCCATGTGCCGCCATTTAAGTTACATGTAAAGGAAGCGGCCACTAGAACACTAACAAATGTAATTATACAAACAACCCTAAAGGGGTTGTCCACCTTTCGGTACATTTTTTTTTCTTTGCACGTAAATGCATGTAATTGGTAATAATAATCATTTTTGCATTTGAATTTCATTAAAATCGTGCACGTTTGTCTTCTATAACCTTGGTTTTGGTCAGTCTATTTCAGGATGCAGTATGAATTATCTAAAAATCTGTCAGTCAGAAATGGAATGTGAAGGAAAACGAAGAGCCTGTAAAAGTCAAATATTTTTAATGAAACCTAATCAAAGATTATTTTTAGCACCAAATATATGTATTTAAAGGGGATATCTGGGACTTTTAAAAAAAGGCATGTAGTTGCTAACAGAGGCAACTACCTGCCTGTTGCACTTGCTGTCGATAATTGACCGCTCCTGCCAGAGATTAAGATACTCCCTGTCAATAGAGCAGCAATTTCCCTTCCTGTTGTCAGCATGTTGTCATGCTGATTGACAGCCGACTTCCCCCAATTAGGTAGCAGAAGACGGCTGTCAATCAGCATGACACCAGTAGTCCTGCCCTGTCAATAGGAAGAGAAATTGCTCCTCTGTTGACAAGGAGCAGCTGAATTTTTGGCAGGAGTGGTCTTTGACCAAAGCTGGCCACAACAGATAGATAGTTGCCTCTGTTAGCAACTACATCCCTTCTTTAAAAAAAAGTCCTGGCTATTCCCTTTAAGGGGGTATAAGGGAAAACGTTTCTCTTGTGGAGAGTGCCAAGCCTATTTGCATATTTTAATTTCTAGAGAGCATGGTATGACCAATAAGTCTCCTTATGCCAGGTTGACACTCGTCGGAAGGAGAAACTTTACCCCTTGGATTCCCTGTCAGAGGCCTCTCACCCAGGCAAACCAGACCTCCTGCTTTTCACTGATGATCTGCAAACAGCCCAAAACATGTCTGCAAATGGAGTGCCTTGTTTGGCTTTTTATCTTACGTCATGAGGAAAGGCTTGTTAAAAAGTTGATATTGACTTTTAGGATATCTACCCCAAAAGATAGCGCAAGAGTTCTTTTCCTCTTCCTCTCTGAAGAAGCTACTTGTCTATAGTCCAGCTCAGTTTTTTTGATTTACTGTGATCTCTTGAACATTGTACAAATATGGGATGTGCCCCCCCCCCCCCCCATTCAAGTATTTCATCTGTATAGCTTCCCATGGATGGGTGTCTCGGCTGTGGTCCTGCCCTGCTCTACCCTTAATCACATTCACGTTGTTAGACTCATGATAAGGTTTTAATACTAGAGCTAAGTTAGGACTATCCCAATGGGTACACCCTGTCACGGTGGGATGGCTTTTAATCTGTTTTCATCAAAATAACCCTAACTAAGTACCCTACGCTATTCACATGTACCATTACTATTTACTTGGTGTAGGGTATATACTCATTTAATTTTTTTGTTTTTTTTCTTGGGTTATGACACATACAGTGAAAGCCAGAACAAAACAAAAAAATCTAAATTGCATGATATTTTTGGGGGGTCACTTCCCAAAACTATAGAACAAAAAGGGATCAGAAAGCAGCTTGTTCCACAAAAACAAATATATAGATATCTATTGACCAAGAAAAGTGGTGGCATTTTTTTTTTAAATTTTTTAAAGTAGTAAAACATAAAAAAACATAAATTAAGTATCACCATAAGCATACTGACTTGTAGAACAAACTTAAGGGTATGCGTCTTTCAAGCTAGGTCGAACACACTAAGCTTTTTAAAAAGAACCCGCTTTAAGAAATGCTTGCATTTTTACAATGCTACAAAAGATGCCAGTCATCATCCATCTGTCTTTTTAGGTTCCTGATAGATGTCTGCATTTAGCTTGTGGTGTTTTCCAAGTCCAAGCGGAAGTCTCCTGAAGAACGGTTGTCAGCTCACTTCTTTTAACTGCTTTGAATCTTTACAGATGTGAATCAATTAAAAGATGTTCAAAAGATTGAACATGTGAACAGCAAGTGGTTTTTCCATTGCAATGCATATGTTCATTCTTTTGATGCATGTTAATGTCTGAAAAAGAAATCCTGCGACATACCCAAGCAGGTCAATTTTACTGTCAGTGAACATTGTAAAAACAATCCCCCATGAAAAAAACAATGCCAAAGCGGCTTTTTTACAATTCCACCTAATTTTGATTTTTTTTTTTTTTGGGGGGGGACCAATAACAATACAGAAATACATCACCAGAACCAACATCAGAATATGAATACATCAACAGAACCACTATCAGTATATGAATACATCACCAGAACCACCAACAGTATATGAATACATCACCAGAACCACCAACAGTATATGAATACATCAACAGAACCACCATCAGTACACAAATACATCACCACAACCACCAACAGCATATGAATACATAAACAGAACCACCATCAGTACATGAATACATCACCAAAACCACCATCCATATATGAATACATCAACAGAACCACCATTAGTACATGAATACATCACCAGAACCACCAACAATATATGAATACATCAACAGAACCACCATCAGTACATAAATACATCACCAGAACCACCAACAGCACATGAATACATCAACAGAACCACCATCACTGCATGAATACATCACCAAGCTTCATGCAGGAATGAATTGCAATGTCAGCTCAGCCTGATACAGGGTCGACCTGGCCCAGCAGGAAACTGGAGGATCCTCTGTTGAGTCCCAGGTCCTCAATGGGCCCTTCAGCAAGTCATAGAGGGGGCCTGCCAGTAACAGCGCTAGTTTCAACTGAATATTAAAAAATGCTACATGTGAAAATTTTCTAAATATATTTTGTATGTTTGTTAACATGTAATGGTCAATTCTGATAATTAAAGAGGTTCTCTTTTTTTAGCCAATCTATACTTGTTAAATCACAGTGTATTTCCTTGCTTGGACCCCAACAATCAGCTGTAATCTGTGATGAAACATAGTAGTAAGCATTTAGTTGCTCTACAGCGCCACCACAGTGGAAATTAGGCATTACACAGTGCCCATTCAGATCAATGTATTCTCTCTTTCAACGAGTCCTCCAGAGCAGACGTCGCTCTTTGTAGCTTGAAGATCCTGATTGCGGACTGCCCTCTATTAATTCAGAATACTCTAAAAGGTGACCTAACAATGAGTTAAATAAAATGGATAACCCCTTTAAGAAAAAAAAAATCATCTGGTCTCTTCCGCTCATAAATGGCCAATTTATATAGAGACAATGAATATTTTATCACATTCTAAGCCATTACCTCCAATTAACGATGTTAACTCCCTTGTGATTAGCAGATGTGGCCGCTTCAGATTTGTGTATACGGGCAGAAGATGAAGGATTAATCAGTTTTACAAGTATTGAATGGCATTCCTGCAGGCAGATCAATGCCTATTCTCTGCCGCCTGCCCGCATTGTTGTGGAAGGACAAGCGGCTGCTGCGCTCTACAAACTCTTCCTGCGACCAAGTAACACAATATACAAATATTTACGTAAGGTCGACGGGAAACAATGGGCGCAGATACATAACAGGTGCTCGGGGTTAGCCAAACAATACGAGAAGTATGGTCGCCAAATTAAGGGAAAGTCGTACTAATTATCACAGTGATCATAGTGCCTGGTTGTATATAGAATATTCATTGTGAGGAGGAAAGGAGAGAATTCGGAAAGACGGGAATTTAAGTTGGAAATGAAGACATTTTTTACAAACAGACATAATTAGATTATATTTCCTGCAATGAAAATCCACAACCAGACCACTATGCCTGAACCTTGATAACCTCTATAATAAATAATACGAATTTTACTTCTATAGCGCCAACATATTCCGCTGCGCTTTACAATTAATTGGGGACTTGTATAAAATAAAACAATAAAAACAATACGAAGTTACATATACAGTGTAGTTCAGCAGTTACAGGAGTGAGAGTCAGGCTTCCAGGCTTACAATCTATAAGAACTCTATAAGGCTGTGTTCACATGTTCCGTTTTTGCAGCATTTTTTGCCACTTTTTTATTCAATTTAAAAACTGCTATTTATATTATCAAAAAATATTATGAGATTTCAGAAATCTGATGCGCACGATTGTTTTTTTTTTACTAAGTTGGAAAACAGCTGCGTTTTTGGAAACTGCTTCATCTCAATTTTTTCAGCATTTTTGCAGCATTTTTTTCACCAGCCACAGCAGAGACCTGGAGGAAATAGTGCAAGGAACTAATAGATGCTGAGAAGTGGATATACAACTGTGCGATAAATACATCAGCACTAGCTGTACAAATCTGTTTGGTAGTTTGTTACAATGCATCAGTCTGAAGCTGGGAAGTTGATGGCAAATATACTGAATTTAAAGGGTTAGTTCCCTATGGAATCACTTTTTGTTTGTTTGATTTTTACTTAACCCCTTAGTGACAGAGCCAATTTGGTACTTAATGACCAGGCCAATTTTTGCAATTCTGACCACTGTCACTTTATGAGGCTATAACTCTGGAACGCTTCAACGGATCCCGCTGATTCTGAGATTGTTTTTTTCGTGACATATTGTACTTCATGTTAGTGGTAACATTTCTTCGATATTACTTGCGATTATTTATGAAAAAAACGGAAATATGGCGAAAATTTTTAAAATTTTGCAATTTTCAAACTTTGTATTTTTATGCCCTTAAATCAGAGAGATATGTCACGAAAAATAGTTAATAAATAACATTTCCCACATGTCTACTTTACATCAGCACAATTTTCGAAACAAAATTTTTTTTTGTTAGGGAGTTATAAGGGTTAAAAGTTGACCAGCAATTTCTCATTTTTACAACACCATTTTTTTTTAGGGACCACATCACATTTGAAGTCATTTTGAGGGGTCTACATGATAGAAAATAATGAAGTGTGACACCATTCTAAAAACTACACCCCTCAAGGTTCTCAAAACCACATTCAAGAAGTTTATTAACCCTTTACGTGCTTCACAGGAACTGAAACAATGTGGAAGGAAAAAATGAACATTTAACTTTTTTTTGCAAACATCTTAATTCAGAACCATTTTTTTTATTTTCACAAGTGTAAAAACAGAAATGTAACCATAAATTTTGTTATGCAATTTCTCCTGAATACGCCAATACCCCATATGTGGGGGTAAACAACTGTTAGGGCGCACCGCAGAACTTAGAAGTGAAGGAGCGCCGTTTGACTTTTTCAATGCAGAATTGGCTGGAATTGAGATCGGACGCCATGTCACGTTTAGAGAGCCCCTGATGTGCCTAAACAGTGGAAACTCCCCACAAGTGACACCATTTTGGAAACTAGACCCCTTAAGGAACTTATCTAGATGTGTGGTGAGCACTTTGAACCCCCAAGTGCTTCACAGAAGTTTATAACGTAGAGCCGTGAAAATAAAAAATCGCTTTTGTTTACACAAAAATGATCTTTTCGCCCACAAATTCTTATTTTCACAAGGGTAACAGGAGAAATTAGACCACAAAAGTTGTTGTGCGATTTCTCCTGAATACGTCGATACCCCATATGTGAGGGTAAACCACTGTTTGGGCGCACCGCAGAGCTTGGAAGTGAAGGAGCGCCGTTTTACTTTTTCAATGTAGAATTGGCTGGAATTGAGATTGGACGCCATGTCGCGTTTGGAGAGCCCCTGATGTGCCTAAACAGTGGAAACCCCCCACAAGTGACACCATTTTGGAAACTAGACCCCTTAAGGAACTTATCTAGATGTGTGGCGAGCACCTTGAACCCCCATGTGCTTCACAGAAGTTTATAACGTAGAGCCGTGAAAAAAAAAATTGCATTTTTTCTACAAAAATGATCTTTTTGCCCACAAATTTTTATTTTCACAAGGGTAACAGGATAAATTAGACCACTAAAGTTGTGCAATTTCTCCTGAGTACGTCAATACCCCATATGCCGGGGTAAACCACTGTTTGGGCGCAACGCAGAGCTTCGAAGAGAAGGAGTACCGTTTTACTTTTTCAATGTAGAATTGGCTGGAATTGACATCGGACACCATGTCGCGTTTGGAGAGCCCCTGATGTGCCTAAACAGTAGAAACCCACCACAAGTGACCCCATTTTGGAAACTAGATCCCTCATGGAACTTATCTAGATGTGTGGTGAGAACCTTGAATGCCCAAGTGCTTCACAGAAGTTTATAATGCAGAGCCGTGAAAATAAAAAATATTTTTTTTTCCCACAAAAAATATTTTTTAGCCCCCAAGTTTTTATTTTCACAAGGGAAACAAGAGAAATTGGACCCCAAAAGTTGTTGTCCAATTTGTCCTGAGTATGCTGGTACCCCATATGTGGGGGTAAACCACTGTTTGGGCGCACGGCAGAGCTCGGAAGGAAGGAGCGCCGTTTTGGAATGCAGACTTTGATAGAATGGTCTGCGGGTATTATGTTGCGTTTGCAGAGCCCCTGATGTACCTAACCAGTAGAAACCCTCCACAAGTGACCCCATTTTGGAAACTAGACCCCCCAAGGAACTTATCTAGATGTGTGGTGAGAACTTTGAATGCCCAAGTGCTTCACAGAAGTTTAGAATGCAGAGTCGTGAAAATAAAAAATATTTTTTTTTTCCACAAAAAAGATATTGTAGCCCCCAAGTTTTTATTTTCACAAGGGTAACAGGAGAAGTTGGACTGCAATAGTTGTTGTCCAATTTATCCCGAGTACGCTGATGCACCATATGTGGGGGTAAACCACTGTTTGGGCGCACGGCAGAGCTCGGAAGGGAAGGAGCGCCTTTTTGGAATGCAGACTTTGATAGAATGGTCTGTGGGCGTTATGTTGCGATTGCAGAGCCCCTGATATACCTAAACTGTAGTAACCCCCCACAAGTGACCCCATTTTGGAAACTAGACCCCCCAAGGAACTTATCTAGATGTGTGGTGAGAACTTTGAATGCCCAAGTGCTTCACAGAAGTTTAGAATGCAGAGTCGTGAAAATAAAAAATATTTTTTTTTTCCACAAAAAAGATATTGTAGCCCCCAAGTTTTTATTTTCACAAGGGTAACAGGAGAAATTGGACTGCAATAGTTGTTGTCCAATTTATCCCGAGTACGCTGATGCGCCATATGTGGGGGTAAACCACTGTTTGGGCGCACGGCAGAGCTCGGAAGGGAAGGAGCGCCTTTTTGGAATGCAGACTTAGATAGAATGGTCTGTGGGCGTTATGTTGCGATTGCAGAGCCCCTGATATACCTAAACTGTAGTAACCCCCCACAAGTGACCCCATTTTGGAAACTAGACCCCCCAAGGAACTTATCTAGATGTGTGGTGAGAACTTTGAATGCCCAAGTGCTTCACAGAAGTTTAGAATGCAGAGTCGTGAAAATAAAAAATATTTTTTTTTTCACAAAAAAGATATTGTAGCCCCCAAGTTTTTATTTTCACAAGGGTAACAAGAGAAATTGGACCCCAGAAGTTGTTGTCCAATTTATCCCGAGTACGCTGATGCCCCATATGTGGGGGTAACCCACTGTTTGGGCGCACGGCAGAGCTCAGAAGGGAGGGAGCACCATTTGAATTTTTGAGCGCAAAATTGGCTGTCGTGTTTGGAGACCCCCTGATGTACCTAAACAGTGGAATCCCCCCAATTCTAGCTCCAACCCTAACCCCAACACACCCCTAACCTTAATCCCAACCTGATCCATAATCCTAATCACTAACCCTAACCATAATCACAACCCTTACCCCAAAACAACCCTAATGTCAACCCTAACCATAACCCTAATCAAAACCCTAAATCCAACACACCCCTAATCCTAATCTCAACCCTAACCTCAAACCTAACCCTAATCCCAATACACCCCTAATCACAACCCTAACCTTTACCCTAATCCCAAACCTAACCCTAATCCCAAGCGTAACCCTAATGCCAACCCTAACCCTAATACCAACCCTAATCCAAACCCTAACCCTAATCCCAGCTCTAACCCTAACTTTAGCCCCAACCCTAGCCCTAACTTTAGCCCCAACCCTAACCCTAGCCCTAAGGCTACTTTCACACTTGCGTCGTTTGGCATTCCGTCGCAATCCGTCATTTTGGACAAGAAACGGATCCTGCAAATGTGCCCGCAGGATGCGTTTTTTGCCCATAGACTTGTATTGCCGACGGATCGTGACGGATGGCCACACGTCGCGTCCGTCGTGCACTGGATCAGTTGTGTTTTGGCGGAGCGTCGGCACAAAAAAAACGTTCAATGAAACGTTTTTTTGTACGTCGCATCCGCCATTTCTGACCGCGCATGCGTGGCCGTAACTCCGCCCCCTCCTCCCCAGGACATAGATTGGGCAGCGGATGCGTTGAAAAACTACAGCTGCTGCCCACGTTGTGCACAATTTTCACAACGTGCGTCGGTATGTCGGGCCGACGCATTGCGACGGCACCGTACCGACGTAAGTGTGAAAGAAGCCTAACCCTAAATTTAGCCCCAACCCTAACCCTAAATTTAGCCCCAACCCTAACCCTAAATTTAGCCCCAACCCTAACCCTAAATTTAGCCCCAACCCTAGCCCTAACCCTACCCCTACCCCTACCCCTAACCCTAGCCCTAACCCTAACCCTACCCCTAACCCTACCCCTAACCCTAACCCTACCCCTACCCCTAACCCTACCCCTAACCCTACCCCTAACCCTACCCCTACCCCTAACCCTACCCCTAACCCTACCCCTACCCCTAACCCTACCCCTAACCCTACCCCTAATTTTAGCCCCAACTGCTGTTCTCCTGCCGGCCGGCAGATGGAGACAGATGGCCATTTTCTTCTGCCGGCGGCCAGGAGGAGCAGCAAGAGGATCCAGGGACCTAGGTGAGTATGCTAGGGTCCCTGAATCCCCCTATTTCTCTGTCCTCTGATGTGCGATCACATCAGAGGACAGAGAATTACACTTTACTTTTTTTTTTTTTTTTTTGCGGTCGCCGGTAAACAGTTAATTACCGGCGATCGCAAAACAGGGGTCGGTAATACCGACCCCGATCATGCTCTTTGGGGTCTCGGCTACCCCCGGCAGCCGAGACCCCAAAGATTCTCCCGGTGCCGGCCGGCGGGTGCACTGCGCATGCGCCCGCCATTTTGAAGATGGCGGCGCCCACCGGGAGACACGAGGAGCATCGGGGGAGCTAGGTGAGTATTGGGGGGCCACCTGGGACCCCTTTTCTCTGTCCTCCGATGTGCGATCACATCGGAGGACAGAGAAATTAAAAAGAGATCGTGTTTTTTTTTTTTTTTTGCGATCGCCGGTAAACGGTTAATTACCGGCGATCGCAAATGCGGGGTGGGTTAAAAACCCCCCGAATCATGTTCTCTGGGGTCTCGGCTACCCCCGGCAGCCGAGACCCCGGAGAAAATCGGCCTCTGGGGGGCGCTATTGACTTTTTCCACAGCGCCGTTAATTAACGGCGCTGTGGTTTAAGTACCCTTAGCGGCCGCTGTTAAAAGGCGTATCGGCGGTCGCTAAGGGGTTAAATGCATGTATTTGGTTGTAAAAATCAGTTTTGCTATTGGGTTTCATTTAAAAAAAAAATCCCGTTGTTTGACTTTTCTGGCTTCTTTGTTGCACTGTATTTAGGCAGCTCGGCATAATTACCATGTGAGCGTCGACCTCCTTTGGCAAAGAACATAAAAATGAGCATGTTGGACACTCTAAATACAAAAACTTCTATATCTATGGATTCAGAAGGATCTAGATAAGCTTGAACAATGGGCAGATGCTAATAGTGTTTAACAGGGAGAAATGCAAGATTCTACATCTGGGCAAGAAAAACTAACATTACATCTACTGAATGGGAGGAATAGAACTAAGCAACAGCACATGTGAAAAAGACTTGGGTATACTAATAGATCCCAGACTGCACATGAGTCAACAGTGTGATGCAGCAGCAAAAAAGGCAAACACAAAAAATGTATTAAGAGAAGCATAGAGTCTAGATCATGTGAAGTAATGATCCCCCTCTACTCCTCCTTGGTCAGGAGGAATAATGTGTCCAGTTCTTGGCACCAATTTAAAAAAAAAAAGACATTGAAAAACTAGAGCAAGTTCAGAGAAGAGCTACCAGGATGGTGAGCGTACTGCAAAGTATATCCTACGAGGAATGGTTAAAGGATCTGGGAATGTTTAGCCTTCAAAAAAGAAGGATAACAGGAGTCTTAATAGCTGTCTATAAATATCTGAAGAGATGTCACAGTGTAGAGGGATCATCATTATTCTCATTTGCACATGGAAACACGAGAAGCAATGGAATGAAACTGAAATAGAGAAGATATACATTTTTTTAACAGTGAGGATGATCAATCAGTGGAACAGGCTGCCACGAGAAGTGGTGAGTTCTCCTTCAATGGAAGTCTTCAAACAGAGGCTGGACAGACATCTGTCTGAGATGGTTTAGTGAATCCTGCATTGAGTAGGGGATTGGACACAATGACCCTGGAGATCCTTCCAACTCTACCATTCTATGATCTCTAAAACTGTATGGTGGTAAGAAAAAATGTAATACTCAGAGGGGCAGAGGGAATAAAATAAGGGCACGGCTGGAACAGGCCACTTTTGACATGGTGACACATCCTCTTTAACTGAGAATTCATCAGTGAGACTATTACCACATGTCAAACAATTTACCAGTTAGTGCAGTAGCTTCTAAGAAAACCAACGGACTCCGCATTCATGACCTGCAGGTTCTTGAGTCTGTGTATTCGAAAAATTAATTGAAAGGGGAAAGTGTTCAAAATAATAGCAGTGTGGAGTTCAATTAGTGAAGTCAATCATTCTGTGAGGAAACACATGTGAATCAGGTGGCCTTTATTTAAGGGTGAAGCCAGGAGTCCAGGACATCATGTACCTGCATTTCTCCATGAAAGCCTGAGAAACTTGGGTCGTTCGAGACATTGTTCAGAAGAAAGGCATACTTTGATTAAAAAGTTGATTGGAGAGGGTAAAACTTATAAAGAGGTGCAGACAATGATCGGCTGCTCAGTTAACATGATCTCCAATGCTTTGCAATGGAAAGCCAAACCAGAGAGACGTGGAAGAAAGCCGAAGACTACCATTCGAATGGATGGAAGAATACTCAGAATGGTAAAGGCTCAGCCAGTGATCGGCTCCAGAATGATCGAATACCGTCTCAAGTTATCTGTGAGGACTGTGACAGTTAGACGACGCCTGTGTAAAGCCAATTTCTTAGCAAGAAGTCCCTGCAAAATGCCACTATTAAAAAAAAGTCATGTACGGAAGAATATACAATTTGCCAAAGAGAACATCAACTGGTTTAAAGAGAAATGGAGAAAAAATTTGTGAACTGATGAAAGTAAAATTGTTCTTTTGGGTCCAATCGCTTCAGACAGTTCGTCAGATGACCCCCAAACTCTGCATTCAAGCCACAGTACACTGTGAAGACAGTGAGGCATGGAGGTGTAAGCATCATGATATTGTAGGGGATATGATAAACTGTATTTATGGTTTGCCAAATATTATTTGTTTACATACAATTGACACTTAGATACACAATGGTACTGCTACACAGCTCAGTGTATTACCAGTAGGGTATACGGGTATTGCTACACATAAAGTGTATTACTATGTGTATATATAAGTCTGATTGTTGAGATGTACAGGTTAGGGAAAGTTAGTACCCCGGGCTGGTCATCAGTTGAAGGTATAGTGTTAAAGGCAACCTGTCACCCCCAAAATGGAAGGTAAGCTAAGCCCACCAGCATCAGGGGCTTATCTACAGCATTTTGGAATAATGCTGTAGATAAGCCCCCGATGTATCCTGAAAGCTGAGAAAAAGAGGTTAGATTATACTCAACCAGGGGCGGTTCCGCTGCAGTCCGGTCCGATGGGTGTCGCAGTCCGGTCCAGGGCCTCCCATCTCCACAGGATGACGTCCTCTTCTTGTCTTCACGCTGCGGCTCCGGCGCAGGAGTACTTTGTCTGCCCTGTTGAGGGCAGAGCAAATTACTGCAGTGCGCAGGACCTCTCTGACCTTTCCCGGCACCTGCGCACTGCAGTACTTTGCTCTGCTCTCAACAGGGCAGACAAAGTACGCCTGCGCCGGAGCTGTGGTGTGAAGACAAGAAGAGGACGTGATCGTAAGAAGATGAGGCCCCGGACCGGACCGCGACACCCATCGGACCGGACCGCACCGCAGCGGGAGCGCCCCTGGGTGAGTATAATCTAACCTCTTTTTCTCATCTTTCAGGTTACATCAGGGGCTTATCTACAGCATTACAGAATGCTGTAGATAAGCCCCTGATGTCAGTGGGCTTAGCTCAACTTCCATTTTGGGGGTGACAGGTTCCCTTTAAGGGGAGCAGTACCTCAAATTGGCCACTAGGTGGGGCATTGTAGGATTAGCCTCATAGCTTAGAGATAGTTTAGATAGGAGATAGTTAACGTAGGTGGGACACGGTGGGTTAAGATAGAGAGGTCTTCCTGGTGTAGTCAGTTGGGGCCAGGCGCCCGTGTAGCTCACATGGGCTGGCTAGCCCAGAGCAATGCCATGCCATGCAACGTTAGCAGAATGAGACCAGCAGCTACAGTATTACTGGGACTGTACTTGCTGAGGAAGAGGCTAAGCAGTACGGGCAGGTCGCTCAATATGTGGCAGATTTTTGCGTGGACAGTGGTCCTTAGATCCAGGGTGAAGAGGCTGAGGACACCCCCATACGAGGCAAGGAATCTGGACAGAGTGGATGCTGAGGGACCGAAAGGCACGGTCCGTCTCGGAAGCGAGCATAGCGAGAGGGAGAGAAAGAAAGGGACAGAGAGAATGTCGCCTGTTGTGAAGTCTGTTGATGAAACTGGAAATGTCCTGGATGTGCTGAGTAAAGTTGTTGATGTTGAAGTTAAACCGGACGGTGTCTCAGTTTTTGTCAAATTGCTTGCAAGGAGCCCAATACTACCCAGGAGGGACCCTGATGGTGCAGAGATACAGTACCCAGGTATGCGGAGAAAGAGACATTGCTATATAGAGAGAGGGGACCAGGGTGTGATACAGAGATTGCTAATGGCCATGACTACCTCCCTGGCCCCATCTCACAATATGGGCATGTTTATCTTACTATGGGGCAGGATCTATTTACCACATACCAGGGATCAGGGACCAGTTTGCATATGTTAAAATACTTGAAGAAGTCATATTGCCTTATGCTGAACAGGATATACCCTGGAAATGGGTGTTTCAACAACACAATGACCCTAAACACACTATAGTAGGGTTATCAAACTATCACTTACATCAATTCTACCCTGCTGGACTATTATATCACTGAGAAACCATTTGGCTCCTTCAAGCCTGGATGCAACTGCTCACTCTGCACTCCCTATAGTTATGCCGCTGATGAAGAAGGAACTTATCTACTGCAATTCTCTGTATAGGTTAGCAACAAAACTGAGTTCGGTGATTGATTGCACCGTTGATGTGATCTGCAGCAAAAACACCAAGACCCAAGCAATGGCAGGGAGCTGGCGCTATGCCTGCAAAGGGTGAGAACCCCCTTAATACTTACTGGGATCACACTCCTCGGACAGCAGTCTCTTACGGAAGCAACATCTCTAGATCTGCTACTCCTCAACCTCTGCACATTAAATTCTTCAATGCACTCTCTTGATAGTGGATATATTCAGTCGTTGACACCAGGGTCAGTAACAGAGGCTAAGTCCCCTCTAGTGATCAAGCTTGAGGTGGCGCACCACACATACCAGGGGCGGACACAGATAGGAGAGGGTCCCTGTGCAAGAACAATACAGTTAGGGCCAGAAATATTTGGACAGTGACACAATTTTCGCGAGTTGGGCTCTGCATGCCACCACATTGGATTTGAAATGAAACCTCTACAACAGAATTCAAGTGCAGATTGTAACGTTTAATTTGAAGGGTTGAACAAAAATATCTGATAGAAAATGTAGGAATTGTACACATTTCTTTACAAACACTCCACATTTTAGGAGGTCAAAAGTAATTGGACAAATAAACATAACCCAAACAAAATATTTTTATTTTCAATATTTTGTTGCAAATCCTTTGGAGGCAATCACTGCCTTAAGTCTGGAACCCATGGACATCACCAAACGCTGGGTTTCCTCCTTCTTAATGCTTTGCCAGGCCTTTACAGCCGCAGCCTTCAGGTCTTGCTTGTTTGTGGGTCTTTCCGTCTTAAGTCTGGATTTGAGCAAGTGAAATGCATGCTCAATTTGGTTTAGATCTGGAGATTGACTTGGCCATTGCAGAATGTTCCACTTTTTGGCACTCATGAACTCCTGGGTAGCTTTGGCTGTATGCTTGGGGTCGTTGTCCATCTGTACTATGAAGCGCCGTCCAATCAACTTTGCAGCATTTGGCTGAATCTGGGCTGAAAGTATATCCCGGTACACTTCAGAATTCATCCGGCTACTCTTGTCTGCTCTTATGTCATCAATAAACACAAGTGACCCAGTGCCATTGAAAGCCATGCATGCCCATGCCATCACGTTGCCTCCACCATGTTTTACAGAGGATGTGGTGTGCCTTGGATCATGTGCCGTTCCCTTTCTTCTCCAAACTTTTTTCTTCCCATCATTCTGGTACAGGTTGATCTTTGTCTCATCTGTCCATAGAATACTTTTCCAGAACTGAGCTGGCTTCTTGAGGTGTTTTTCTGCAAATTTAACTCTGGCCTGTCTATTTTTGGTATTGATTAATGGTTTGCATCTAGATGTGAACCCTTTGTATTTACTGTCATGGAGTCTTCTCTTTACTGTTGACTTAGAGACAGATACACCTACTTCACTGAGAGTGTTCTGGACTTCAGTTGATGTTGTGAACGGGTTCTTCTTCACCAAATTAAGTATGCGGCGATCATCCACCACTGTTGTCATCCGTGGACGCCCAGGCCTTTTTGAGTTCCCAAGCTCACCAGTCAATTCCTTTTTTCTCAGAATGTACCCAACTGTTGATTTTGCTACTCCAAGCATGTCTGCTATCTCTCTGATGGATTTTTTCTTTTTTTTCAGCCTCAGGATGTTCTGCTTCACCTCAATTGAGAGTTCCTTTGACCGCATGTTGTCTGCTCACAGCAACAGCTTCCAAATGCAAAACCACACACCTGGAATCCACTCCTGACCTTTTAACTACTTCATTGATTACAGGTTAACGAGGGAGACGCCTTCAGAGTTAATTGCAGCCCTTAGAGTCCATTGTCCAATTACTTTTGGTCCCTTGAAAAAGAGGACGCTATGCATTACAGAGCTATGATTCCTAAACCCTTTCTCCGATTTGGATGTGGAAACTATCATATTGCAGCTGGGAGTGTGCACTTTCAGCCCATATTATATATATAATTGTATTTCTGAACATGTTTTTGTAAACAGCTAAAATAACAAAACTTGTGTCACTGTCCAAATATTTCTGGCCCTAACTGTATGTGGGCCCTCTGCAGTCCAATAGTTCATCATAATCACAATTCCACCTGCTTAGGAGGTGGTAGTGGCCCTCTTACCTCTTGGGCCCCTGAGCAGCTGCACAGGTTGCCCCAATGTTACATCTGCCCATTGATGTGTACATACAGTTAGGTCCATATATATTTGGACAGAGACAACATTTTTCTAATTTTGGTTATAGACATTACCACAATGAATTTTAAACAAAACAATTCAGATGCAGTTGAAGTTCAGACTTTCAGCTTTCATTTGAGGGTATCCACATTAAAATTGGATGAAGGGGTTAGGAGTTTCAGCTCCTTAACATGTGCCACCCTGTTTTTAAAGGGACCAAAATTAATTGGACAGATTCAATAATTTTAAATAAAATGTTCATTTTTAGTAGTTTGTTGAAAACCCTTTGTTGGCAATGACTGCCTGAAGTCTTGAACTCATGGACATCACCAGACTCTGTGTTTCCTCCTTTTTGATGCTCTGCCAGGCCTTCACTGCAGTGGTTTTCAGTTGCTGCTTGTTTGTGGGCCTTTCTGTCAGAAGTTTAGTCTTTAACAAGTGAAATGCTGCTCGATTGGGTTGAGATCAGGTGACTGACTTGGCCATTCAAGAATATTCCACTTCTTTGCTTTAATAAACTCCTGGGTTGCTTTGGCTTTATGTTTTGGGTCATTGTCCATCTGTAGTATGAAACGACAACCAATCAGTTTGGCTGCATTTGGCTGGATCTGAGCACACAGTATGGCGGCTCTGAATACCTCAGAATTCATTCGGCTGCTTCTGTCCTGTGTCACCTCATCAATAAACACTAGTCACCCAGTGCCACTGGCAGCCATGCATGCCCAAGCCATCACACTGCCTCCGCCGTGTTTTACAGATGATGCGGTATGCTTTGGATCATGAGCTGTACCACGCCTTCACCATACTTTTCTCTTTCCATCATTCTGGTAGAGGTTGATCTTGGTTTTATCTGTCCAAAGAATGTTCTTCCAGAACTGTGCGGCTTTTTTAGATGTTTTTAGCAAAGTCCAGTCTAGCCTTTTTATTCTTGATGCTTATGAGTGGCTGCACCGTGCAGTGAACCCTCTGTATTTACTTTCCTGCAGTCTTCTCTTTATGGTAGATTTGGATATTGATACGCCGACCTCCTGGAGAGTGTTGTTCACTTGGTTGGCTGTTGTGAAGGGGTTTCTCTTCACCATGGAGATTATTCTGCGATCATCCACCACTGTTGTCTTCCATGGGCGCCCAGGTCTTTTTGCATTGATGAGTTCCCCAGTGCTTTCTTTCTTTCTCAGTATGTATCAAACTGTAGATTTTGCCACTCCTAATATTGTAGCAATTTCTCGGATGGCTTTTTTTCTGTTTTTGCAGCTTAAGAATGGCTTGTTTCACCTGCATGGAGAGCTCCTTTGACCGCATGTTTACTTCACAGCAAAACCTTCCAAATGCAAGCACCACACCTCAAATCAACTCCAGGCCTTTTATCTGCCTGAGAATGACATAACGAAGGGATTGCCCACACCTGTCCATGAAATAGCCTTGGAGTCAATTGTCCAATTACTTTTGGTCCCTTTAAAAACAGGGTGGCACATGTTAAGGAGCTGAAACTCCTAAACCCTTCATCCAATTTTAATGTGGATACCCTCAAATGAAAGCTGAAAGTCTGAAGTTCAACTGCATCTGAATTGTTTTGTTTAAAATTCATTGTGGTAATGTCTATAACCAAAATTAGAAAAATGTTGTCTCTGTCCAAACATATATGGACCTAACTGTACGTGTCCATTCCTCTCCTAAAAGTCGCTGGCTGCTCTTAGGTAGTGGAGCCTCTATTTGCCCCACTTGCCCTCTGAAACTGACCACGGGTGGTGAGAAATGCAGATCTTTATACAGTGTGGCATGCTGGAAACATTCAGGCCCACCAATCTGTGACACGTGCCACTCACATCTCCAATCAGCTAGATGCATTTTTGCACCACACAACTACAACCATCATGTGTACTACTGCAAGTGTTCCGGAGTCACCTATTAACTCGCACAAGAATACTGACCAGAGACAGATGCCATCCTCCAATACTAGCCTTGCACAATGACATAACTTGAAGTTTGTGGGGCCTTATGCAAAAGCTTCAACAGGGCCCCCATAAATTGCAAATCTTTAATAGTAACAATCTCTTCATATGGGTCAAAAGAACCTTTTGGGCCCCCTATGCTCCGGGGCCCAGGTGGGATTATAACCCCTGTACCAATTATAGTAATTCCCCTGCCCTTGCTCACTGCCCACTCAGAGAATGTTTCCCCAAAATACGGCACAAGTGCAACAGAACAAATACATCAAGTGCCGAAATAAAGAGCCCAACAAAAGCATCAACATGGGAAACCACAGCGTAGCATAAAAACCCATCAGTGGGGGCAGGATGGCCCAACAAACATGGTAGAAACTGTCTCCTTTAAGAGGGTCTTTCAGCAGTTTGCTTCAATCCTCTTCAAGCATGTGATCTGTCTGTGCAGAATGTCATGGCCACTAGCCCAGAGACACTACGGTCAGAGGTCAGGCCAACAGAGTACGATGACACCCCCAAATTGTCATTCTGTGTATATCTACTGTGTAATTATCTTTTGCCTGGAGATTGAGCATATAATTGCCAAAATCAATATGTAAGATCAGCTGTGACTTACAGCAGCATTAGACATTGGCTGCAATCCTGATTTGGTCATTGCACCCCAACATGACCCAACATGATATTTTTTGTAAATGTTTTATCTGCAACATGAGAAATCTTGAAACTCCTGAAATAACATTCTCTTGATTAATGATATACTAACTCATATGTGGTGTCACGGCATTTACGTGAATTGTTACCACGCTGCAATACCTGACGCAGCCATAGACAAAAGTGGAGCTGTTTACGGGATAAACATGCAAATCCCATTTTATCACAATAAATGTGATTATAATGGTGGTAAAAGGTCTGTGTTAGGTCAGGCTCTTCTAACATTTCCAATATGTAAAACAACCTGCAATCTTCGTTTATACTTTTCTTTGTCCACCTTCCTCATGCCACCCACAGTCTGTTATCTCAACTGTGTGCACCTTACAATGGGGAGAGCCTCCCAGCCGGCTGCAGTCAATGTCGCTGTCAGGTCAGAGGTTGTGCAGAGCCTGTTCTCTCCCTCCCTCATTAGTTTGGAGCTCCATGTAATTAGCAGGGGTTGGATAGGATTGGTGGACCCATCAGAAGAGGCTTAGGGTGACATCATACCTGATAACTTAAAATTGTGGGAAAAAAGCAAGAGCCACAACCAAACCTCCAGCGAGCGGACCACAAGCACGTGAGATAAGCCAGGGCAAGATGGAGGATGCGAGAATTAAAGTCCCCAAGAAGAAGTGCTCAGAATACCACGAAGTCTACACGGAGATCGCAGCCGTGACATCAACAGCCGGTGAGTGCACGTTATCTCCAGGTACCAAGGCGGCACCGGTAATTTATTATCTATCCATCTATTATCTATTTATTATCTATTATCTATATATCAGGATTGCCAACTTGATTTTCACTTTTTTGGACAGCTTATCTATCTATCAATTCATTTTCTATCATCTAACTATTATTTATCTATTATCTCATATCTATCATCTATCTATCCATCTATACATCTATCTATTTTCTGTCTCTATCTATCTAGATATTATTTATATATTTATTAACTATCTATCTATATCTATCTTTCCATCTGTCTGTCTATCTATTTATCTGTTATCTATCTATCATCTATCTATTATCTATCTATCATCTATCTATCATCTATCTATCTATCTGTCTATTATCTATCTATCATCTATCTATCTATCATCTATCTATCATCTATCTATCTATTATCTATCTATCTATCATCTATCTATTTATCTCATATCTATCTATCTATCTATCTATTATCTATCTATCTATCTATTATCTATCTATCTATTATCTATCTATCTATTATCTATCTATCTATTATCTATCTATTATCTATCTATCATGTCTATCTATTATCTATCTATCTATCATCTATCTATCATCTATCTATCATCTATCTATCTATTATCTATATATCTATCATCTATCTATTTATCTCATATCTATCTATCTATCTATCTATCTATTATCTATCTATCTATTATCTATCTATCTATTATCTATCTATCTATCTATCTATTATCTATCTATCTATTATCTATCTATCTATTTATCTATCTATCTATTATCTATTTATCTATCATCTATCTATTTATCTCATATCTATCTATCTATCTATTATCTATTATCTATCTATCTATTATCTATCTATTTATCTATCTATCTATCTATCATCTATCTATTTATCTCATATCTATCTATCTATTATCTATCTATCTATCTATCTATCTATTATCTATCTATCTATCTATTATCTATCTATCTATCTATTATCTATCTATCTATTATCTATCTATCTATTATCTATCTATCTATCTATTATCTATCTATCTATTATCTATCTATCTATCTATTATCTATCTATCTATCTATTATCTATCTATCTATCTATCTATTATCTATCTATCTATTATCTATCTATCTATCTATTATCTATCTATCTAATATCTATCTATCTATTATCTATCTATCTATCTATCTATTATCTATCTATCTATCTATCTATCTGTCTATCTATTATCTATCTATCTATCTATCTATCTATCTTCTATCTATCTATCTGTCGGGATTGCCAACTTGATTTTTACATTTTTCTGGACAGCTTATCAAAAAAATTACCGACAGTCAACATTGTTTTACTGACACATTAGAAAACCATAATTAATCATTGAGATTGTAAGTGATACATATCCACTGCCCATTATTTGCAAATGAAGACATCAGCTGCATTCATTGTCAATTGTAAAATGATGAGAACTAGTCATAATATCCTGTACAAGTGTTACTTTGTGCCGACTGTACAGAAAAGTCTGGATAGCTTGCAACCTATCTATCTATCTATCAGTATCTAATCTATACATCAATCTATCATTTATAAATCTATCTATACTGTCTATCTTATCTTTCTATTTATATTATCTATCATCTATGCACTATACTTATGTATCTATGATCTATCCATACTATTCGTGTATCATCTATCTACACTGTCTGTCTTATCTTTCTATGTATATTACCTTATTATTATCTAATCTCATTGATTTTTCTATATTATCCATCTGTGCCAATCTTACATATATCTAATATAGATTTACCGTAATTATCTATAATTGTCGGCCCGTTCCATCTTTCATTCTGCCTCAGACCTATCATGTATTCCTTCATTCTCTCATTTCTTCTTTTCCCTTCTCTCCTTTTCGGATTCTATATGAATCTGTGAGAAAGTCCCTTTATGAGCCTCCATATAAGAGTGAACTATGGTGTAAGCCTCATGGATCCCTTTAATACGCACCTGTCATACAGTGGTGTGCACGCGGCCTTACACTGACACACATGCTGATGCTCGGTTCTCTCTTCTTTCCAATGCTCCATTTTTCTAGAATTTACAATGAAATAAATGGGAATTAAAACGTTTTCCCTTCTGACCAGTGAACTTCTAGCATCACTATTTAACTCTCGTTATACCATTGTAATACGACTAACATAGATGTCCCCATAATCTGGGATTTCACATCCTGACTTGTATAAACTGTCTGTAATTGTTCACAAAATCCATTTTTTATGTATGGATTCTTGAAAGCGTAGCAGTCATCAGCTTTCATAATCCAGACTGCAGGCATTATTAAATAGATCCTGGAGCCTGAGGAGGCCGGAGTACTTTCTTTGAAAATCCATAAAGAGTGGCTGTATAATCCATTTTGAAAGTTTTTCTTCCTAATATTTAAATGAGCATTTTTATGATCTCCCCTGTAGCTCAACTCATAAAATGCTCATCTTTATATGGCGATTATATAATCTTTCTGATATACTGTAGATGTTCAAAATAAGTTCACGGGTCTCATCGGGTGTAAGAGATCTATTTAACAGCTTAAGGATGCAGACAATTTTAGTTTCTGTAATTTAATTTTTTTTTCTTTGTTCCAAGAGCCATACATTTTTCATTTTTCCTTTGCAATAGCCGTATTAGGGCCTGTTTTTTATTTTTACAGAACTAGTTGAAGCTTTAAAAACAAATAGTGAACAAAATACAATTCTGCCATTGATTGTTGGGTTTTGTTTTTATAGCGTTCCTTCTGTGATAAAATGACCTGGTAACATGAGTCTCCAGGTCACTGTGATTACAGTGATATTAAACTTGTAGAGTGTTTTTTTTTTTTTACTAATTTAGTAGTATAAAAAAATTCTGATCCAAAAATTGGTTTATCACCATTTTCAGAAACCTACAATTTTTGTATTTTTCTGTCACTGTAGATGCGAGAAGTCTTTTTTTTTTTTTTTGCGCGCTGACCTGATGTTTTTAATAGTTCCATTTTTTTATTGCATTTTTGTGGGGAAGAATAGTGACCAAAACAAAGGCAATTTTGGAGTTTCAGGTTTTTGTGTTTTTTTTTACAGCATTTATCATATGTTAAATATGTTTTTTTTTATTCTGGTAGAATAATAATTTTTTTTAGATTTACTTCATTCTATTTTTTATACATTTTTAAGAACCTATTTTAATTTTTCTTTGTTTTTTTTTTTATACTTCATGATGACTTAAAACTACAAAAATTTGATCACTTGTAATATATGCTAAAAAAAAGCACAGCCTGTGGCTAGTCATCACAGGTGTACCAAGATGGCAGCGGCCTGCTGAATGCTTCTGGCTGCCATGGCAGCCCTTAGTAATTCCATCAACATGCCTCACAGAGACTGACTGTGGCATCTAAATGGTTAAATAGCAGTGATTGGAACTATCACCGATGGTTGATGTTAATGGTAGGTGCTGGCTGTATAACACAGCTGTCATCTGCCCTGTATGGAGCGGGCTCAGCTCCTGAGCCTTCTTCATACACCTGCACCCCCTCCATGATGTATTATTACAGGGGATAGTAATGTATACTCCTTACACTGTGAAATCTGGGGACAGATTTTTCTTTAAATGATGCATAATCAATATGTATCATGTGGTTAAATAGCTAGGATTTATTTCTACAATTTGTCCTGTTCTGATGTTACACATTTTCTAAAAACACTGATGGTCCGGCTAATATTTAAGAATTTTTTTAATACAGGACTTAACTTCAAGGTAGGGATTTGTTGGTAACGTTTATAAAAAATATAATCCCTGCATACATTATTACATAGCTCTCTTGGACCAGATGAGGCTGGTGTAAATACGTTGAAAATCGGAATCAGAATGGTTGTAAAGTTTACGTGAGTATTTTACGAGCTCCAGCTAAATAGGGAGATGGATATATGAGCTAAGTGTATTCATTCCCTACCCACCGGACCAGACAGCTGCAGCTTGTACTGAGCAGTGTGAGCTATCTGCAACAGGGAGGCGGAGCACTGAGGAGATGTCAACATGGCCAGGTAGGTGGAGATTCAGCCGCAGAGAGGTGGAGTGCTTAGAAATTTGATAATCAGGCTAGGTGGATGAGTTTTAAGCTTTCAAAAGGATTATACAGCTATTCTGACATGGATTTTCAAAGTGAGTACACCAGTCTACAGGATCTATGTAGTTTGTGATTTGAAATTTGGTGACAGTTCCATTTTATTATTAAAAAAATGGTTATTTTTTTAACAGAATTGCTGCATGGAAAGGCTTCGAAAACATTGGCGTTGCGATCATATTTGGATTGAAATCTTTTAAGCTCCTCAAGCGCAAGACTAACTTGCAATTTTGGGAAAACCCGTTTAAATCGAATATTTTTTTTATTACAATCGAGCAAGTTTTATTCACTTTGATGTATTTGTAAACGACCACTAATCTGCTAATCAATGTGTGCACATTTGTACAGGGGTCAAGAAACGTATTCTATAAAATTGAAGGCGTCCTTTAAATATCTACCTGCGTATAACATGTTTTTTTTTTTTTTTTCAATTTTTTTATTTTTATTTTAGACATTGATAGTTCTTATAAGGGGTTTACAGATGTCTCCGGGGTAGATGGCAGTGCATTATTATCATCGAATAGACATGTTCCACCCCATTATCCAACCCCAACCCGACGTAGGCACCGCACAACGTTTAGCCAAGAACAGCTGGAACATTTGGAAGCGGCTTTTAGCAAGAACCACTATCCTGACATATACTGTCGAGAGGAACTGGCGAAGATCACCAAGCTGAACGAAGCAAGGATACAGGTGAACATTCAATCATTTACAATAATACTGTTAGGAAATGGAGTTTGTGCTGCACTTGCTTATTTTACCTCCTTTTGTCACCATCATCTCCCATGGAACTATTACCCTGTGTTTATTTAGTTATTTGTACCTTTTTGGTTCATTTTTCGCTAGTATCTAAAGAAACTGAATATCAGCCATAGGGAAAAATCATTAAGTCATAAAATGACACCATTTTAGACAAATAGTCCAGTGTGTCTGCCAAAATATAGTATGTGACACAGCATGCCATATTATTTTGTCATAGATATATACTTTGTGTACCTCTGCAAAAAAAATAACCATTGTCGAAAAATGGATAGTGTTAGAATTCTGCCTGCTGCTACCGATAGGGAAAACCTAAAAGAGTTTTACCATATATATGTAAGGGGTTATGTGTGCAGCATGCAATCACAGGAGGGATCTGTGCTGCTGTATGTAGTGATATGTGAAGCAATGTAAGATGGATTCCTGTGTACTATGAAGCAGCAGGAAGATGCAAGAAACAGCTGCCGAGGTAAAATCTGTTCCAGCTTCTCTTCAGGGATCCAAGAAGTATCGTTTCTCCTTGCGTAGAGTGACATGATAAGCATGTCGAGGTGAGGAGACTTAAAACCGCAATGTTCCTCTGGGAAATATGCAAATTGTCTCTTCAGAGAGGAAGAAGACTAGAACTCTAGTGCCACCTATTGGAAGTAGCAATCCTAACAGACAATGTCGACCCTTTAAAGGGAACCTGTCACCTGAATTTGGCGGGACCGGTTTTCGGTCATATGGGCGGAGTTTTCGGGTGTTTGATTCACCCTTTCCTTACCCGCTAGCTGCATGCTGGCTGCAATATTGGATTGAAGTTCATTCTCTGTCCTCCATAGTACATGCCTGCACAAAGCAATCTTGCCTTGGGCAGGCGTGTACTATGGAGGACAAAGAATGAACTTCAATCCAATATTGCAGCCAGCATGCAGCCAGCGGGTAAGGAAAGGGTGAATCAAACACCTGAAAACTCCGCCCATATTACCCAAAACCAGTCCCGCCAAATTCAGGTGACAGAGTCCCTTTAAGGAGCCTTAGGATAATAGCCAAACCAGAATCTCAATTTGTGTCTGCAAATTGAGATTCTGGTTTGGCTATTATCCTAAGTCATGTGACAAGGCTTGTTAAAGAGTCAACATTGACCTGTAGGATTGCTACTTCCAATAGTCAGCGTGTCTTCAGTGTGTTTGTGTGCAGGGGGAGGCTCAGATTGGCCCGTTCGCAAATTAGTTATTTACATTAATTTGCTCTTTTAGCAGCCGTGTCCTCCTCTCGCAGATGAATCCTTTAAAAGCACGTTTAACCTCCTCCATTCTCTGCAGTGTATAAGACACAGGGACATTGTATTACATGGCTGATATGTAATGATATATCATATAAAGTTCATGCCCCTTAATGTGGGGAGTGAGGAAAATGTTACCTTGAATAGTGTTTTGCTGGTACGCACATTGGGATGCATTGGTATCTGCCAGAGAAAATAATTTTGTGCTCACAATGGTTAACTGAAAGTAAAACCTGCATTACTATAAGGGGATGTGCACACAATATGTGTTGTAGACATTTCTGCATGAAAAAATTGTCTCTTGTCAGGAACAATGCAGCATTAAAAAAAATGTCCTTTTTTTAGCGTGCAATTTTCATGCGTCTTTTTTTTGCCCATTCATTAGAATGGGTAAAAAAAAATGCTGAAATAACTGATATTCTCCAGATTTACATCTGCTACAAATCTGCAAGGAAAAAAAATAAGCATGATTTTAAGATTTCTGAAATCTCATGTACTTTGCTAGGAAGTTAAAACGCAACATTTTGCACAACAAAAACATGCAAAAAATGCAAGAAAAAATACACGAAAAATGCAGGAAAACAAGATGTGTGAACCTACCCTAATACTGAGAAAAATCAAATTATTTGGTAATGAAATGTATTTAAAAAAAAAGGTCTTATTTCATCTAGTGTTAATTTTTTTTTCTGATTTTCTTAGGAGCGATAGGTTCACTTTAAAGGTGATGTCCACTACTTGGAAAATCCCTTCTAAATCTGAAGATTTCCCTTTCCACCTTATAAAATAATGACACTTATATTTGCCTCCGGTGTTGTTCCGTCGGTGTCGGCACTGGCACTCCTGGGGATCGCCTGACATTGTTACGTCATGGGAGCCCTGCTGAAAATCAGTGTCAGCTTTACTCTCCCTGCTTCTGGACGTATCACATACATACATAAGAAGTGAAAGCTGCTGCCATCTTACTTCCTCTGGATGTATGTGATACGTCCAAAGGCAGGGAGAGTAAGGGTATGTGCACACGCTGTGGATTCCATTGCGGAATTTTCCGCAGCGGATTTGATTAAATCTGCAGTGCAAAAAGTACTGCGGATTTATCGTGGTTTTTATGTGCGGTTTCCACTGCGGTTTTAGACTCCTGCGGATTTTTAATATGGAGCAGGTGCCAAACCGCTGCGCATTCCGCACAAAGAATTGACATGCTGCGGAAAATAAACCGTAGCGTTTCCGCGCGGCTTTTTCCGCAGCATGTGCACAGCGGTTTTTGTTTTCCATAGGTTAACATTGTACTGTACACTGCATGGAAAACTGCTGCGGATCTGCAGCGTCAAAAACGCTGCGGATCCGCAGCAAAAACCGCAACGTGTGCACATAGCCTAAAGCTGGCACTGATTGTCAGCAGGGATCGCATGACGTAACAATGTCACGCGATCCCCGGGAGTGCCAGTGACAACACTGATGGAACAACACCGGCGGCCAGTATAAGTGTTATTATTTTACTGGGGGGCAAACATACGGGTTGACAAGAAGTGGACAACCCCTTAAAGGGGGCAAACATACGGGTTGACAAGAAGTGGACAACCCCTTAAAGGACAGACATTTACTACAAGTCTAATTTAAGTGTAATTTCTGTATATTTCAGGTGTGGTTTCAAAACCGGAGAGCAAAACATCGCAAACATGAAAGGACCAATCAGAAATCTGTGACAGCAAGTGGCATGATTGCCTGCAGCGGTCTTATGCCTGGAGTATGCTCTATGTCGCCAGCGTCCCGGCAGTACCAATATCCTCATACACTAAACCACATTCCCAGATTTACATCAATGACCCCTACCGGTTATCAGCCTGCCTCATCTGTGGGCCAGTTCATGTGTTCCAGCACACACCCTCACATACCATCTGCCGCCCCTTCCTCCCGCCAGCATGACGACTGGTACAATTCCCTTAGGTCCATCAATTCCCCAAGCACTGGATTATCATCTTCCATGATAACCTTGGCACCCATGGCCGCATTAGATCCACCCTCTCACTGGAGCTAAAAGCTGATGGATTCATGACGAGAACTTGAGCAAATGCTTCATGAAATATACCGCAAAAGCCGAATGCTTCTTCTTAGAGTCTGATCTTCACTATTTTCGAGGCAAGGCTAACCGCTTTCATAGAAGTGGGGCGTTACCAGCGTTTATTTAGGCTGGAAATTTTTCATGGCATAGCCGAAACCATCAGCGATCAACAGCACTTTGTAGGACTTTATTGGTGGACGCTATGGTGAACCTCCGATTGCGCTGAAGTTTGAAGCACTGTTTTTCACAATAATTGCCATAAAACGTCCAAAAATGAAAATAGTACTCAATAATTGGTTATGTTTAAAGGGAAGCTATCATCAGAAAATGACCTATTGTTTAAATCAGATTTATCTGTTATTTTATTTTTGGAAGTATTTTTTTCATTATTATTATTTTACACCATTGTTGGACGGGTGCTGGGAAAAAAAAAATTCAGGGGTGAACAAACCCTTTAAATTAAGCCATGATTCAGCACAACCCCCATAAAGGGCTAATCAGGTCTCGTAAGACTTAATCAGGTAAAGAAAAATAATGTTCTTCCGTTCTACTAGACATTCATCACCATCAATACATTGATAAATACAAAACTTTTAGTTTAAAAAAAAAAGTTGCTGAAGATCACTTTCACGCAGCTGATAATTGTCACAATGTATCAGTGTAGGTAAGGGCAATGACTACAGAAGAGATATCAGTTGCGGTATAAAGACCCCGAAGCTGGAATTCCGCCGTGTACGACCAGAAGCCACACCCCCCATAACCACCAATGAGTGCAAGGGCACACTGCAAACTCATGTACTCATTCGCTGTTGCAGGAGGGCGTGTCTATGCTACCGCCTATGGCAGCGCAGCATGTGACTGTGGCCTAATGAGATCACACTGATTTCCTGTGCTGGGAAAAGCACCCAATGTATCCGTAACCCATAAACTCCCATGTTAAAAAACATTTAATAAAAGTAAAAAATACGTTTTTATTACTGGATATAACAGTGTAGTCTAGAAGAAGAATTTTGGGGGTATACGGACGTATGGTATAATGGCTCAATGGAGGTTAATGTTTAAAAAACGTTAATTGTTAATCTGTCTCCCTCGCCATAATATCTATTTTTTACAATTTATCTGATTTAATGCACAGAATAAATAGCTGCTGTACAAAAACGCTTGTTCTGATTGCCTGTACTAAATGATCAAAAACATGGTAAGTTTTTATATGGTGCGCTGTCTTACAGCTACAGTTTTGTTTCTTTTAATGCCCTATCCATAAATGTAATATAAAACACATTTCTCTCGTGCTCTGGAGGTGTATGACCTGTACTGCACTGTGCACATTATTGAAGACATTGTTATTACTGATGAGCGAACGTGCTCGGATTAGGTGTTATCTGAGCATGCTCAGGTGCTAACCGAGTGACTTCAGCGTGCTCAAAAAATATGTTCCAGTCCCCGCGGCTGCATGTCTCATGGCTGTTCGATAGCTGCAAAACATGCATGGGTTACCTGTTTGTTAGGCAATCCCTATGTGTTGCGTCTGTCGAACAGCCGCGAGACATGCAGCTGCGGGGACTGGAACATATTTTTCGAGCACGCCGAAGACACTCAATTAGCACCCGAGCATGCTCAGATAACACCTTATGCCAGCATGTTCACCCATCACTAATTATTATCTGTATGGTTGGCATATAGCAAATTTGGGGCCAGATTCAACATTTGCATTTGTAAGGTATTGTATTATTTATTAGCTAATTTATGGTTACGACCACTAACAATTACAGGAAAACATCAGTAAAAAAAAAAGACAACCCATAAACGACCAATCTGGAAACAACCCAAAAAAGGCGCTTCAGGACAGAAAATGCCTAACATGTCCTAAAGTTTCTTCCTCTTGGAAAAGCCAGTGGGTTTGTGCCCAAGTTTAAAAACATATTCTAAGAATAAAAATCCGACTACAGAGAAGACTGTTTGTAGTCAGGATCTACTGGTTAACCACAGGATCGTGTACAGTAGCAGAAAATACAACCAAGAGTAAATATGAGTGAAGGCCCTGTCACTTATATCGGTAATTGCCTTAATGAGCTTCCAAATCACTGGTCCGAGTAATCATGGCAGCTGAATAAGCATACGTTTGTCATGAGACTGCTTCTCTTATGGGGTCGGCAGCACATCACCCCGTGTAATGTGCTGCCATCAATATGCAAAATGTAGAGGGACCAAACGATCATATTAATGAATGTTTGACCCATACAGTTTACATTGATCTATGTATAAGGGCTTTCAAACAAGGGCTGATAGACTTGTTATTTTGTCGATCGGCCATTGTTCTGGGCATGAATCTACAGTTAGGTCCAGAAACACTTGGACAAAAGTTTTGGCATTTTAGCTGCTTACCAAAACATATTCAATATACAGTTTTATAATCAATCTGGGCTTATAGGGCAGAGGCCACCGCGTACCTTTTGTTGGGGGCCATGATCCAATCCATAGCTCTCTGGAATGTAGCTGGAGCGCTTTGTAACCCAAACGGCATGCTTGTGTAATGGAAGCACCCATCTGGCGTTTAAAAGGCAGTCTTCTCCTTGGCATCTTGAGACATTGGGTTTTGCCAATACCCTTTTGTGAGGTCAAGGGTAGTAATGTACCGAGCCAGCCCTATCCTTTCAATTAGTTAAATCAACCCGGGGCATTGGGTAAGCATCACACTTAGAAACTGCATTCAGCTTCCTATAGTCGTTGCAAAACCGCCATTCCCCATCTGGTTTCGGCATCAAGACTTTTGGACTGGACCAGTCACTTTTGGACTCTTCGATGACTCCTAGGCTCAGCATCCACTTTACCTCCTTCTAGATTACCTCTCGACAAGCTTCAGGAATCCAACATGGTTTCACATTGACCTGGGCATGAGGCTCTGTCAGAACCTCATATTCTATAACCTTCGTACACCTGGTAAGTTCTGAGAATAGGGTTCTGTTACGCTGCAGTAACTCCCGCCACTGCTGCTTCTGCGAGCGGGATAAGGTGTCTGCCACCTTGACATTCCCTGCACTGACCTTGGACTCGGCGAGCAGACAAGGGGTTTCCTCAGGTTCTCTGTCCTGCCAAGGTTTGATTAGATTCATGTGGTATACCTGGTAGAGCTTCCACTTCCTTGGTGGATTTTGCAGTTGACCTCCCCAACTTTCTCCACTACCTCATAGGGACCCTGCCACTTGGCCAGTCACTTGCATCCCATTTACTGTCATGGGGCATGCCTGCGGCTTCTCTCCCATTTGGGGAACAGCACTGCAGGCAGGATATGCAAAATACGAGCAGTGCCGTCCTATGCTGCAGTCCATTGGCTCGGTTTTCATGGGACAACAGGCGGCTGTGTGGCCAGGGGTATGACACTTCCAACAAATTACACTATGGGAAGGGACCTTGGCCATTAAAGGGAACCTGTCACCTGAATTTGGCGGGACTGGTTTTGGGTCATATGGGCGGAGTTTTCGGGTGTTTGATTCACCCTTTCCTTACCTGCTGGCTGCATGCTGGCTGCAATATTGGATTGAAGTTCATTCTCTGTCCTCCATAGTAAACGCCTGCGCAAAGCAATCTTGCCTTGCGCAGGCGTGTACTACGGAAGACAGAGAATGAACTTCAATCCAATATTGCAGCCAGCATGCAGCCAGAAGGTAAGGAAAGGGTGAATCAAACACCCGAAAACTCCGCCCATATGACCCAAAACCAGTCCCGCCAAATTCAGGTGACAGAGTCCCTTTAACTCTTGTGCTCTCGGACGCCCCAATATGTGGCTCTAGCTCCCCTCTTTTGGGTGTCAGTCCCACTTTGGGAACCCCAGTATGGGGATGCTACAACCCCTTGCTTCCCCAAGGACCTCTCAACCACCTGGCACCTCTTCACCAGGCTCACTAGGTCATCGGCATTATGGGGATCTCCCTGGGCAACCCAGGATTGAACCGGCCTTGGCTGGGAGTGTATTAACCTGTCCATGACAACCTTCTCCACCATCTGTGCTGGGAAGGAGGATTCAGGTTGCAACCATTTTGGACCAGGTGTAGGAGATCGCACATTTGGGACTGGGGAGGCTTGTCACTGTGATACGCCCACTCATGTACCCGTTGCGCCCTGACAGTAAGAGTCACTCCTAAGAGTGCCAGGATCTCAGCCTTTAACTTGGCGTACTCTTCTTAGTCCTGCAACGCCTAGTCATAGTAAGCTTTCTGTGGTTGACCCGTTAGATATTGCGCCAGAACCTCAGCCCACTTGTCTGGAGGCAATTTCTTCCGCTTTGCCACCCTTTCAAACACCGCCAGGAACGCCTCACCCAGGGTCATCTTCTGTAATGCTCTTCTTACTGTCTTCCTCACCCGAGAGTCATCACCTCCATTCGGGTTTGAGGTCTCTCTGTTGTGGACTTCTCCCGCCAGGAGTTCCATCTGCCTCTGCTGCTGTTGAATTTGCTGCATCAGATTATTTGTCTCCTGCTGTATCTGCTGCTGCTGTCAGTACTGCTGCTCTTGGCGCTGCTACTGCTCACGGAACTGCTGTTCTTGGCACTGCTGCTGCTCTCTATGCTGCTGGTTTTGCTGCCATATCTGTTGCTGCGGGAGATTAGCCTGCATGAGTTGCGTCACCAATTCCTCCATGTGGTCAGATTTTGCTCCTGCAGCTGCATTCACCCAGGACATGCAATATCTGTGCGGCAGTCACACTTCCCCTTGGGATTTGTGCCCATGCTTCTAGCACCAATTGTAGAGATCTGTACTCAATCAGTTCTTGAGGGTAGGCAAAGGAGGCAGTTTTTCATGCAATAATCTAGGCAAGTTTATTTCACTTCATAAACCACTCCAGTAGGCAAAACAAAACAGAGCCTTTTCTGGCAAAAAAATTAAAACAAAACTAAAAACAAATAGCCCATGTAGTACTGCGGGTCTGCATGCTCATGTCAGTGTTTATGACAACACACACTGGAGGTCTCCACACCTCCAGCCACAGACACTGAGAGACTCGGCTTCCATTTTATCTGCCAAACCATGCCCCTGGGGTTAGGATATGTGAGTGGTCATTCCCACCCATCTCTTATGACAGCTTGCAAAACCCAGCCCTGGAATGGCCCCATAACAACTCTATAGGTGCTAGAGCATACATCCGAGCTCACATCACCGCAGCTAACAGCCACGATGACACATATCTCCCCTCCAGGATTTGTCCGGCAGCCATCTTACAAGTACATATTTGTATGCTTGATATTTTTATTTATCCCTGTACGTCTTCACTTGTTAGACTCGTGTGTGTATACTCATACACTATTACTCACCGCTTCCCTGGATGGTGGAGAACAGATATAAGGCTGACTCAGGAGGTCAGCATGGTACGTAGCCCCGGTGTCTTCACCATCAGAAGTAATCCAGGGAGCAGGGATAGCTAGGGCACTCCTAGCATTAGGTACAGGAAAGGGCCCCCTGATCCAGGTATTCTGACAACAGAGTTGTGACAGGTGAGCTTGGGAACTCGAAAAGGCCTGGATGTCCATGGAAGACAATAGTGGTGGATAATGGCGCCTTCCTTCTAACACACTCACCCCTCCAATCTATTCAAAGCTCTGCTGCCCGACTAATCCACTTATCCCCCCACTATTCCATGGCCTCTCCCCTCTGTCAATCCCTTCACTGGCTCCCCACTACCCAGAGACTCCAATTTAAAACCCTAACCATGACATACAAAGCCATCCACAACCTGTGTCCTCCATACATCTGTGACCTCGTCTCCCGGTACTTACCTACACGCAACCTCCAATCCTCACAAGATCTCCTTCTCTACTCCCCTCTAATCTCCTCTTCCCACAATCGCATACAAGATTTCTCCCGCGTATCCCCAGTACTCTGGAACTCTCTACCACAACACATCAGACTCTCGCCTACCATCGAAACCTTCAAAATGAACCTGAAGACCTACCTCTTCCGGCAAGCCTACAACCTGCAGTAACCACCAAACTATGATACTACTGAATCATCACCCATCCCTTGTAGATTGTGAGCCATTGTGGGCAGGGTCCTCTCTCCTCCTGTACCAGTCGTGATTTGTATTAAGATTACTGTACTTGTGCTTTATTATGTATACCCCTTTTCACATGTAAAGCGCCATGGAATAAATGGCGCTATAATAATAATAATGAAAGCAGAATCCTTTCCATGGTAAAGAAAACCCCATTCACAACATCCACGTAGGTGAAGAACATTGTTCAGGAAGGTGTTTCAGTATCTAAGTCTGCCATAAAGAGAAGACCTCATGAGAGGGTTCAGCGCAAGGTGTAAACCATTAATAAACCTTAAAAATAGTAAGGCCAGATTAGACTTTACCAAAAGACAAGCCAAGCCTCCACTCCTTAATTTCCCTGACTTCGACTCCCTCATACATGCTTCAAGACTGGGCATGTACATGAAGTGTAGAACAGATTCATCTCAACTAAAAGCCGAGATCCTTAGATCACGAGAGAACAGACATTTTACAGGACATTTCATAACTTTTCCAAATTTTTATGAAAAAATATTTAGCACATACTGCGATGAACTACTGTACCCAATTTATTATATATTTAGGAATCAAAGCCGCTTCATTTTATACAGAGTCCACCAAATGGACACCAACTTCGACTCTACAGCCCTACTTTGTACACGTGAAACTAACATCTACCCACACCAGAATGATGGGAAGAAGAAATTATGGAGAAGGTTTGGGATGGCTCATGATCCAAAGAGCACATCCTCTGTAAAACATGGTGGAGGCAATGTGATGGCGTGGGCATGCATGGCTTCCAATGGCCCTTGGGCACTAGTGTTTATTGATGATGTGACTGAAGACGGAAGCAGCCGGATGAATTCTGAAGTGTTCAGGGCGATACTTTATGCTCAGAATAAACAAACTGCATTTAAGGGTGCGGTTTAACATCTTTTTTTGTTTGTCCATGGTTTCCAGTCTTCAAGCAGTCATTGTCTGCAAAGGATTCTCTACAAAGTGTTAAAAATTAACATTTTATTTCTGGTAAAGTTATTTTGTCCAATTACTGCACTTTTTGAGCCTCTGGAATAAAGAGGTTTTGTAGAAAAATCGTTGCAATTCCCAAATATTTCACAGTATATTTTTATTCAGCCCCTTTAATTAAACCTGAAAGTCTAAACTTCAATTGCATCTCTGTTTCATTTTAAATAAAAAACATTGGCCTGCAGAGCTGAAATCCCAAAGATTCGGTCACTGTCCAAATATTTCTTGACCTAACTGTAAGAAGAACGTTAACTAAACAAATATGATTTTTAAGATATACGGTATTACCAAGTGTTATATATTTATATTTCATAAAATACTTTATAGCTTTAGGCTGTAATTTAGGCATTAAATGTCTTAAGTCCCCCCCTACCCCTCCATACACGGTAGACTAAAGTCAACCAAATCCGGCGATGTCAGATGACAGTCTAATGTGTATGGGGGTCTCCAGACTCCCCCCTTATTGGGGCAGAAGGATCTGGCCGGTTTGGATTTCTTGGATCCTTATGTTCAGCGCTAAGATAAAACGTAGAGAGGGGAGTTTGGCATCAGCTATCTACTAAAAAACACAGGAGTGCTTGGCCAAGCAGAGCGTTCCTGTGTATGGTGGGGTTGGAGAAAACAGCTGTCTCATGTGAATGGGGGCGGCTTTTTTTCTCAATTATTTGCTTCGTACCTTGTAGTTACAGGTGTACTATATGATGAATTTTCTTTGTGCCCCCATGACAACATTACTTGCCATGTCCCCTGGAAGCATAGAGGACACCGGATCTAAAAGCAGCAAATCCAACCTGTTCTTTCATGTTTTTGCCCTTGATAGATTAGGACTGATCACTCAAAGGCTCAGTCTAACAAATGATCTCTGCTTGAAACACGAATAGAATAAATAGATATATTTAAACATTAAAGGGGTATTTAGACAGATGCATCTCCTCATCCACCTTCTATGTTCCGAACCAATAACCAATGATAGCAGGAAATCGCGACTGTGAACCCACAACAAGAAACAGACAGCTGTGCGGTACAGAGCTTTACACCCTAGAGAGAGAAACTGTATGGAACGGTCACATTTAGGCAGTTTCATTGGTAAAAAGTCTTTATTGCATCGATTTAGCAAATTCTGCATAATCAATGAATCCATCATTATTCATATCATCATCCCGGAGAACGTCATCTATCATGGCTATCAGTTCTGGCTCGGATATTGTCTGGGTGTTGTCATTATTTCCCTGAAAGGAAAAACAAAACAGTTTGGATTAGCTTACCTACAGTGGGTACAGTACAGACCAAAAGTTTGGACACACCTTCTCATTTAAAGATTTTTCTGTATTTTCATGACTATGAAAATTGTACATTCACACTGAAGGCATCAAAACTATAAATTAACCCATGTGGAATTATATACTTAACAAAAAAGTGTGAAACAATTGAAATTATGTCTTATATTCTAGGTGTGGGGTGGTGCTACTTCCACCAATGAAGGCCCATGAGACCTCACAATGAAAGCCACTTCTGGGCCAGACATAAACCCCTGTGTGTTTTGCGCAGTCACAGTAGAAGTCATGTGACTTAGAAGAGGACCTGAGCGATTCTGAAAACCAGGCAAGATGGCGATCAGTGCGCACTGTAATGCACTTACACTATATTATGTATACAATTAGAAGGGATTAAGGAATAAACAGTTTGCTGATCTGTTACCAAGTCAAAAGTAACCAGTTTCTCTTTTTTATTTCTGCTGCTCTCTTGAGTTTTCCAATATTTTAGGGTTTTTTTAATCCGCCATACCGATCGAGAGATAGAGAACTTTTTATTTAGTGCTACTTTTTAAGGTCTTTACTAAACAGGTGAAGCTCACATGGGAGTTCTGAAGAGCAGCCTAAAATCCTCAGACAATCCTGTGAGCCATGCCCCTTCGTAAACACCATACAAATTAACACTGAATACATTGCTCAGCATTGAAACTGCAGGACAAAGAAGGAAAAGTCACAGAATGATGGATCGATATGATAATGTTCCGCATACAATAAAAAAAAATGGAAACAACATTTCAAAACATCTATTTTTAGTCAGTATTGGAGTATAAGCGTCACATGAAGAAATCCCAGCACTTATACCCTTAGCTGCTATCAATGAGGTTATTAATGGTGGTCTGGGGAAGGTTCTGCCTTGCTGAATGCACTTGGAAAATCATCAAAATCTGCTGCTGGCAGCTCCCTGGCAATTACCAACCAATGACTTCATAGATGTGCGACGCTGCTGGCTATGGTGGGACGTTTAAGGTACCGTCACACTGAACGATATCGCTAGCGATCCGTGACGTTGCAGCGTCCTGGCTAGCGATATCGTTCAGTTTGACAGGCAGCAGCGATCAGGATCCTGCTGTGCCATCGTTGGTCGGCGCAGAAAGTCCAGAACTTTATTTTGTCTCTGGATCTCCCGCAGACATCGCTGAATCGGCGTGTGTGACGCCGATTCAGCGATGTCTTCACTGGTAACCAGGGTAAACATCGGGTTACTAAGCGCAGGGCCACGCTTAGTAACCCGATGTTTACCCTGGTTACCAGTGTAAATGTAAAAAAAACCAAACACTACATACTTACCTTCCGATGTCTGTCACCCGGCGCTGTTCTTCTCTGCACTGTGTAAGCGCAGCGGCCGGAAAGCACAGCGGCGCCGGAGAGGACAGACGCCAGAATGTAAGTATGTAGTTTGTTTTTTTTTACGTTTACGCTGGTAACCAGGGTAAACATCGGGTTACTAAGCGCGGCCCAGGGGACTTCGGCATCGTTGGTCGCTGGAGAGCGGTCTGTGTGACAGCTCTCCAGCGACCACACAGCGACGCTGCAGCGATCGGGATCGTTGTCTAGATCGCTGCAGCGCCGCTTAATGTGACGGTACCTTTAGCCCATGGAGGCTGATTACAATAGTCCTGTTGAAAAACGGCTCCTAGGACACTTTCACGTTCTCTTGTGAAGACCTTTATATGATGTTACCAAAATGGTTTCCAAGTCAAGCTACGGTTAACACTGTGTCCAAGTAAGAAAGGAACGATTCATCACGTTTGACACTTTTGTATGTGACCTCCAATTTCACTTACAGAGCAAAACTAATCAATCGTGGAACCAGTAGTACGGCCATTTCTCCAAAGTGTCCCGAGAGGAGTTTTATAACCCGATAGCGCCAGGTTGCATGTTTCTGAAGATATTGTGAGCAACCTGTGTGTCCTAAACCACACCATGGCTGCAGCATCTCCAGACTTGTCTCCCATCAAGCACATTTAGATCGTCATTGGGTCAGAAATTACACAGAAGATGGCAGCAGTGGATTTAATGATAACCTCACTGACAGCAGCCGAGTCGTGGAAATGCGGGAATTTCTACAACACCATCCACAAGCCGTCTCCTTCATACATCTGTGACTTGCTCACCCTTCTGTATAACATGGTGCCTTCACATTGGACTGTATTTTCATGGTGATAGGTTAACTTTAAGTCCATAAATACTGCACCGCCCACGGTTTTAGTAAACTAAACTTAAAATCACCTAATAGGGTCTATATCGCTTGGAGAAAATAAGCAAGGGGTTTCCTCATGAAATACTTTTCTCATCTATCCATAGGTAATACATGTCTGATCACTGGGGGTCCCATCACCAATACACACACAATTACCAGAAAGGCCTAGTAAACCAAGAAAAACCAAAAACATGTCATAAATAGACACAATGCTACTGAAGACCCTCCACAAAGCCAAAACAATGCTGCCTGATGTCCTTATCCTCTTATTTTTGGTGCTAGGCTCAGTGGAGGTTTGCAGAGACTTGGGATGGTGTTCCCATTAGCAAGGTACCAGAACATCACATGGGCGCAAATGATCCAGACAGGAGAACTGCATTATGTCCAGAGACGTAAAGTTATAACGTCTTTTCATAAAAGTTAGTCTCACAGAACAACGCGTTTCAAGACACAATGGGCTCCTTTATCACGCGCAGGTTAGACATATACATCTCTTGAGCTTGACAGGAGACCATAGCCCTTCAAAATGCGTTGCACTTGTGAAGCAAAACTTTATTCAAAGAGTTATATGTCACTGTGAACACTCCACAATAAGATGTTCTGGTGCCTTGGCAATGGGAACGCTGTTCCAAGTTCATGAATGGGTCCTCAAGATGTCCGGATTGAAAGAATTGGCATAGTCTTGCATGCTTGCTGCATTCCATTAAGCAGTTTTCTCCAAAATTTTAGAATAAAACTGTAAAATATCGGCAAATTTTTTGAGCAACTCATAGTTGTGCAAAAATGTTGACCCTTTTGGAGTTTTTTTTTTATGTCAGTCCTGGCCAGCTCCAACAAAAGTGGACATAGCTTTGCTCCAAAGGACCATGGCTGGGCACAGCCAGCAAATTCATCAATGGTAGTGCATTGGCCAAACACCGCCCAGAGAGGATGTCACCATGGACAACACGACCAACGTACTAAGGGAACATTTTCATCCATATGGACGACAGATTAGGGTTCCACAAGGGGGTCTCCAGCTAATCTGATGTGAAGATGTGGACAACCTGTACATATTACTGGTTTAGTAAGTGACACTAATTGGGGCTCCATGTCTGTCATATAGTAGTAGCACCAGGTGAGGAGGTACTGGACACAAAACCATATTCTGCTCATTTATGCTTTGATCACAGACCTCCCTGTGGACGTGAGAAATTGCAGTCGCCAGCTCGAGGCCGTCTAATAGATTGTTGCCGTCATAGTCATGCATCTTGAAGTAGTGAAGCTGCAGCTCCTGAGGGGACATTTCTGCCTCTGGCTTCTGCACAACTCCTTCTAAGTGTTCCATTATGTGGCTACAGAAAAAAGGGAATAACCAAATATTAATGGTGAAATCGAAATACATAGAACCCGAATGACCCACTTGCAATTCTACAGCAGCTCCAAGCCTGCTTTGTCAATCGATCGATATCTGCACCTACATCCATGAGACAAGTCCCAGAGATTTACACATCGCCTTACCATCAGTCCTCGTCCGTGTATTATTACTGAGGGTCCCGTCACGCCTGTGCACCACTGCTCTTTTCAATTTTCTTGGGAAAGACAAGAGATAGCTGTGGTTGCCCTTGGCCATCTCTGCTCGGCCTAGATTGGAGTGGTAGTGCGCAATCATGGCCAACACTACGCTCACATGGGGATCAGCATTGGGACCCTTAGCGATTATACATTTATCATCTAAGGTGATAAATATTTACCAGTAGCAAACCCCTTTAAAGCTATACGTTACTTACTCTTTATCATGTACCACATTTTTGTCAAAACGACCGCCAGCGTGCGCCTCCTCTTCCACTTTTGGATGTGCATGGTCTTCTGCTGCGGAGGACAATATTAATACTGCAAATACCAGAGAACAGAAAAGATGGGATGCGTGGGTCTTGTGGTACGCCATTGTATTCCTAGAGGACAAAATTAGAATAAAGAAAGAGGACATAGTCTCCTGACCAAAGACACTGAAGCGGCAGTAATCCCTATGGCCTATGGATGTCATCAAGAATGCTACGATTCACCATCGGCAAGAAGGTCTCAAAAATCCATGTTCTGTCTTATTTTTACCATTATTCCTCATTATTTCCCCTATTTTTTTGAAGACTCTTACTCAAACATTTCTCAGATTCGTCATTCAGGTATCGTACAGGAGGAACGTTGGGGGAATTTGCTCGCATTCTTTGAGTTGGACAGTGGCCAATTTCTAGCGCCAATACTTTGTCATGTTCACTCTGTTCTAAAGTGTGACCTGTTTGCTAAAGGATTCTGTGCGCTGCATGTAATTGCTTAGCAAAGAAGTAAAATTGCACTAGAGAATAGGGATTATCTTATTCTGCTCAGAACGGTTTGTGGGAGAATCAATTGGGCAGATCTAACCGCTGGTGGTGATGTGTTGGTGCATAGGAAAACCTGTGCTCTCTCCATGGGGAATGTGTGCAGTAGAATTACCATTCACAAAGTATAGAGGTGAGAGTTTTCCTACAAAAAAAAAAAAAAGCCTGGCCACCCACTGTGCAGAGATCTACCGCATGGTTATATTCACTTGCATGGGGCCCTGCACAGTCAGATAGTCAAGGCGCCACTGTGCAGGAGAAGAAAACAGCAAAAGGAACGCCGTGCTACACCAGCGAAGTGACCCCTTTATTCTCAGGACTGCTGCGGAGCCAAGAGTACAGAATCATGATGAATATGGCATATCCTAGATCTGGTGGCGCTCACCTGTCCATGCATTATGTGATCGGTCATTTATGTGGATTGCCTTTGTGCAATACAAGATTTCAACCACTGTAGAGCATACATATAGGATCAAAACAAGATGAGCATAGGCCCCGCATTGAGTAAATGGTAATTGTACTGTACATTGACACTATTTTAACCAAAAGAGTATAAAAGCCATCCCACCGCGACAAGGTATACTCAATCAGGATGGACCCCGACTCTTGTAGTTCACCTCGCAACATGCCAGCTGGCCTCAATATTGATGGGCCAGAGCAGGACCCAGACCTCAATTTTTTGACACCGGCCCATGCAAAGCCATAAGATAAAAGATGCACAGCCCAAAAAGGGGGGAGCCATGCTTTAGTTTTTTGCAAATTGTACATACAGGGGTGTGACTCCCCCTTTTCGGGCTTGGCATTGTGTCTATATAACTTTCCATGGACAGGTGCAAAACAGTCAGGTCTGGGTCCTGCTCGGCCCCCATCTATTTTGAGGTTTGCTGACTGACCTGATTGGGTACACCTTGTTGATGCTTGGGCACACCTTGTTGGTGATTGGGCACACCTTGTTGGTGATTGGGCACACCTTGTTGGTGATTGGGCACACCTTGTTGGTGCCTGGGCACACCTTGTTGGTGCTTGGGCACACCTTGTTGGTGCTTGGGCACACCTTGTTGGTGCTTGGGCCCACCTTGTTGGTGCTTGGGCCCACCTTGTTGGTGATTGGGTACACCTTGTTGGTGATTGGGCACACCTTGTTGGTGATTGGGCACACCTTGTTGGTGATTGGGCACGCCTTGTTGGTGATTGGGCACACCTTGTTGGTGATCGGGCACGCCTTGTTGGTGATCGTGCACGCCTTGTTCGTGATCGGGCACCCCTTGTTCGTGATTGGGCACACCTTGTTCGTGATTGGGCACACCTTGTTGGTGATTGGGCACACCTTGTTGGTGATTAGGCACACCTTGTTCGTGATTGGGCACACCTTGTTCGTGATTGGGCACACCTTGTTCGTGATTGGGCACACCTTGTTCGTGATTGGGCACACCTTGTTCGTGATTGGGCACACCTTGTTGCGGTGGGATGACTTTTACGCTCTTTTGATCAAAATATTGTCAACTACCTACTTTATGTTATTTACATGTACTGTTACTATTTATTTACTGTGATGTCCGTTTATTTTGATCACTGCTATCACAAGCTTAGGAAATCACTATTTTATTTTGTTTGTTTTTTATGTAATAATAATCTATCTTTATTTTATTTTATATAGCGCTAACATATTCCGCAGCGCTTTACAGTTTGCACACATTATCATCAAATAAAAAATGGAGGGTAAAATAGGCACACAAAGCAGAAACGGAAGAAAAAAAGGACGTGTGAGAAGGCCTATAGTAATAAATTATTTCTATAACGCCAACATATTCTGCAGCACTTTGCAATTCAAAGGGGACGTATAAACATTATCAAACATTAGAGTAACGGCGCATTCCACTGGCCGATAATCTTTCAGATTCTCACAATAATGACCCATCGGTCACAATAATTGTGTAATGTGAGTGAGTCAAGCGACTTAAAGCCCCACTCCAGCATTTAGTTTTTAAAGCACAGATGAAACAAAGGTGCAAGTGACTGGGTGCGGCAGACAGCGTGCTCCTACACAGAGGACCACTGCAAAGAATCATATAATATGCAGTACATGTTTGCTTTTTTAGATCTCTATGGTGGACAGATGCCTAAGCATCCATCCAAACTGTGGCCACTGTCAGGTGTACACCTCATGGACGTATGCGACTGACAGTGATAGTATCTTGATGCATAGCTCATCCCCCGCTCAGTATGAGGTCCCACAGACCATCCCCCACTCAGTATGAGGTCCCACAGGCCATCCCCCACTCAGTATGAGGTCCCACAGTCCATCCCCCACTCAGTATGAGGACCCACAGTCCATCCCCCACTCAGTATGAGGTCCTACAGTCCATCCCCCACTCAGTATGAGGTCCTACAGTCCATCCCCCACTCAGTATGAGGTCCTACAGTCCATCCACCACTCAGTATGAGGTCCTACAGGCCATCCTCCACTCAGTATGAGGTCCTACAGTCCATCCCCCACTCAGTATGAGGTCCTACAGTCCATCCCCCACTCAGTATGAGGTCCTATAGACCATCCCCCACTCAGTATGAGGTCCTACAGTCCATCCCCCACTCAGTATGAGGTCCTACAGTCCATCCCCCACTCAGTATGAGGTCCTACAGTCCATCCCCCACTCAGTATGAGGTCCTACAGTCCATCCCCCACTCAGTATGAGGACCCACAGTCCATCCCCCACTCAGTATGAGGTCCTACAGTCCATCCCCCACTCAGTATGAGGTCCTACAGACCATCCCTCACTCAGTATGAGGTCCTACAGTCCATCCCCCACTCAGTATGAGGTCCTACAGTCCATCCCCCGCTCAGTATGAGGTCCTACAGTCCATCCCCCGCTGAGTATGAGGTCCTACAGTCCATCCCCCGCTCAGTATGAGGTCCTATAGACCATCCCCCGCTCAGTATGAGGTCCTACAGTCCATCCCCCGCTCAGTATGAGGTCCTACAGACCATCCCTCGCTCAGTATGAGGTCCTACAGTCCATCCCCCACTCAGTATGAGGTCCTACAGTCCATCCCCCACTCAGTATGAGGTCCTACAGTCCATCCCCCACTCAGTATGAGGTCCTACAGTCCATCCCCCACTCAGTATGAGGTCCTACAGTCCATCCCCCACTCAGTATGAGGTCCTACAGTCCATCCCCCACTCAGTATGAGGTCCTACAGTCCATCCCCCACTCAGTATGAGGTCCTACAGTCCATCCCCCACTCAGTATGAGGTACTACAGTCCATCCCCCACTCAGTATGAAGTCCTACAGTCCATAACCCACTCAGTATGAGGTCCTACAGCCCATCCCCCGCTCAGTATGAGGTCCTACAGACCATCCCCCACTCAGTATGAGGTCCTACAGTCCATCCCCCGCTCAGTAGGAGGTCCTACAGACCATCCCCCACTCAGTATGAGGTCCTATAGACCATCCCCCACTCAGTATGAGGTACTACAGTCCATCCCCCACTCAGTATGAAGTCCTACAGACCATCCCCCACTCAGTATGAAGTCCTACAGACCATCCCCCACTCAGTATGAAGTCCTACAGACCATCCCCCACGCAGTGTGATGTCCCCAAAGTACCCACCTCACCATTGGTAAAACAAGAAAAGATACCCACATTGTCCCATTTCCACGATGAGCGGAGATATCAGTTCTGTGTGACATCAGGTACTACAGCATGTTGTGGCCTCAGATGGCACAGGTGAATGGCGGAGCAGGGAGCTGCCGTCACAGGTGAATGGCGGAGCAGGGAGCTGACAGCACAGGTGAAGGGAGGAGCAGGGAGCTGACAGCACAGGTGAAGGGAGGAGCAGGGAGCTGACGGCACAGGTGAAGGGAGGAGCAGGGAGCTGACGGCACAGGTGAATGGCGGACCTGATGGCACAGGTGAAGGGCGGAGCAGGGAGCTGACGGCACAAGTGAAGGGCGGAGCAGGGAGCTGACGGCACAGGTGAAGGGCGGAGCAGGGAGCTGACGGCACAGGTGAAGGGCGGAGCAGGGGGCTGACGGCACAGGTGAATGGTGGAGCAGGGAGCTGACGGCACAGGTGAAGGGCGGAGCAGGGAGCTGACGGCACAGGTGAAGGGCGGAGCAGGGAGCTGACGGCACAGGTGAAGGGCGGAGCAGGGAGCTGACGGCACAGGTGAAGGGCGGAGCAGGGAGCTGACGGCACAGGTGAAGGGCGGAGCAGGGAGCTGACGGCACAGGTGAAGGGCGGAGCAGGGGGCTGACGGCACAGGTGAAGGGCGGAGCAGGGAGCTGACGGCACAGGTGAAGGGCGGAGCAGGGAGCTGACGGCACAGGTGAAGGGCGGAGCAGGGAGCTGACGGCACAGGTGAAGGGCGGAGCAGGGGGCTGACGGCACAGGTGAAGGGCGGAGCAGGGAGCTGACGGCACAGGTGAAGGGCGGAGCAGGGAGCTGACGGCACAGGTGAAGGGCGGAGCAGGGAGCTGACGGCACAGGTGAAGGGCGGAGCAGGGGGCTGACGGCACAGGTGAAGGGCGGAGCAGGGAGCTGACGGCACAGGTGAAGGGCGGAGCAGGGAGCTGACGGCACAGGTGAAGGGCGGAGCAGGGAGCTGACGGCACAGGTGAAGGGCGGACCTGATGGCACAGGTGAAGGGCGGAGCAGGGAGCTGACGGCACAGGTGAAGGGCGGAGCAGGGAGCTGACGGCACAGGTGAAGGGCGGAGCAGGGAGCTGACGGCACAGGTGAAGGGCGGAGCAGGGAGCTGACGGCACAGGTGAAGGGAGGAGCAGGGAGCTGACGGCACAGGTGAATGGCGGACCTGATGGCACAGGTGAAGGGCGGAGCAGGGAGCTGACGGCACAGGTGAAGGGCGGAGCAGGGAGCTGACGGCACAGGTGAAGGGCGGAGCAGGGAGCTGACGGCACAGGTGAAGGGCGGAGCAGGGGGCTGACGGCACAGGTGAATGGTGGAGCAGGGAGCTGACGGCACAGGTGAAGGGCGGAGCAGGGAGCTGACGGCACAGGTGAAGGGCGGAGCAGGGAGCTGACGGCACAGGTGAAGGGCGGAGCAGGGAGCTGACGGCACAGGTGAAGGGCGGAGCAGGGAGCTGACGGCACAGGTGAAGGGCGGAGCAGGGAGCTGACGGCACAGGTGAAGGGCGGAGCAGGGGGCTGACGGCACAGGTGAAGGGCGGAGCAGGGAGCTGACGGCACAGGTGAAGGGCGGAGCAGGGAGCTGACGGCACAGGTGAAGGGCGGAGCAGGGAGCTGACGGCACAGGTGAAGGGCGGAGCAGGGGGCTGACGGCACAGGTGAAGGGCGGAGCAGGGAGCTGACGGCACAGGTGAAGGGCGGAGCAGGGAGCTGACGGCACAGGTGAAGGGCGGAGCAGGGAGCTGACGGCACAGGTGAAGGGCGGAGCAGGGGGCTGACGGCACAGGTGAAGGGCGGAGCAGGGAGCTGACGGCACAGGTGAAGGGCGGAGCAGGGAGCTGACGGCACAGGTGAAGGGCGGAGCAGGGAGCTGACGGCACAGGTGAAGGGCGGAGCTGACGGCACAGGTGAAGGGCGGAGCAGGGAGCTGACGGCACAGGTGAATGGTGGAGCTGACGGCACAGGTGAATGGTGGAGCTGACGGCACAGGTGAAGGGCGGAGCAGGGAGCTGACGGCACAGGTGAAGGGCGGAGCAGGGAGCTGACGGCACAGGTGAAGGGCGGAGCAGGGAGCTGACGGCACAGGTGAAGGGCGGAGCAGGGAGCTGACGGCACAGGTGAATGGTGGAGCTGACGGCACAGGTGAATGGTGGAGCTGACGGCACAGGTGAAGGGTGGAGCTGACGGCTTTCTGCTCCGCTATTATAACTGTGTCGTTGAAAGTGGGACAGCTCCCTGAATTGTGGATGGTGGGAGTCATTGTTATGGGACCTCCCCGCTGGTACATTTCTGCAGCCGCTGATTAGATGTGGTAAGTTCTCAGCACCCCCCGGACACGCAGCGGTTCTCCCACCGTTACGTGGCCGGACATTAGCATTTCTACCCCACGCGGTCTTACTATATATGATATGACAGTTCCCAGCAATGAAGCCCTGACAGATATATAAAGAAGAATGCGCCATGTTCCACGTGGTGCCTGGGGTCATTTATCTTAGAGGCGCCGCTTCCTGGGAGGATATGGCGCCTTACAGCACATTATACAGTTCCCACGGTAACACCTGTCTATAGGGGCTGGCTGTGCAGCCATACTGCCTCCACGGCATGTGCCATTACATGATCAGCTAGGGAGGTATTTTTTATGATGATGTGAATAAAAACACTATGGTACACACCTCCATAATGGTACATTCCTCTATAATGGTACACACCTACATAATGGTACATTCCTCTGACTATATATCTGTGTGCACCGATCAAGTTTTGAGCTGAACCTCAGCAGCCAATGAGCGGCCGCCACTTATAGTTGCTAGGTAAAGTACACACACAAGTGATGCCCCCACACTGCTATGTGCGGTGAGTGTATACATGCACGTAGTGACGCACCTACCGGACACAGCACAGCTCGGTGCAGCGCTCAGCCTGATATAGGACCGATCTCCTCTCACCCCTCGGTACCGCTGACTACAGCCTCAGCCAGGAACTCTCCAGGCAGTACTACCCGCGCGCCGAGTACACACACGGACTGTACAGCGGACGCTATTGATTAATCGGCGCTCCGCTGCTCTGGCCTGGCCTGGGATCTTTAGAGCATGCGCAGAAGCAGATAGTGTTACTCATCTTGATCAGTGTTAGTGGGTGGGAGACGTGTTACTATCTCAGTAGGGGGAGGATGACACCTGAGCGGAGGGTGGAGCCTGATATCGCGATAATGAAAGGCTGCCTATTATAGTAGGGGGCAGCGAGGGTAATCATCATGGCCTCGTGTGGGGGACGTAAACTTGTAGCCCCTAGCAACCAAAAAGTAGCAAAATATGGCAATTAAAGGGGAAGTCGAATTTGGACACCTCTTAGCTAATGATGATGAGTGGCTGGGAAATGCTAAAGTTCGCTAAGAACTTTATAGAGCACCGCTATAACATTGAACTAAAGGTACCGTCACATTTAGCAACGCTGCAGCGATGTAGACAACCGATCGCTGCAGCGTCGCTGTGTGGTCGCTGGAGAGCTGTCACACAGACAGCTCTCCAGCGACCAACGATGCCGAAGTCCCCGGGTAACCAGGGTAAACATCAGGTTACTAAGCTAAAAAAAAAAATAACACTACATACTTACATTCCGGTGTCTGTCGCGTCCCCCGGCGTTCTGCTTCCCTGCACTGTGTAAGTGCCGGCCGTAAAGCAAAGCGGTGACGTCACCGCTGTGCTCTGCTTTACGGCCGGCCGGCGCTGACACAGGATGCAGGAGGAGTGCAGGGAAGCAGAACGCCGGGGAACGCGACAGACACCGGAAGGTAAGTATGTAGTGTTTTTTGTTTTTTTTTACATTTACACTAGTAACCAGGGTAAACATCGGGTTACTAAGCGCGGCCCTGCGCTTAGTAACCCGATGTTTACCCTGGTTACCAGTGAAGACATCGCTGAATCGCCGTCACACATGCCGATTCAGCGATGTCTGCGCGAGTCCAGCGACGAAATAAAGTTCTGGCCTTTCTGCTCCGACCAACGATGTCACAGCAGGATCCTGATCGCTGCTGCCTGTCAAACACAACGATATCGCTATCCAGGACGCTGCAACGTCACAGATCGCTAGCGTTTTCGTTGTTAAGTTGTTCAGTGTGAAGGTACCTTAAGAATGAGCGAACCCGAACTTTAATGTTCGAGGTTCATACCGGACATAATGCCTGGTACTGAGCTCCAAGCACTGACTTTTTACTGGAAGTCCGATTTACTGTTTGGGTTCGATGCCAAATAAAGTTTGTTGAAAGGCTTCAGTGCAGCCAATCAAGCTTTTAGGCTGTGGGCGCTTCCAGAGCCATCACAGCCATGTAAAGTATTGGCATGGTTGTGGTTAGCCGGCGCACCACGAGAACCGGCCTGTATAAATGCCGGATCATGGGTGTCCCGTCAACATTCTGCTCTGATTAGTGTAGGGTCAGTAAATAGTATAATGCACTTGTATCGGTGCAAAATAGGTACAGACAAATTTGACTAAAAAATCTACCATAGGTATAGACAAATATGACACATAGGTTTTTAGTATTTTCCACTTGTAACACCCCAGGTAACCGGTTGTTACAGTGATGTTGCCTTCCCTTTGGGGAGGGTGATGTCACGCTTGGAGGCAAGGAGAATTCTTTTAACCAGGTAAGGCACCCACACACAACACATTCCAAATCCAGGCCAGGAGGGGGAACTCAGGAATCGGATTCAGGGGAGCTTCCCTTAGATATATGTATCCTGGCCTGGAGGAGTTAGGTCAGTCTGGAGTGGACAGTGAGAGAGAAGGAAGTCTGGAACTGAATGCAGACAAGCGAGGGCGAGCAGCCATGAGGGAGCTGCAGCCTCTGGAAAGAGAGTGCGAACCCGAGGGGTTGAATGTGGTGGAGCTACAGAGGAAAGGAGCAGATGGAAAATAAAGGGCTCAGAGGGGAAATGCGACCGGGCACCCTCAGAACCAGAGCGCAGCAACAAGGAGCCTGAGGTCGTGTCGCTCTCCAGGATGCACGACAGAATTGGAGGGCTAAGAACTGTATGTGATTTGCCCACACCACACCTGAGACGCAGCAGCACCTGAAGAGCATGGGGCATGATAGAGTCCCTATAAAACGGCTCAACCTTCTCGTCATGTTCCAGGACAGGGGAAAAGAGGACTTTGCCAGTAAGCTTTAGGCAGCAGGGACGTCATACAACAGCGCAAAGAGGAAAGGCTCACGGACTTCAACTGGGAAAGGGATTCTCCCATTGCCTCCGAGCCGGCCGGACCACAGGACACCTGTGCCTAGTACTCTGGACTGAGATTCACTACTACCATCAGTAAACCAGGTAAAGATAATAAGGTCCTCCACTTATTTGCTGGCATACACCATCCTTGCCCATACAAATTGGGAGCCCTGGGGACCCCGCTTCACCTATGGGAGGCATCACCATCCAGCCGCCAAACCATCACCTGAGGGGACCCCTTTAAGTGGCGTCGGTCCCTACTGACCGAGAACCACAGGTGGCATCACGAACAATAGACTTTATTTAAAATTCCCCTTAAAAGACCTTGCCCCTTTTAATTGGGCGCCCAGGGATACGGACCAGGTCGCAGCCACCGTGACATCCCCTTTAAGAGCGACCGGACCCGGTTCCGAGTACCCCACTGCCCTGGCGGGTGTTTCACACTCCCCGTAGTCCTCCATATAGTATAATACTCCTCATAGTCCTCCATATAATATAATGCACCCCATAGTCCTCCATATAGTATAATGCACCCCATAGTCCTCCATATAGTAAAATGAACTCCTCATTATACTCCATATAGTATAATGCACTCCCCATAATAATCCATATAGTAAAATGCACTCCCCATAGTCCTCTTTATAGTATAGTGCACTCCCCATAGTCCTCCATATAGTGTAATGTACTCCCTTTAGTCCTCCATACATTATAATCCACTCCCCATAGACTTCCATATAGTGTAATGCACCCCATTGCCCTTCATATAGTATAATGCCCTCCCCATAGTCCTCCATATTGTATAAAGCACCCCATAGTTCTCCATATAGTATAAAGCACCCCATAGTTCTCCATATAGTATAAAGCACCCCATAGTTCTCCATATAGTATAAAGCACCCCATAGTTCTCCATATAGTATAAAGCACCCCATAGTTCTCCATATAGTATAAAGCACCCCATAGTTCTCCATATAGTATAATACACTACCCATAGTCCTCCATATAGTGTAATGCACTCCCCATAGTCATCCATATAGTGTCATGCACTCCCCTTAGTCCTCCATATAGTATAATGCATTCCCCATAGTCCTCCATATATTATAATCCACTCCCCATAGTCTTCCATATACCATAATACACACACAGTCCTCCATATAGTATAATGTACTCTCTACAGTCCTCTTTATAGGATAATGCACGCTCCATAGTACTCCATATAGCATAATGCACTCTCTCATAGTCCTCCATATAGTATAATGCACTCATAGAATGTTAGACTTGGAAGGGTCATCATGTTCCACCCCTTGCTCAAAGCAGGATTCACTAAACCATCTCAGACAGATGTTTGTCCCACTCACCACCTCTCGTGGCAGCCTGTTCCACTCATTGATCACACTCTCTGTCAAAAAGTTTTTCCTAATATCTAATCTGTATCTTGCTCCTTTCATTCCATTGCTTCTTGCATTTCCATGTGCAAATGAGAGTAAGGATGATCCCTTTACACTGTGACAGCCCTTTAGATATTTGTAGACATCTATTGTATAGATATATTCTTCTTTGGATATGCCCTCCTCTTTCCATTTAATATACATTTCTTTTTTTTTCATTTTTAACAAGTGTTTAAGTTCTGTGTTCATCCATCCTGGTCTCTTTAAATGCTTCCAAGTATAATGCGCTCTCCCCAGTCCTCCACATATTTTAATCCACTCCCTATAGCCCTCCATATAGTATAATGCACCCCACAGTCCTCCATATAGTATAATGCACTCCTCATATTCATCTATATAGTATAATACACTCCCCATAGTCTTCCATATATTATAATCCACTCCCTATGGTCCTCCATATAGTATAATGCACTCCCCATAGTCCTCCATATAGTATAATACACTCCCCATAGTCCTCCATATAGTATAATCCACTCCCTATAGTCTTCCATATAGTATAATACACTCCCCATAGTCCTCCATATAGTATAATCCACTCCCTATAGTCCTCCAAATAGTATAATACACTCCCCATAGTCTTCAATATAGTATAATGCACTCCCCATAGACAGTATAATACACTCCCCATAGTCATCCATATATTATAATCCACTCCCTATAGTCTTCCATATAGTATAATACACTCCCCATAGTCCTCCATATAGTATAATCCACTCCCTATAGTCCTCCAAATAGTATAATACACTCCCCATAGTCTTCAATATAGTATAATGCACTCCCCATAGACAGTATAATACACTCCCCATAGTCCTCCATATATTATAATCCACTCCCTATGGTCCTCCATATAGTATAATGCACTCCCCATAGTCCTCCATATAGTATAATGCACTCCCCATAGTCCTCCATATAGTATAATGCACTCCCCATAATCCTCCATTTAGTAAAATGCACTCCCCATAGTCTTCCATATAGTATAATACACTCCCCATAGTCCTCCATATAGTATAATCCACTCCCTATAGTCCTCCATATAGTATAATGCACTCCCCATAGCCCTCCATTTAGTATAATGCACTCCTCATAGTCCTCCATACAGTATAATGCACTCCCCATAGTCCTCTATACAGTGTTCTGGCTACTAAAATGTTCTTACTGATTTAAAAGAAAAAAAAATACAATACTCACCTCTCCTCCTTGTTCCCCCGCTGCCCTGGACTCTGTAGTGAGTGCTCAAAAAGTTCCGCACGTCTCACCTCAGCAGGTGCCATGTAGTGACATCATCGCGCCCGCTGCGCTGAGACATCAGATGCAGAGGAAGAATGATGGGGGATTCTCTGGTATCAGGCCCCATGGCGGCCGCGTGGCCTGCCGCCTTGGCGGTACGCCACTGTCTCTGAGGAAGCTTTTTCGAGATGGTCATTTTGGGGCATCTAGTGACAATACAGACATCATTTTTGTAAATTGTATCTCAAATTTCCTAGACTCCTGGCTGTCAAATTTGTCTAGTTATGCACTTACAAAAAAAAAACAAGGGATATTTTAACATAATATTACTAGGTAGAATATGCCATTCCGGAGACTTGTAAACCTTGATGACAATCACTGCGATAGCTTGAAGTTGCGTAGGAAGCGTGCATGGAGCTAATTATTAAGTAACTTTCAGATAAGAAATCTAAAATCAACACAACCTTTGTGATTTAGTAGCAGCACATCGAACCGCTGAACAAATAACATGACTGTGATGGAGACAAAGATGAACACAAGTGTAAATGATTCTCTCCAAAACGTACCGCTACTTCCACACAAAAACAATAGAAAAGCATCTTCTTGCTGCCTTCATCCACTACACCACAAAGGTCAAACTTCTTTTATCATATAAACAAACCTAATAGTGCCAGGGACTCTCCCTGTTCTTACGTTTTGTAACTTTTATCCACTCTCTCCTTTCCAGCGGGTGTTTCCTCTTCATCAGCATTCTGCCAGCACTATAGGAGCTGAAACTTCCTTTTCCTTATTTCCCACAATGACTTGCTTTTACCATAGTCCAATGACTTACCTGCCTTTAACTGAAATCCGGCTTCTGTCTTGGCTGTATATAGTTTTACAGAGAGCAGACCAGTAAAGACCAGTCTCAATTTCCGTAATCCATCTCAGTGACTGCTAGAACAACAGGAGGTGGAAAGCAAATTAGTCAGATGGTGGCCGGCACTTTTAAATTATTTTTTTGGGGGGTAAAACAACATATTTTTAAAGTAACTTGCAGATTGTCTATTTATAACACTTACCAAATGAGATCAAGTTGACTGAAGGTAGAGGTACTATTTCTTTAAAATTATCAGCAACCTCTGCAGCCTAGAAAGAATGGGTGTCTGATCCCCGGGGATGTGACTCTGTGCACAGCTGATGTCTTTGCTTATAGAGTTTCACCCAAGTCTGCAAATAATCTGACCCTGGTGAGGTCCTATTGCAGACGATATCTCTGAGATTCCTTGGTGAGGCGGCTCTTTTGGAATGACTGCAGCTTTTTACCCCCTTTTTGTATTGAAAGTTGTTATCTCATAGAGATAATCTTTGTAAAGTTGCATTTGTAAAGGTACCTTCACACATAACGATTTCGTTAACAATATCGTTGCAGCGGCACGCTTTTTGTGACGTAGCAACGATCCCGCTAACGATCTCGTTATGTGTGACAGCGACCAACGATCAGGCCCCTGCTGGGAGATCGTTGGTCGCTGGGAATGATCAGGACTTTTTTTTGGTCGCAGCTCACCCGCTGTCATCGCTGGATCGGCGTGTGTGACACGGATCGGCGTGTGTGACACCGATCCAGCGATGTGTTCACTGGTAACCAGGGTAAATATCGGGTTACTAAGCGCAGGGCCGCGCTTAGTAACCCGATATTTACCCTGGTTACCATTGTAAAAGTAAAAAAAAACCAAAACAGTACATACTCACATTCCGATGTCTGTCACGTCCCCCGGCGTCAGCTTCCCTGCACTGACTGTCTTTACGGCCGGCGCTGACACAGTGCAGGGAAGCTGACGGCGGGGGACGTGACAGACATCGGAATGTGAGTATGTACTGTTTTTTTTTTTTTACTTTTACAATGGTAACCAGGGTAAATATCGGGTTACTAAGCGCGGCCCTGCACTTAGTAACCCGATGTTTACCCTGGTTACCCGGGGACTTCGACATCGTTGAAGACAGTATCAACGATGCCGAAGTCGTTGCCCTGATCGTTGGTGGCTGGAGAGAACTGTCTGTGTGACAACTCCCCAGCAACCACACTACGACTTACCAACGATCACGGCCAGGTCGTATCGCTGGTCGTGATCGTTGGTAATTCGTTTAGTGTAATGGTACCTTAAGAGAAGCTCCCATTCTGGTTGACCTGGCAGATCAATACGGTCTATAGACAGCCATTAATTTAAGTAATTCATTATTTTTCTCTCACATTAAACAAGTCAAAGATGAGCTATTTTGTGAGATCATGTTGCAACTTACTGTCATTATTCCTTTCACTATTGGACTGGCCTACTAGGGCATTTGGGTCCAGAATCATACACAATAGACCCCAAAAGTCCTGCCCTAGGCAAAACAATTTGGAACAACCACTTGGCACTTGGATCCATTTCCTTAGGGATGATAGCTAATAACCTAAGCTCTTATTGATGAAATAAGGTGGTCATCAAGGTGGTTCTCTACATGTAATGTACGGATGGAGTTTGAGCTTTTGGCCCACTGGTGAGCCAAACAGAAAGTCCAGTCTGACTCATTTGTCTACTATCTTATGGGCTGGTAATGCAGGATACTTGTATCACTATGCACCTCCTATGATTTCTAGTGAAATAGCGTGACATCCAGATCTGCAAACCACCCGAATTGACTGCAAATGCTGAAAGTGCATATTGTGGAAACATGGGTGCTTCTTGCATGATCAAAAGTGCAAAAAAGGACTTTGTATCTACAAAAATTAAACAATATATGAAGTATTCACCTTGCTTCATGAATGGGACATCTTTGGAGTTCACATCCTGAGTATAAAAGGGCATCAGCACTGCCATATTATTGCATCCGCCTCAAAAATTAAAGGGCCCCATAGACAGTAGACCGGCCATCTTATGGTCCTGGGGAGATGTCGATTCAGCATGTCTAATTTATCTGCCGATCGTATTGTTCTTCCATAGATAAGCCATGAGCCAAAATACTTTCTCATGAAGAATATAGGAGCACTCGGCTGAACAAGCGCTCCTGTGTATGGGAGTGTCGGCCGAGACGGCTGTCAGCGGAACAATCGACCAACACATGTGTATGGGGGGCTTTACACTGGTTAGCAAACTGTACAGGGAATGGTTGCATGTCCCATTCAATAGAAATACCCCGGATTATAATCCTAGTGAAATGCCATCACTGTACAAGATTGGAATACCCCTGCATGTGGAACGGGAACCAAAACGTGATTAAAGCTTGAGGCAGGGAGTGGAAAAAAAATAAGCGGTTATGGGGGAGCTTCTGGTTAAGGAGGAGGAAAGCTAACATTCTAACCTTGTCTCGTAGAGTTGCTTCACAAGAAGTCTTTTGTGTTGCGAGTCTGTTTTCTTTGCCATCAGTAGAGTTTTCTTCTCAGGTCACTCCCTTCTAAACTTATTCCTAATCAAAACCCTTGTAAATCCGGACTGCCTTCTAGATAAATTAGTCCCATTGTCAGCGGCCACCGCTATGCGCTGCCTGTCCTTTCTCACGATATTAAATTATTGGAAGTGAAACCAGCGAGCGATCAATTTACCATTTAGCAGAACTTTGTGAAAGTCCTTCTAATCCACAGACGGAGGAGAAACGCTGGCATTTTGCTCAAGGCTTGGAGTTTAAATGACAAATTAGAAATAAGTAATTTTCTCTTAACTTTTACATCGGCCTGATCTGCACAGATCAGCAAAGCTATGTGTGTTTGAGGCCAGAGACAAAGCAGCCAAAGCTCAGCAATCTAAGCAGTGTCCTCGGGTTTCAGCTATCTCTTGCCCGTGTTCGTAAGGCTTTAATGCCGGTATTGGTGACATGACGTCATGAGTGCAATCCTGAAGTGAGCTGCACTGTTTGTGTACTGTGTATTGTGTGTCCCGAGTCTGGGCCATAGTCACCATGTGACACCCTGATAAGTTCCCGCTTACTTAGTGCAAATGTTATGCCAAGATGGTAGGTTCATGTCTTCACACGAGTAAATCCATAAAACCTTTACTCATCCTATTCGAATTTAAATATTTTTTTCCCCTTTTTACATTATTTTCTTGGCATTATTGCTCATATTTACCAGATTAAAAACAAATTAAATATAATATTAATTTGTTCTCACCATCTTTACGACACTGTCTGGAAGTACTTGCTAAATCCAGATGTGAAGTTGGAATTGATATAGCTGCTGACTCTGTTCTGCAATAGAAGGGATCAGGAGCATTGGAGATGATATTAATTCTGGATGTTTAGCCCCTCAGATCCAACAGTCAATAGCGACCGCAGCACCTAAGCGGTTAGTCTGTGGGAGTGGGGTTCCTACTGCCTCTTGATACTGCCACTTCCTAACCACGAGCTGGAAGCTAGAGACCTCAGATCTGCCTCTTTATAGACCTATTACACCCTATCAGAAACAGGGCCTGATGAGGGCCTTACATAGAATCATAGAATGTTAGAGTTGGAAGGGACCTCCAGGGTCGTCGTGTCCAACCCCCGGCTCAATGCAGGATTCACTAAACCATCTCAGACAGATGTCTGTCCAGCTTCTGGTTGAAGACTTCCATTGAAGGAGAACTCACCACCTTTCCTGGCAGCCTGTTCCACACATTGATCTATTCAATGTCAAAAATTTTTTTCTAATATCTACTCCATATCTTCTCACTTTCAGTTTCATTCCATTGTTTCTCGTGTTTCCATGTGCAAATGAGAATAATGATGATCCCTCTACACTGTGACATCCCTTCAGATATTTGTAGACAGCTATTAAGTCTCCTCTTAGCCTTATTTTTTGCAAGCTAAACATTCCCAGATCCTTTAATCGTTCCTCATAGGACATAGTTTGCACTCCGCTCGCCATCCTGGTAGTGTCACGGCTCCTGGGTATTATTTCTGCGGGGAGAGCTGCACACAGTAGCAAGGGAGCTGAGCAAAATGCCAGGTTACTAACCAGGTAACAAACAGGACCTGAACCATGTGACAGAGTGGGAGGTGGTCAGGGACGGAGCCAGATGCCGGGGTGCAGAGTAGACGATACACACAGGAGAATAGTCAAACAAGCTAAGATCAGAATCAGGAGATCACGAGGTACCAAAAGGGGAGAGACAGGGGATTGTCAGAAGAGAAGCCAGAGGTCAGAAATCCAAGAGAACAAACGAGCAGAGTAAAGGTACCTTCACACATAATGATATCGTTAACGATATCGTTGCTTTTTGTGACGTAGCAACGATATCGTTAAGGAAATCGTTCTGTGTGACAGCGACCAACGATCAGGCCCCTGCTGGGAGATCGTTGGTCGCTGAACAAAGTCCAGAACTTTATTTCGTCGCTGGATCTCCCGTGGACATCGCTGGATCGGCGTGTGTGACACCGATCCAGCGATGTCTTCACTGGTAACCAGGGTAAACATCGGGTAACTAAGCGCAGGGCCGCGCTTAGTAACCCGATGTTTACCCTGGTTACCAGCGTAAAAGTAAAAAAAAACAAACACTACATACTTACCTACCGCTGTCTGTCCCCGGCGCTGTGCTCTGCACTCCTCCTGTACTGGCTGTGAGCGTCGGTCAGCCGGAAAGCAGAGCGGTGACGTCACCGCTCTGCTTTCCGGCCGCTGTGCTCACAGCCAGTGCAGGAGGAGTGCAGAGAAGCTGAGCGCCGGGGACAGACAGCGGTAGGTAAGTATGTAGTGTTTGTTTTTTTTTTACTTTTACGCTGGTAACCAGGGTAAACATCGGGTTACTAAGCGCGGCCCTGCGCTTAGTAACCCGATGTTTACCCTGGTTACCCGGGGACTTTGGGATCGTTGGTCGCTGGAGAGCTGTCTGTGTGACAGCTGTCCAGCGACGCTGCAGCGATCCGGATCGTTGTCGGTATCGCTGCAGCGTCGCTTAATGTGAAGGGGCCTTAACGCACAGAGAGCAAGGAACACAATTGCAACCCGAGCACACACTCCAGGGGTCAGGTACACAGACTAGAACAAAAGTATAGCTGACAAGGAATCCTATTCTGGAGTGAGTATTAATACCCCTCCCATATCCAAAGGGAGGCCAGCAAAATTAACCCTGAGAGAACAGGACATTAACCCTGTCCTAACCATGACAGGTAGCTCTTCTCTGAACTTGCTCCAGTTTTTCCATGTATTTTTTTTTAAATGTGGTGCCCAGAACTGGACACAGTATTCCAGATTTCACACACATGTCATTCTGAAGCAAGGCACTGTGAGAGAGAGCACTCCTGGCTGCCCATATATGTGATGACTTATACAGTGGGAGAAAGTCTGATCGGGGGAAAATCATGTGCAAAATTTGTGTATAATGTATGGCACATAGTTACGAATGTCATCAGAGGTACAGGCTGAGCCTCACGTGATCAATTAAGATGTAATTAATAAGGTATATTAAAGGGAACCTGTCACCCCCAAAATCGAAGGTGAGCTAAGCCCACCAGCATCAGGGGCTTATCTACAGCATTCTGTAATGCTGTAGATAAGCCCCCGATGTAACCTGAAAGAGGAGAAAAAGAGGTTAGATTATACTCACCCAGGGGTGGTCCCGGTCCAGTTCTGGTCCGATGGGCGTCGCGGTCCGGTCCGGGGCCTCCTATATTCTTACAATGACGTCCTCTTGTATTCACGCTGCGGCTCCGGCGTAGGCGTACTTTGTCTGCCCTGTTGGAGGCAGAGCAAAGTACTGCAGTGTGCAGGCGCTGGGCCTCTCTGACCTTTCCTGGCGCCTGGACGTCATCGTAAGAAGATGGGAGGCCCCGGACCGGACCGCGATGCCCATCGGACCAGAACCGGACCGGGACCGCCCCTGGGTGAGTATAATCTAACCTCTTTTTCTCGTCTTTCAGGATACATCAAGGGCTTATCTACAGCATTCCAGAATGCTGTAGATAAGCCCCTGATGCTGGTGGGCTTAGCTCAGCTTCGATTTTGGGGGTGACAGGTTCCCTTTAAAAATATTAACTGTTTCAAACTCACACAATTTGACTTCTGCTTTAGAGGGCAATCGGGTGCCAAAACTTGTCTCACAAGGTAGGTCAATAATAATAAAAAAAAACAATAATCTTATACTAGACTGCGAAAATATGTTTGATACATTTGGTGCATTTTAAGACAATCTAGACTAAGTTTACTTTGTCAAACCAGAAAATAAGTATGGATCACACAGCAATAAAAATATAAAGTTTTTATTAATAATCACGTCCAAAAGATTTTTTAACTTGATAAAAATACATAAATATACAAAGTTTAAAAAAGAAGAGAAGGGAATATGTGACACCTAAGTGTCACGTCCGCAAATAGTTGGTTAAATCAAAAAGGGCAAAATTAAACAGCATGCATATATAAACTCATATACCTATTTCCAGATTATGTAAAAAATATTTGACAAATAGTGCACACAATACAAGCTACTATGAGAGCTAGTAAAAGAGGTTCAAAAGGGCCTTACTTCAATTATAAAGCGGCAAGTGCATGGTAATATAAAGATAATCCTATAAAGAAAAGGCCAACTCAATAATATCCTCTCAATAATATCCTCCTAAACAGAGCAGCTTGATGAAATAAGGTATAGATTAATAAGGAGCATGTGAATAATCCGAGTAATTAAATGAAATAGCTCCCATAATAAACCAACCTTGATCAGGGACGTGAAAAACGGACCCCAGTGAGCGTTTCGCTACAATGCTTCCTCAGGGGTGGGGGGGGGGAAGGGCATGGTGAATTTGTCATAAAGTCAGGTTTGATAAATATACCAGTGTGTTATAAGGTGGACACTCCCAGAAAAAAAGGAGTCCTAACCACAAAGAATATGGTCATACAGGCAATGTAGAAGAAAAAAGTAGCTGCTGCACTTTTTAAAAAATCTGGGGCAGAAAACTAAGATGTATTTACAAAACAAAATCCAACAGTACCAAATAAAAAAACATGTTTCAGGAGACGCCCCCTGAGGAAGCAACACATGCTAAACGCGCATTGGGGAGACAGGATGGTGTGCTGCTGTGACTGCAACAATGTCTTTTACAATGCTAAATCTGCTTTGCATGTTTTTAAACGCTTATCTTTGTATCTTGTGGTATAATACTGAGGAGACAGACTGATTTACTATTTGGATTATAATTATATGGATTGATTTAAAATCAGTTATATAAGTTTCTCCAAAGCAATATGTGCAAGTGTCTTGCCTCTGCACTTTAGCGGTGTGATATATACAAATTATATGTCATGTGAATATTGTTTAGATATATACTTGCGGTGGATACCACGTCCTCCACTGACCAGGACACGCAGGCTCTGTACCACAGAAGGCAATACCGCCGGACTTATCCCCCTGAGACACTGGCTGTGTCCACCTACTGTATATCTATGACCTTAATGAAAACCCATAATCTTTCGGGTCCACTAGCTTCTGTTCACGATCAAATATTGTGACTGATGAAGATCCGGCTATAGGACCGAAACGTTTCTTCTGTTATTTACCATGGACACCATTAAAACACTTTATCTGATTAAGTTAAGTCTGAGTGCCGAGTTTTTTGTTTTAACATAGTAACATAGTTAGTAAGGCCGAAAAAAGACATTTGTCCATCCAGTTCAGCCTATATTCCATCATAATAAATCCCCAGATCTACGTCCTTCTACAGAACCTAATTGTATGATACAATATTGTTCTGCTCCAGGAAGACATCCAGGCCTCTCTTGAACCCCTCGACTGAGTTCGCCATCACCACCTCCTCAGGCAAGCAATTCCAGATTCTCACTGCCCTAACAGTAAAGAATCCTCTTCTATGTTGGTGGAAAAACCTTCTCTCCTCCAGACGCAAAGAATGCCCCCTTGTGCCCGTCACCTTCCTTGGTATAAACAGATCCTCAGCGAGATATTTGTATTGTCCCCTTATATACTTATACATGGTTATTAGATCGCCCTTCAGTCGTCTTTTTTCTAGACTAAATAATCCTAATTTCGCTAATCTATCTGGGTATTGTAGTTCTCCCATCCCCTTTATTAATTTTGTTGCCCTCCTTTGTACGCTCTCTAGTTCCATTATATCCTTCCTGAGCACCGGTGCCCAAAACTGGACACAGTACTCCATGTTATGTCTAACTAGGGATTTGTACAGAGGCAGTATAATGCTCTCATCATGTGTATCCAGACCTCTTTTAATGCACCCCATGATCCTGTTTGCCTTGGCAGCTGCTGCCTGGCACTGGCTGCTCCAGGTAAGTTTATCATTAACTAGGATCCCCAAGTCCTTCTCCCTGTCAGATTTACCCAGTGGTTTCCCATTCAGTGTGTAATGGTGACATTGATTCCTTCTTCCCATGTGTATAACCTTACATTTATCATTGTTAAACCTCATCTGCCACCTTTCAGCCCAAGTTTCCAACTTATCCAGATCCATCTGTAGCAGAATACTATCTTCTCTTGTATTAACTGCTTTACATAGTTTTGTATCATCTGCAAATATCGATATTTTACTGTGTAAACCTTCTACCAGATCATTAATGAATATGTTGAAGAGAACAGGTCCCAATACTGACCCCTGCGGTACCCCACTGGTCACAGCGACCCAGTTAGAGACTATACCATTTATAACCACCCTCTGCTTTCTATCACTAAGCCAGTTACTAACCCATTTACACACATTTTCCCCCAGACCAAGCATTATCATTTTGTGTAGCAACCTCTTGTGCGGCACGGTATCAAACGCTTTGGAAAAATCGAGATATACCACGTCCAATGACTCACCGTGGTCCAGCCTATAGCTTACCTCTTCATAAAAACTGATTATATTGGTTTGACAGGAGCGATTTCTCATAAACCCATGCTGATATGGAGTTAAACAGTTATTCTCATTGAGATAATCCAGAATAACATCCCTCAGAAACCCTTCAAATATTTTACCAACAATAGAGGTTAGACTTACTGGCCTATAATTTCCAGGTTCACTTTTAGAGCCCTTTTTGAATATTGGCACCACATTTGCTATGCGCCAGTCCTGCGGAACAGACCCTGTCGCTATAGAGTCACTAAAAATAAGAAATAATGGTTTATCTATTACATTACTTAGTTCTCTTAGTACTCATGGGTGTATGCCATCTGGACCCGGAGATTTATCTATTTTAATCTTATTTAGCCGATTTCGCACCTCTTCTTGGGTTAGATTGGTGACCCTTAATATAGGGTTTTCATTGTTTCTTGGGATTTCACCTAGCATTTCATTTTCCACCGTGAATACCGTGGAGAAGAAGGTGTTTAATATGTTAGCTTTTTCCTCGTCATCTACAACCATTCTTTCCTCACTATTTTTTAAGGGGCCTACATTTTCAGTTTTTATTCTTTTACTATTGATATAGTTGAAGAACAGTTTGGGATTAGTTTTACTCTCCTTAGCAATGTGCTTCTCTGTTTCCTTTTTGGCAGCTTTAATTAGTTTTTTAGATAAAGTATTTTTCTCCCTATAGTTTTTTAGAGGTTCAATGGTTTTGCTATTAGCCACTGAGTTCTGTCACTTAGCACCACTCCAGCACTACGTTTTTGGAGTGGTGCTACTGATCTAAGTTACCAGCCCCTAGTTTTATTCTTACCAGCCGCTCTTCCCGGTGTTGCTTCGGTCAGTCTCCAGCAGTTTAGGACCTGCCATATTGCTCCAGTGTTTGCTGGGTTAACCCATAAGTCACTTCTCAATGTAAGTCTATACGAGCCAGAACGACTCTTTCATAGACTTACATTGAGAGCTTGTGACCGTACCCTCTAAGCCAGGGGTGTCAAACTGCCTTCCTCGAGGGCCTCAAACCATGCATGTTTTCAGGATTTCCTTAGCATTGCACAAGGTGCTGGAATCATTCTCTGCAGGTGATTAAATTATCACCTGTGCAATGCAAGGAAATCCTGAAAACATGACCTGTTTGCAGCCCTCGAGGAATGCAGTTTGACACCCCTGCTCTAAGGCTACTTTCACACTAGCGTCGTTTGGGATACGTCGCAATGCGTCGTTTTGGCGAAAAAACGTATCCTGCAAAGTTGTCTGCAGGATGCGTTTTTTCCCCATAGACTAACATTACCGACGCATTGTGACGTATCGCCACACGTCGCATCCGTCACACGACGGATGCGCCGTATTTTGGCGGACCGCCGGCACAAAAAACGTTCAATGTAACGTTTTTTTGTGCGTTGTGTCGTCCATTTTCGACCGCGCATGCGCAGCCGAAGCTCCGCCCTCTCCTCCCCGCAACTCACAATGTGGCAGTGGATGCGTTGAAAATCTGCATCCGCTGCCCCCGTTGTGCGGCGCTTCCGCTAGTGTGAAAGTAGCCTAACTTCCAGTCAGAAGTTGCGGTCACAAGATGGCGAAGCACTGGAGTAGCGCCAGGGCCAGGAAGAGCTGTAGATGGCGGCTGGTAAGTATAAAACTAGGGGCAGGTAACTTAGATTAGTAACACCACTCCAAAAAAGTGATGCTGGAGTTGTGCTTTAAGGGACAGAAGTCAGTCGCTGCTTCAGTGTGTGCTCTGTGTGCTTGTCCTGTGTGCACTCATGACATCTGGATACAGAGGACACCTGCCCATAGGGATTAACCATTACTGTGTTTAGAAAAGTCCGACCTTTCAAAATATAAAGTAAATGAATCCGATTGGTAAATAGTGTAACAATAAAAAAATAAAAATGCCAGATTTATGTTTTTGTGGCCGCTATACCAATGCAATAAAATACAATAAGAGGCGATCAAAACATAAAATGTACCCCTAACTGGTATCAATAAAAACGACAGCTCAGGCCGCTAAAAATCAGCCATCACACAACATGTCCCAAAAATTGAAAGTGTTACTTGTTTCAGAAAATGGCAACACAAGCAAAGGCAAAGTTTTGTTGTTGTTTTTTTTTTTTTTTAACAAATTTCCGAATCATATTGGCAGGTCAATTTTACAGTGGGGTGAACATGGTAAATAAAAATCCTCCCCAAAAATGGTGAAATTGCATATTTTTTTCAATTTGAATGCATTTGGAATTTTTTCCCACTTTCCAGTGAATTAAATGATAAACTGAATGATGGAATTAAAAAACACAACTTGTCCGGCAAAGAAACAAACCCTCATATGGCTGTGTGGATGGAAAAATAAAAAAGGCATGGCTCTTGGGGAAAAAAGGGAGGAAAAAACAATGACTTTGTATGGAACATTTATTATTAAAGACTCCAAAGAATATAGACACGTGCAATCAATGGGTATAATAACAATATTGTGGGCTGTGTGAATAGAAATTATGTAAATAGTTTGCCTATCATTAGGTACACTAAAGCTGGAGTCACACATAACGATATCGTTAACGATATCGTTGCAACGTCACGCTTTTGGTGACGTAGCAACGATCCCGCTAACGATCTCGTTATGTGTGACAGCGACCAATGATCAGGCCCCTGCTGGGAGATCGTTGGTCGTTGGGGAATGATCAGGACCATTTTTTGGTCGCTGATCACCCGCTGTCATCGCTGGATCAGCATGTGTGACGCCGATCCAGCGATGTGTTCACATGTAACCAGGGTAAATATCGGGTTACTAAGCGCAGGGCCGCGCTTAGTAACCCGATATTTATCCTGGTTACCATTGTAAAAGTTAAAAAAAGAAAAAACCAGTACATACTGACATTCTGATGTCTGTCACGTCCCCCGGCGTCCACAGGGTTAAAACTGCTTTCGGCAGGAGTGCTGCTAATGCACGCGCTCCGGCCGAGAGTTTCCCTGCCCTGACTGTGTCAGCGCCGGCCGTAAAGCAGAGCACAGCGGTGACATCACCGCTGATACGGCCGGCGCTGACACAGTCAGTGCAGGGAAATTCTCGGCAGCAGCGCGTGCATTAGCAGCACTCTTGCCTAAAGCAGTTTTAACCCTGTGGACGCCGGCGGGGGACGTGACAGACATCAGCATGTGAGTATGTAGTGTTTTTTTTTTTACTTTTACAATGGTAACCAGGGTAAATATCGGGTTACTAAGCGCGGCCCTGCACTTAGTAACCCGATGTTTACCCTGGTTACCCGGGTGCTGCAGGGGGACTTCGGCATCGTTGAAGACAGTTTCAACGATGCCGAAGTCTTTCCCCTGATCGTTGTTCGCTGGAGAGAGCTGTCTGTGTGACAGCTCCCCAGCGACCACACAACGACTTACCAACGATCACGGCCAGGTCGTATCGCTGGTCGTGATCGTTGGTAAGTCGTTTAGTGTGACTAAAGGTTAAGGCAGTTGTCTCCTATAATAATAACACAAAGTGGCCCAGCCCAGGGTCTTGCCCACCACTCTGCCTTCTTCCAGGACTTTGTTTATACCCCAGAATAAGCTTGAGGTGATATTATGGAGAGGGGCAGTGTGGGGGTATATTATGGAGAGGTGCAGTGTGGGGGGATATTATAGAGAGGGGCAGTGTGGGGGGATTTTATAGAGAGCGGCAGTGTGGGGGTATATTATAGAGAGACAGGATATTATGGAGAGGGGAAGTGTAGGAGTATATTATGGAGAGGAGCTGTGAGGGGTTATATCATAGAGCGGGACTGTGAGGGGGTATATTATGGAGAGCAGCAATGTGTGGGGTTTATTATGGAGAGGGGCTGTGTTGGTCTATATTATGGAGAAGGGTAATGTGGGGGTATATTGTGCAGAGAGGCCGTGAAAGGGTATATTATGGAAAGGGGCAGTGTGAGGGTATAATATGGAAAGGGGCAGTGTGGGGGTATAATATGGAAAGGGGCAGTGTGGAGGTATAATATGGAAAGGGGCAGTGTGAGGGTATATTATGGAGTGGGGCTGTGTGGGGAGTTTACGATGGAGAGGGGCTGTATGGGGAGTATATTAAGGCGAGGGGCTGTGTGGAGGTTTATGATGAGGGTCTGTGTGTGGGGTATATTAAGGTTAGGTGCTGTGTGGGAGTTTCTGATGGAGCGGGGCTTTGAGGAGGTATATTAAGGCTACTTTCACACTAGCGTTAACTGCAATCCGTCACAATGCGTCGTTTTGCAGAAAAAACGCATCCTGCAAAAGTGCTTGCAGGATGCGTTTTTTCCCCATAGACTTGTATTGACGACGCATTGCGACGGATTGCCACATGTCGCATCCGTCGTGCGACGGATGCGTCGTGCTTTGGCGGACCGTCGGGAGCAAAAAACGCTACATGTAACGTTTTTTGCTCCTGACGGACCGCTTTTTCCGACCGCGCATGCGCGGCCGGAACTCCGCCCCCACCTCCCCGCACCTCACAATGGGGCAGCGGATGCGCCGGAGAAATGCATCCGCTGCCTCCGTTGTGCAGTGCGTTAAACTCTAGCGTCGGAATCTCTGCCTGACGCATTGCGACGGGGAGATTCCGACGCTAGTGTGAAAGTAGCCTAAGGAGAGGGGCAGTGTTGAAGCACTATGTAGCTTTGCTTAGATTTTCCTGGGATTTAAGGCCTTTTTATCCATACTGTTTATCTGTAGCTCTTTCTTTGGGGTGAATGGACTGATGCGACACCACAACTATCCATGTTCCAAAGTTGGCTTCCATAGATCTCTGTATTGAGTCTCAAAAAAATCTAGGTCTACGGCTGCCGAGATTTTACTTTATTGTTCGTTTCCTAAAACCAAAGGCATGCAACTTTCTAAATAGCCTTCATTAAATACTACATGTACAAGGTGTCTGAAAATGAATGAAGGAATAAAGATTGCACACTGCCCGAACCACGGCAGCGAGAATCCTGCGTTATAAATATGTGTGTATGAAAAACACAGATGGCAGCGCAGGGAGAAGGTATCCTGGCTACTCTCCGCCCGCTCACCTAGACCGATGATGGGTCTCTTTTCCGATATATATACATTGGTTTCTTTATTTCTTATAACACCCTGGGCCTATTAAAGTAAACATTGAAGTAGTGGACAATCCCGTTAATATATCTCACCTGATTAAAAAAATGTAAAATCACATTTTTTACAATTCTCCTGTTCTACAAAAGCTGAAAAAAGCCACTTGTAGCTTCCTACTTACCCATCTTAATTGATACCTGGAGAAAGCGAAAGATCAATATAAACCTCTGAGTGAAGTTTGATTTTATGCTAAGCAGATTAGTCAGCCAATTAACAAGTTTAATTGCTTTTTACATCTCCATACACTTCATTCACAGACTGAATGAAATGACTGACTGGACAGAATGTGCTCAGAAGTATGTACACCCCAGGGCACGGAAAGTGGGTTAACTCTTTAACTACAGGCAGAATTGCCAATGCTAAGAAGAATAACGAGAATATTAATTGGCGTTTCCTGTAAATCTCTGCAAATAATTAACCTCTTGTATTTAAATAGGTCTTTCACTGTTTTTCTTTTTTTTTTTTTTTTTTTTTTAGGCAAGAGGATGGAATTGAAACCCAAGGCTCTACTGGCACCATAACGGTATGATAAGAAAAAAAAATCCCATTTATTATATTTGCATATTTTTATATTATGTAAAGAGAGCTTCCAATAAAAAATGTAGTCAAAACTAAAGTTTGCAGCTAATATTTCATTACATTCGCACACACATACTTTAATGTTTTCAAACATAATAAATTATATAAAGTAGTATTTCCGGTATGTACAACTAGGAAATGTTTATATGGCACTGATAGTAATTTAAAGCGATATTCCTAATGACTTGTATAGGCATGTCTTGCATAAGATCACTAATGTACCATCCTATCGCTCTATTTACCTAATTATCATATTTATGGTACATTTTATATTTGCCTTTTTATTCAACACTTACATGGTTAATATGTTTAATTGCAGGACAAAGTGGATTTACATCTTGCTATTTACTACCATCTGGTGGAATCTGTTAGTATTGCATATATGGCTTCTTATTCCTTTTTTTTTTTTTGCAATGTCTCATAGCCATGAAAATAGAAAAAAAACACAAAAAAAACAATTTTGCCTTTGGAAAAAAAAAATTAGATGCAATATACTTTTTTTTTTGTAGAAGGTGTCCAAGTGACCCCTCTCTTATATTAGACATAGCAGCTGCCTTCCCTTGCCCATGTCCATTCGTTATAATGGAAACAATAGAATAAAAAATCATTTAGGATGTGTAATCAAGTTTGATAAATACACAGACAATACAACATTATTAGCAACAAGCAGAGATGGAATGAAGGACGTATTATGGAGTGTCAAAAAATGGAATGCTCTACTATGGGACCGCTACTCAACCCAAAGAAGACCACGATATTGACTATGGCCAGGTACAACAGGGACACATTTGAGATTGACAGCGACAATCTGGAAGTTGTAAAGGACTTCAACCTACTCAAATCATTGATCATTCAAGATTCAGCGAAGATAGTGGAAGACAATAGGAGAATAGCTATGGGCAAATCAACAATGAAGTCACTGGACAAGGGCTTCAAATCAAGGAACATTTCACTGGCGATCAAAATGGGTTTGGTACCATGCTAGCCAGTTGAAAAAAATAAGGCTCTCAGTGTGAAAAACTACAAGATTATCTTGTTTTTCACATTGGCGATCAAGACACGACTCATACATAATCTGGTCTTTTCTGTAACATACGGATGCAAAACCTGGACAATAAAGAAACAAGACAGAAGAAAAATTTGACGCCTTCAAAATGTGGTGCTGGAGAAGGATCTTATCAATACCACCATGTATGGCAAAAAGAACAAGCAAATCAGTTTTGGAACAACTCAAGCCAGACATGTCACTCAAAGCAAGGATCACCAAGAGACGACTTGGCTACTTTGGACACATCATATGAAGAGAGCAATCACTGGAGAAGGACATCATGGTCGGAAGAATAGAAGGAACCAGGCGAAGAGGAAGACAAATAACACAATGACTTGATACTATCAAGATAACTGTTTAGAAGATCCTGGTGGACTTATCTAGACTTGCACAAGACTGATCCTACTACAGTCGCCATGGCTTGTAATCGAGCTGAAGGCCATTAAAAAAAAACAACTAAAAACTAATTTGATAAAACATTATGCAATCCCACTGCAAAACTTGGTCAAGAAACACCCTGTTTTCCTGACAGGTAGTGGTCCCATTGGAGAATATCTCAATTAAAAGACATTTGCCAGAAATTCTAATGCCAGAAATGATTTTTTTTTGCAGTGCCTCTAGCACACTGCAGATAGCCCATTCCTGACAGTGTGCAACATTCACAATGTCAGGATTCTGTGCTGTTGTCAGCTCGAGTGGTCGTCATCGCATGGTAAAACTGCTAATCGGCATGGGACTACCAGTATGCAAATTGAATACTTGTGGTCACGTGATAACGGCTTGAGAAGGCAAAAGTGCGGAAATCTGACATCAAAATGGTGTCTCCCTCGTCCCTCACAGGATGCATTAGCTGCTGTCTCACAGGTGCCCAATTGGGTTCAGCCCTGGGTAACATGAGGGCCAGTAATAGGCATAATGCCTTTGTCACCCAGGAACTGCCTTTATACTGTGGTCTTATGAGACTGGCCATTGTCATACACCACGAGGAATCTACATCATTGTAAGGTCAGTGGCAATGGCTCATATTAGAGATGAGTGGATCACTTTGCACATGCCTGGACCGTGGTCCAGGTCAGTGTTCTCTGGCTGTGGAAAGGAGCTGGACGTATTTCCTTACCTTCCAGGATCCTAGTCTCGTCTTGTGCTTTGCCGGACTGAGAGACCTCGCGTGTGCAGTACACAGATAATGTCATGCCAGGCCAGTGAATCACCACACCGGGGATTCCAGAAGCTTATTACATTTGAGCAGGTCCTCTTCACAGCCTGAGAGCACTGACCTATGGTTGCGTGAAGCCATCTGCTTATCTCTAGTTCAGAGAACTTCATCCTGGTTCCTCACTGTAGTCAGGGTACCCTTGGGTATCACATGGAGGTTTGTACAACCCTCCAAAAATATGCATCCACAGACTATCACTGACCGACCGTCACATTGGTCATGCTAGATTATGTGCTGTAAGCATATTGTACACCACAGCGTCTGTAGACTCTTCCACATCTGTCACATGTCCTCAGTGTGAACCGCCAATTCTGCAGTAAATGGTTAATGCCAATTGATCTGTTGGACTGTGAGCAAGGGTCTCATTACAGGAATTTGGACTCTCATGGAGTCTGTTTCTTAACAGTTTGGTCAAAAATATGCACGTCAGTAGCCCATTGGAGGTCATTCTGTAGGGCTCCGGCAGTGCTCCACCTAGTCCTCCTCACACAAAGGAGTAGACCCCGGTCCTACTGCTGGGGTGATGCCCATCTACAACCTTCTCTGTCTCTCCTCGTGGAACAGCCCATGTCCTGGTTTCTGCCCCATGCCTTTGAGACTGTGTTGGGACACGCAAAGGTTTTGCGCCAGCATGTACGGATATGTCATACTGGTGGAGCTGGAACTGTGCAACCTGATTGAGCTGCACGAATCGCTTCATGCTCCCAAATGGGACAAGGACAGTAGGAAAACTAGAATAGGATAAGGTGAGAGCAATTGTCTGTGGCCACCGCCTGCAAAACCCATGGGGGATGCTGTTGCCTATCCTGTGCACCTGTTGCACTTTAATTTGCAGCAAACGGGGTGAAATTGAGTTTAGTTGATTTAAGGGTTATATTGTGATGGGCAAGCGTTCCCTTCATTTTTTGGAGCAGTGTGTATATAAGTAGAGAGAGGTGCACAAGTCACTGGGGTCACATTGCGTTTTGGTCAGAGCGCTAACGGACAGCGTTGCACGGCGAAATTAACGCCATGCAACGCGTCCGTTAGCGCTCCCATTGCCCGCAATGTACCAGCGCATTGCTAGCGCGTGTCATTTTCGGCACGCGCTAGCGACGCGCCGGTCTTTTGTAGCGCGCCTCGGACGCTGCTTGCAGCGTCCGCGGCGCGCCCGAGGTCCGTTCCCCGCTCTCGCAGATCGGGGATCTGCGAGAGCGGGGACGTTAACGCGACCCCGAAACGCGGCCCTTTAAAAACATTGCGTTAGCGCAATCCGCTAGCGCTAAACGGATTGCACTAACGCAATGTGACCCTATATATTGATTTTGTTGCAGTCACAACCATGACCGCTTTCTGCAACTTTCATGTTCTATGACTTTCTTTCCGCATGAGTTAATTTTGCAGTAAGTCTGTATTATTTAGCACGTATTGAAACGCACAAGATGTCTATGAAATAAACAATATAACGTAACTCACGCCGAAGCCATTTCATGTTATACACTCGTGGTCTGAAGTATAAACAGTTTATCTTGAAGACTCCAGAGAGACCTTGTATACATCATGTGGAGACAATGCAGCGATTTACACAGTGGCTTTAAAGCTGCGAGAGGGAACATTTGTTGTCTACGGAGACATCTTGTCCTCATTTTCTGTTCTTCCTCAGCTGTCAGATCGTAAGATTCACCTTAAACGTCACTGCCCAAATCAGAATGTCCTCTATTAACAACCTGTTCCCAACTCGGCAATTTTTAATTTTTTTTTGCTTTCTTCATTTTTCCTTCTTCTGAGAGTCATAACTTTTCTATTTATTCGTTGACAGCCGTATTAGGGCTCATTTTCTGCAGGACTAGTTGTAGTTTTGAGCGACACCGTTGATGTCACCAGCTACGGACTGGGGCTGAAATTCAGCCCTGGCATTTGAAATCACACAGGCCCATGTTGTTCCCATGAACCAGATGGGATATATTACTAATATTACCCTGGATGGACGAAAGGAAGATTTACTATAAGACCAATATTTCTAATGATACCCGTGGCCTGCTGGGGTAAGTGACGGAGTCAGCGACTTTGTGCTCCATCACAACTCTTAACAGCATGGGTGTCTTGAGAACACAGATTCTGTTAAAGGGCCACTGTCACCCCCTCCAGCTGTTGTGCAGCAGTAATGCTGCATTCTAACAAGGTGGCTCTTTTAGTTTTGTGTTCATGTATTACTAAAATAAAGCGCTTTGAAACTTTTCAAAAATACCTGTCTTTGTCCATGGAGGAGGGTCTGAAGCCTCCTCTGTGAAGCGCCCAACTGCCGTCACTCATTTCTTCTGGGGCGATGGTCGCCGCCCCCTGCGCGCTGTTCTTCTTAAATCCGGCGCCTGCGCTGTGCGTGCCTGCCTGGGGCAGGCGCAGTGTTCATTGGCCGTCATGGCTCAGATGCCGGGTTCCGGTCTGCGCCTGTGCGGGCAGTGCGGCCACCCTGTTACTGAATCCCCGCCCCGCACTGTGTTATACATTATGCACAGTGCGGGGCTGGGATTCCTGGGCATGCGCACTGCGCTTGTCAGACGCTCCCCCAGGTTCCCCGCCTTCCAGCGTCAGTCTGTGCAGGAATCTGCCCAGGAATCCCAGCCCCGCACTGTGTATAATGCGTAACACAGTGCGGGGCGGGGATTCAGTAACAGGGTGGCCGCACTGCCCGCACAGGCGCAGACCGGAACCCAGCATCTGAGATCTATGACGGCCAATGAACACTGCGCCTGCCCCAGGCAGGCACACACAGCGCAGGCACCGGATTTAAGAAGAACAGCGCGCAGGGGGCGGCGACCATCGCCCCAGAAGAAATGAGTGACGGCAGTTGGGCGCTTCACAGAGGAGGCTTCAGACCCGCCTCCATGGACAAAGACAGGTATTTTTGAAAAGTTTCAAAGCGCTTTATTTTAGTAATACATGAACACAAAACTAAAAGAGCCACCTTGTTAGAATGCAGCATTACTGCTGCCCAAGGTGGCTCTTTTAGTTTATAACGGCTGGAGGGGGTGACAGTGGCCCTTTAACAACGTAGCGGACAAGGCAGCCCATGAGCAGACAGGCCCTTCTGACACTTGCCAGAATTGCCAGTCCTGCCCTGCATGTTACCATAAAATGTACTGTAAAATGGGAAAAAAAATCCAAGAGCAGTGAAATAGTGAAAAAAATGCAGTTCTGCCATTGTATTTTGGGTTTCACTTTTTTAGGGGGCAGGTGTCAATACACGTTAAAAATAGCTTGGCAATTGATCCAGTTTGATAATTAAAAATGGCATTTGTAGCATTTAGGTTTTTTTTTTCTTTGGTATCGTTGGTATTTACGACGCCAACAAGGGCTGTGGAGTACTCGGAATCGGTTCGGGCACTTCTTTGGGGTAGTCACGGGGCTGCGGTCCGACTCCATGGCCCATGGCGTGCAATAAAAATGCAAGGGGAAAAGTTATATGGGATTGATTTGTGACGCCACCCGTCATGTTCGGCAAGGGATGGCCGATGCTGCGGTTCAGGTCCATTGGGGCCGATGGTGATGCAGCAAAGATGGTACAGCTCCCCACGGATAGAGCTGGGCCCCAGGGCAAATACAGTGGGGCAAAAAAGTATTTAGTCAGTCAGCAATAGTGCAAGTTCCACCACTTAAAAAGATGAGAGGCGTCTGTAATTTACATCATAGGTAGACCTCAACTATGGGAGACAAACTGAGAAAAAAAAATCCAGAAAATCACATTGTCTGTTTTTTTAACATTTTATTTGCATATTATGGTGGAAAATAAGTATTTGGTCAGAAACAAAATTTCATCTCAATACTTTGTAATATATCCTTTGTTGGCAATGACAGAGGTCAAACATTTTCTGTAAGTCTTCACAAGGTTGCTACACACTGTTGTTGGTATGTTGGCCCATTCCTCCATGCAGATCTCCTCTAGAGCAGTGATGTTTTTGGCTTTTCGCTTTGCAACACGGACTTTCAACTCCCTCCAAAGGTTTTCTATAGGGTTGAGATCTGGAGACTGGCTAGGCCACTCCAGGACCTTGAAATGCTTCTTACGAAGCCACTCCTTCGTTGCCCTGGCGGTGTGCTTTGGATCATTGTCATGTTGAAAGACCCATCCACGTTTCATCTTCAATGCCCTTGCTGATGGAAGGAGGTTTGCACTCAAAATCTCATGATACATGGCCCCATTCATTCTTTCATGTACCCGGATCAGTCGTCCTGGCCCCTTTGCAGAGAAACAGCCCAAAAGCATGATGTTTCCACCACCATGCTTTACAGTAGGTATGGTGTTTGATGGATGCAACTCAGTATTCTTTTTCCTCCAAACACGACAAGTTGTGTTTCTACCAAACAGTTCCAGTTTGATTTCATCAGACCATAGGACATTCTCCCAAAACTCCTCTGGATCATCCAAATGCTCTCTAGCAAACTTCAGACGAGCCCGGACATGTACTGGCTTAAGCAGTGGGACACGCCTGGCACTGCAGGATCTGAGTCCATGGTGGCGTAGTGTGTTACTTATGGTAGGCCTTGTTACATTGGTCCCAGCTCTCTGCAGTTCATTCACTAGGTCCCCCCGCGTGGTTCTGGGATTTTTGCTCACCGTTCTTGTGATCATTCTGACCCCACGGGGTGGGATTTTGCGTGGAGCCCCAGATCAAGGGAGATTATCAGTGGTCTTGTATGTCTTCCATTTTCTAATTATTGCTTCCACTGTTGATTTCTTCACTCCAAGCTGGTTGGCTATTGCAGATTCAGTCTTCCCAGCCTGGTGCAGGGCTACAATTTTGTTTCTGGTGTCCTTTGACAGCTCTTTGGTCTTCACCATAGTGGAGTTTGGAGTCAGACTGTTTGAGGGTGTGCACAGGTGTCTTTTTATACTGATAACAAGTTTAAACAGGTGCCATTACTACAGGTAATGAGTGGAGGAAAGAGGAGACTCTTAAAGAAGAAGTTACAGGTCTGTGAGAGCCAGAAATCTTGATTGTTTGTTTCTGACCAAATACTTATTTTCCACCATAATATGCAAAAAAAATGATAAAAAAACAGACAATGTGATTTTCTGGATTTTTTTTTCTCAGTTTGTCTCCCATAGTTGAGGTCTACCTATGATGTAAATTACAGACGCCTCTCATCTTTTTAAGTGGTGGAACTTGCACTATTGCTGACTGACTAAATACTTTTTTGCCCCACTGTATAACAGTCAGTTCAGGTGGTGGTGAACGTTGGGGTGCAGAGAATAAGCAATGGACACAGGAAAGTGCAGTTTTCTTTACCTTTATTTCTTGGTAGATGAACATGCAGTCCGGGTGCCAGATACAGATGACAGCAGGAGTCCGGCTAGTCTGGAATCATTCAGGGGTCCACCTTGCCAGGTGGGGTTGGAGGCCTTCCTGTGCGCTCTATTTTTGGGTCCCTGCTGCCTGTAGCTAGCTGCGGCCCTCTCCTGCGTGTTGGTTTTGACCTGTATGGCATGAGCCTATCACGGGCACTCCCTGTTCACTAGCAGCCCTGGGCTCTTAGTCTGCTGCTGTTCCTCCGGGTGTTCGGTGTGGCCAGGGAGCTTACAATCTCCTGCCCTCCTGCTGTCAGGTTGTATAGCACCCACACAGCCAAGGACTCTGGTGTCCTTCTTGTCAGCGCTCCACTTCAGGGTCAGCTCTGATGCAGCTGCAATACCCCAGAGCCCTTGTCTCTGCTCCTCTCTCTCTCCTCAGACTAACTTCCTAAAAGCCTGAAAACTGACTCCTCCTCCCATCCACAGAGAGCAGCTCCCCTGAATTCGGGTCTAGAGCTCCCCCTTCTGGCCTGGAGCCAGAATTGTTATGCATGCTGTGTAGTACCTGGCATGGGGACCTCTTCCTGCTTCCAGGCATGACATCACCCTTCTGAGGGAGGCAATGTCACCGTGGCAACCGTACTCTGGGGGTGCCACATAATTCTTTTAAGCTGCCCTTAATTCTGAAGCCTTTCTCGTGAGGACTACCTAGGAAATTCTGGATTCAATCAAATTCAATGTAGTTTGCTTGAATAAAACTAAACAGTGGGTAACCCTAGGAAACTAATTTTTGCCCATATAATCCCTGAACAGGGATCTTTACTGCGCTACAGGATTTTCCTAGACAAAATCTCAAATTATTCACCATTAGAAACAGCCAACATTGATAATGGATGATGAAACATTATGTGAGATTCCGAGAAGCACAATGTTATGTATTAATATGGCGGTCAAGCAGAAGGTCAGGGTAGGCAGCAGACAAGAATCAAAGTCAGAATACAAGAATACAAGCAGGGTCACAATGGGAAGACAACATTGGAATATACCTCTGCACAGGAAGAAACGATAAACCCTTAGAGCCCGATTCATCAAAGCTTTCATGCCAGATTTATGGCGTAAAAGCTTTGAAGAGTCGCAAAATTTAGGAGTTGCATCTAAATTTTGCGGCTTTTGGTATTTTCACAGCAGTTTCTCCCAAAATGGGTAGAACGGGGCAGTGGTGCAGCAGAAGCGTCCAGGGGCAGTTTTCTTGCGTCCACATTTTGGCAAATCCAACACTGGACCTGTTTCACGAAATTTGGCAAGCAGTTTGCTAATTGTAGCCTGGGAGATGAGTGGTCTCGTAGGGAGTCTTGCATTGAAATCTGCTGCAATGACCCGGGTACTGCGTTCACCAGACATCAACACAATTTCTATCCGCTCCTCACATGTTAAGCTCTACGACATATCAAGGGCTGTAAACAAAGAGAAACTTGTACATAACACATGAAAGAATAAAGTTACGTTAAAACCAAGCACACCTTTGTTTTTCTTGTGAAATTCTCAATAAGTTTGATGTGTCACATGACCCTCTTCCCATTGGAAAAAATAAAGTTGGATCCAAAATGGCCAACTTCAAAATGGCTGCCATAATCACCATCCATTTTTAAAAGTTTCCCCCTCCCATATACTAATGTGCCACAAACAGGAAGTTGATATCACCAACCATTCCCATTTTATTTAGGTGTATCCATATAAATGGCCCACCCTATATTTAAAAAGCTCTTGTGTATAATGTCACTGGTGATCATTATATTACCTGTACACTATAAACTATATACAGTGCTCCTGTGTATTATGTCACTGGTGATCCCTCTACACTATATAAAAAGCTCTTGTGTATAATGTCACTGATGATCCCTGTATTATCTGTACATTATATACAGAGCTCCTGTGTATAATGTCACTGGTGATCCCTGTATTACCTGTACACATACATTATACACTGTATACTATATACAGGGCTTCTGTGTATAATGTCACTGGTGATCACTGTATTACCTGTACACTATATGCAGACCTGTACACTATATGCAGAGCTCCTGTGTATAATGTCACTGGTGAGTCCCTGTATTATCTGTACACAGTATACTATGTACAGAGGTCCAGTGTATAATGGCACTTATGGTAGTATTAGCATAGTGTTTTTTTTAATTAATTATCAGTATTGTAGTATTCGGTCAATATGTGGTCTGACCATGGTGTGGCGGTATTTATTCCCTGTATGTGGTATTATTCAGTCACTATGTGGTGGTAATATGTGGTCCGGCCATTGGGGGTATTTGTCCCTAGTATGTGGTACATTTAAAAAAAAATGTATGTGACACAATATTTTAAAGAAAAATAAACATATACCCAAAGAAAGTATTGGATATTTTAACAAATGTTTAATACATTAGAGTAGGTTCCCAGCGGCTTAAAAAATCTCTTGGCCAAACGAAAATGTGATTGCTATGTGTGTGATCTGATGCTCTATGGGAACTGTTAATGTGTAGTTGGTGAGGACTTGGTGCAAAAGTGCAGTTTTTCCAAGAGTGGGACTGTGGAAGGTTCGAGGGGTGGAGGCAGAGATGGGGTGTAGCCTGGGCGGAGTCTCAAAATGTTGCCAATATGTGGTCTTGAAATTCCCGATGGCAGTCATGAGACTGAAACAGAAAACCCAAAGATATGACCTGGGATACTTTTTGGTGTGCATGCAGCATGTAAGCGCATGTTCACACTGGCCACTAAACAGACAAAAAGCAAGATGAAAATATAATAAGCAAATACCCTGCAGTAAAGAAACAGGAGTTGTGCATGAAAATAACATAGGGTGCTTAATTAACCTTATTTTGTTCCAAGTTATGTTAACACAGGTCTGCAGCCGAGCTGACAGTACTGAGAGAGCAGAGCTACAGCTGCAAATGCGTTTGTAATGAGAAAAAGCTAAGCTCTGCTGTACTGTGCTAGTTATATTCAAACTTAGCACTTCAGTAAGATCAGGACAGCAGTCTGTCAGTGATTACATGTCTCACATTGATAACAACTCCTTTCATTTAAACTAAGCTCTGGAGGCAGATTCTCAGGGAGATCTACAGTTGTGCACAAAAGTTTACATACCCCGGCAGAATGTTTGCTTTTTGACCTTTTTCAGAGAATATGAATGATAACACCAAAACTTTTTCTCCGCTCATGGTTAGTGGTTGGGTGAAGCCATTTATTGTCAAACTACTGTGTTTCTCTTTTTAAATCATAATGACAACAGAAAACATCCAAATTACCCTGATCAAAAGTTCGCATACCCCATTTCTTAATACCGTATATTGCCCCCTCTAACATCAATGACAGCTTGAAGTCTTTTGTTTTTGTTGTGGATGAGGTTCTTTATTGATAGCGATCATCGACTGGTGGAGGCCAGGGGATTTGTGTTATGCTTCTTTTATAACATTTGTAGCTTGATGCGGTTTTCTAGTATCAGGAGACCTCTGTCCTACACCTTTAGTTTAAAAAAAAAATTATAAAAACAAACTGCGCTATATTCACCCTCCTCGCATCTAGGGCCAGATCTCCACCATTGTTCCCAGTGTTTGTCATTATTTGCAGCACTGAACATCACATCAACAGCTCTGCAGCCAATCGGTGAGGTCAGCGGTTGTGAGCTGCTCATGCTATCAACTTGGGTAGAGCCTCTGAGCTCAGTTATTGGCTGCAACGCTATCAACCTCCTTTTTCTGTTTGCCCCATTGTAAATGGGCACCTCAGCATGTTCTGTGGGGCGAGATCATCCAGCCGTCACACACGCACTGGTGAGCCCATAGCCCTGCTGCTTGTTCCCTGATCTGTCCTTCCTTACACCGTATGTGGTATGAACTAACCACTGCACAACTGGAATACCCCAAAAGTCCAGGTCCAGGCTTTTTGCAAATGTTCTGACCCGGTCAACCAGATGTTACAATTGGGCCCGTGTCAGTGTCACTGAAATTCTCACACTTGGGAATCATTCAGACATCCGCTTTTTCCACATATGAGAAAAATGGACCATTTATTCAGGTCAGACTTTCATTAAAGTTTATAGAAAATAGAAAACCTGACAAGCACCTCCATATAATCTGAATAGGTGCAAGCTGAAATGAAAATACAATATGCAAAAAGAAAGCACAGCAACACTCTATAAAGGCCAAGTGATGTATGTATTGTTGCTAGATAAAATGTACTTACAAAAATGAAGGTTCTTAGCGCATAAATTGTCCAATTCTAGAGCCCATCAACCACAGCAAGGTGACACTTCTTTGATGGGTAACTGTTATGATCAGGTGGCCTTGGAGCAGCATGAAAACCTTCACTGGAGTAGGTGGTAACTTATACTGACCGCAAACCCTGATTTTATCACCGCAACTAGAAGTAGCCGTGGGGTGTGCCTAACAAAACCTAGACACCTCGACACAGCCGGAGGACTAAATACCCCTAAAGATGGAAATAGGAAAACTATCTTGCCTCAGAGTAGACCCCCAAAGGATAGGCAGCCCCCCACAAATATTGACTGTGAGTTGGAGAGGAAAAGACACACGCAGGCAGAAAACAGGCTTAGCAAAGGAGGCCACTTCTAGCTAAATAGAAAAGGACAGGACAGGATACTAAGCGGTCAGCATAAAAATACTACAAAAATATCCACAGCAGAAAATACAAAACTCCACCACCTAATTAAAGATGTGGAGAGTATAACTGCAACTCCAGAGAATCCAACCAGACTGAGAAAAACAACTGACACAGTCTAAGCTGGACAAATAGAAACAAAAGATCAGCACTGAAAATAAGCACCCAGCAAGTGTGCTTCAGAAAAAGAAACAGACACTTATCTTTGCTGAACTGGCAGCTAAGCAGGTGAGGCCAGGCAGAGATCCAATACTTACAAAGAAACATTGACAACTGGAAAGGGCTAATGAATCCTGCACACTTAAATATCCCAGTCAGAACAGCAATTAGCAGATACACCTGGCCAGGACTGTGACTCGGAGACAACTGCATTCCCACCTACAACCACTGGAGGGAACCCAAGAGCAGAATTCACAACAGGTAACTACTCTGATAATTATCAAACATGCCTCTCCTGGGCTATAAGCCTACGGAATATGTTAGCGCTATATAAAAATAAAGATTATTATTCTTATTTTAAATGGCCAGGTAGGAACCAGCACTGATTAAGCGCAATCTTGGGCTGATGGGAGGAGAGCAGAGTCAGAAAGGAGGCAGTCACCACCTCCAATAAGGCTAGTTTCACACTAGCCTTTTGCTGAGCTGAGGAAGGCTGAGGACTTCCTCTGTGAAGCCCCGCCCACGGCCACACCCCCACCCCTCAGCTCCGCCTACGTCCGCATGTGGCCTGCGTACCTATCTTTAACATTAGGTACGCAGGTCGTGGGGATGTATGCGGATGCCTCCGCATGTGTCGTTTTGACGATGCAGAGAAAAACAGAAATTCCAACCAGCTGCGTTTGACGCGGGTTGCCACATCGCCAAAAAATGTGGAGGTGTGGCCGTGGGCGGGGCTTCACAGAGGAAGTCCGCAGCCCTCCGCAGCTCAGCAAAATGCTAGTGTGAAACTAGCCTAATAGACTACAGAAAACAGTCCCAAAGATGTGATAAACCATAGTTAATGTTAGGAGTCGAGTTCCCGCCGCTGCACAGGGGGAATCTCGAACCATGTCTGCTACGGTCTCCCATTCTGCATCGGCCGCAGTGGAGCCTGCTCAGTGGAGACGTCGGTCCCAGCGTCTCAATGAATCTGATACTGTGCAAAGGGTTACTGCTGCCTTTCCAGGCTCTGCTATTGTACCCTGCACTGGTCTGCGGCGAGCAGGCTTTTCTGGGACTATGTCCTGCTTTGCACACACTGAGCATGCCCAGGGTAAGATCTCTCAGTGGAGATCAAGGGTCACATGCTCAGGTACTGCAGCAACTTCCATTGGTCCTCCAGGAAGGTCCTGTACCTGATCAAGTTATGTGGCAGCCTTCCATTGGTCCTTCTTGGAAGGTCCTGTAGGTGCTATAGCTATAAAAGGTTCTCATGGCCGCACGGCAATGCGCTAGTATCAAATATGTACGAGCTCAGCGCCAGTGTGGTCATGTGTGTGGTCAGGGACCCGGCTGAAATAAGCCCCTAGAATGCTGGCACCTCCGGTGAGGAGTTTTGTGTATGCAGTCAGGGACCCGGCTGAAATAAGCCCCTAGAATGCTGGCACCTCCGGCGAGGAGTTTCTTATGAGTCAATTCAGGGCTGGCTAATAGCCATTAGAATTCCGGCTCCACCGGAGAGGAGCTGCATGTTTGGTTTGGACTGCATGACCACTGTCGGCTCTACACAGTAGCTGTGTCCCCTGTGAGCTAAACAGGGCACAGCGTTCTCTTTACTACGGGCTCTGTGAAGTAACAGAGTTTGTTTATACTAATTTGCTTCACCGCCTTGCTTAGCAGCATGTTCTTTCCTGCACGGTGGATCCCGGGTTGCAACCGCACTGATCTCATTTAATAAATATATTCGGTGCGTTCCGCCAACCCTAACAGTTAATTTCTGTGTTAAGGGAGGGGGGGGAGATCACTTTTTCACGCAGGGCCCTGTAGGTTTGGATTTCTTTTTCAGTTAACAATAAAGACCTTCATCTAAAAACTGCATTCTATCTATCTATCTATCTATCTATCTATCTATCTATCTATCATCTATCTATCTCATATCTATTATATATCTCTCTATCGTCTATCTGTTATCTATTATTTATCTTCTATCTATTATCTGTCAGATATCCAACTAATATCTGCTATCTGGAGCTGCAATCAGTTTTGTGCCGCTGTCCGACCATCACTGATTTTAATCTTTTGATTAATTAAACACTTTTATATGGAAGAAGTGTGTCGGCTTTTACTTTGATTGCCACTATCTAATCTACAGTATAATTAATGTCATATTTCTGTCTGCCTCCAGCACATTTGTAACTGTACCTCCATGGCTGGCCCCTGCTATTCCTGCACGTTTCTACCTCCAGCACATTTTTAACTGTACCTCCCTGGCTGGCCTCTGCCATTCCTGCACATGTCTCTGTGATGTCCTCTGTCTCCAGCACACCTGTACCTGTCTGGCCCTGGCTGGCCTCTGCCATTCCTGCACATGTCTCTGTGATGACCTCTGTCTCCAGCACACCTGCACCTGTCTGTCCCTGGCTGGCCTCTGCCGTTCCTGCACATGTCTCTCTGTGATGACCTCTGTCTCCAGCACACCTGTACCTGTCTGTTCCTGGCTAGCCTCTGCCGTTCCTGCACATGTCTCTCTGTGATGACCTCTGTCTCCAGCACACCTGTACCTGTCTGTCCCTGTCCGGCCTCTGCCATTCCTGCACATGTCTCTGTGATGACCTCTGTCTCCAGCACACCTGTACCTGTCTGTTCCTGGCTAGCCTCTGCCGTTCCTGCACATGTCTCTCTGTGATGACCTCTGTCTCCAGCACACCTGTACCTGTCTGTTCCTGGCTAGCCTCTGCCGTTCCTGCACATGTCTCTCTGTGATGACCTCTGTCTCCAGCACACCAGTACCTGCCTGTACCTGGCTGGCCTCTGCCAATCCAGAAAGGCCGTACTGGGGGCCCACGGCACGTAAAGGGAGGCCGCCATGACAGGGTTACGTGGGACCTGGGGAGCTGGAGCAGTTAGAAGGGATACGGTGGTAAGGGGTTAACTGGGAACTTGAGGGGTGGCTTTAGGGGCATTTTTTGAAAATAAGGGGTGGAACTAGGGGACTGCGGGGAGGGGGCACATAAAAAGGGGCACGCTCCTCACGCAGGCATCCATTTTAGGTGCCTGCGTGAGAAGTGAGGAATCTCCCGCCCACCCTCCCTTTTTTTTTGGTTAGGGTAATGGGGGGGGTGAAGTCGGCATATGTGGGCTTTTGGAGTATTGTTTTAAGAGGCGTCTAAATGTATTTATTTTGTTATGTGAATGCTGTCAGGGTATTGTCACGGCAGTTGGCGGGGGTGGAGGTCCTCGAAGTCGGTGGAAATGGTAAATCGTGGTTCAATGGGGTGGGGATCTTGAGAGGTCCTGGACACCCCATGAGAGAATTTAACAAGGCGCGGTACGGTTATTCCGCGTGAGGTGGATTTATGGACCCCTGGCATGGGGGTGGGTTCGGTGGACCAGGATTGGTGGTTATCTATCCCTGAGCTGGTGCTTTACGGCTGGGGGTAAGACTCATCCTGGGCTGAACATTGTGGAGTTTTTGGGATACTGAGTTTTTTATAACTTTGGGGCTTCGAGGACCGCCCCTCCTATTCTGGGTTGTCATAAAAGTTCTGTTATCTTTTATTTAATAAAATGGCTGCTGTGGCCAATTAAATCCAACATATGTCTCCGTCTGCTGTTTTGAGTACGTTAGAAGTGTATTCTTTAGATTGTTAAGAGATCTGTTTAAGGGGGTTGGGGTAATTTTTTCCAGGTCACGGAACTCACGTATACCCTATGTCATGCAATTGTCTCTCTGTGATGTCCTCTGTCTCCAGCACACCTGTACCTGTCTGTCCCTGGCTGGCCCCTGCCATTCCTGCACATGTCTCTCTGTGATGACCTCTGTCTCTAGCACACCTGTACCTGTCTGTCCCTGGCTGTCCCCTGTCATTCCTGCACACGTCGCTCTGTGATGTCCTCTGTCTCCAGCACACCTGTACCTGAATCCTTCTAAGCTCTATGTAGAAACAGGAAGCCTCTCTTCCCTGCATGAGTCATCATTAGAACTACAATTCTACATCACGTGATATAGAGCAAATTGAAAAGAGAAGAATTAGCTGGGTAGAAAATCAAAATGAGCAATTGTAAGTACACAGTGATATACAATATGATGATTGCAATATACTGTATTAAGAGGATAAAACTTTCAAAAAAGTTTCCTGAATAAATGAGATTCCATGCTGTCAACATACCATTTTTTGGTGCCATCAGGACACTATGTAGGTCTGTTACTGTTTTACAAATTGCATTTCTTGCATCTGTAACTCCGGATGGGTGCTTTATGTACCTGATTTAAATGCGTGTAGTAATTCAATTCCCCTGTGTTACACCCTTCCCAATTTGCTGTCCAGGAAGGAGGCGCTGATGCCTCTTGCCCACAACCTGCAGTTGCGCAGACAAAACAGTCTGCAACCACGTCCAGTCCAGCATTCAGTTGTCCCTTGTCAGCACATATGTCTGTTCACAAATCGTTAGATAGGGCATATACACTGCTCAAAAAAATAAAGAGAACACTAAAATACCACATCCTAGATATCTCTGAATGAAATATTCCAGTTGCAAATTTTTATTCATTGCATAGTGGAATGTGTTCAGAACAATAACGCATAACAATTATCAATGCAAATCAAAATGAATATCCCATGGAGGTCTGGATTTGGAATGATACTCAAAATCAAAGTGGAAAATCAAATTACAGGCTGATCCAACTTCGGTGGAAATGCCTCATGACAAGGAAAAGATGCCCAGTGTTGTGTGTGGCCTCCTCGTGCCTGTATGACCTCCCTACTGTACAACACCTGGGCATACTCCTTATGAGGCAGCGGATGGTCTCCTGAGGGATCTCCTCTCAAACCTGGACTAAAGCATCTGCCAACTCCTGGACAGTCTGTGGTGCAATGTGACGTTGGTGGATGGAGCGAGACCTGATGCCCCAGATGTGTTCAATCGGATTCAGGTCTGTGGAATGGGCGGGCCAGTCCATAGCTTCAATGCCTTCATCTTGCAGGAACTGCTGATACACTCCAGCCACATGAGGTCTGGCATTGTCCTGCATTAGGAGGAACCCAGGGCCAACCGCACCAGCATATGGTCTCACAAGAGGTCTGAGGATCTCATCTTGGCACCTAATGGCAGTCAGGCTACCTCTGGTGAGCACATGGGGGGCTGTGCGGCCCTCCAAAGAAATGCCACCCCACACCATTACTGACACACTGCCAAAGCGGTCATGCTGAAGGATGTTGCAGGCAGATCGCTCTCCACGGCATCTCCAGACTCTGTCCCGTCTGTCACATGTGCTCAGTATGAACCTGCTTTGACATGTGTAGAGCACAGGGCGCCACTGGTGAATTTGCCAATCCTGGTGTTCTGTGGCAAATGCCAAGCATCCTACACGGTGTTGGGCTGTGAGCACAACCCCATCTGTAAACGTCGGGCACTCAGACCATCCTCATGGAGTCGGTTTCTAACCGTTTGTGCTGACACATGCACATTTGTGGCCTGCTGGAGGTCATTTTGCAGGGCACTGGCAGTGCTCCTCCTGTTCCTCCTTGCACAAAGGCTGAGGTAGCGGTCCTGCTGCTGGGTTGTTGCGCTCCTACGGCCCCCTCCACGTCTCCTGTTGTACTGGCCTGTCTCCTGGTAGCGCCTCCAGCCTCTGGACACTACGCTGACAGACACAGCAAACCTTCTTGCCACAGCTCGCATTGATGTGCCATCCTGGATGAGCTGCACTACCTGAGCCACTTGTGTGGGTTTTAGAGTCCGTCTCATGCTACCACAAGTGTGAAAGCACAACCAACATTCAAAAGTGACCAAAACATCAGCCAGAAAGCATTGGTGCTGAGGTGTGGTCTGTGGTCCCCACCTGCAGAACCACTCCTTTATTGAGGGTGACAGTTTGATTTCACAGAAGTTTGATTTACTTGGAGTTATATTCTGTTATTTTTGTTTTCCCTTTATTTTTTTGAGCTGTGTATATTTGTTACCACTTTACATTGTCCGGTGCTGGACAAAGACCATTGCTGGCTTTTAGAGGCTCCTAAAGGAGACTTGTGTCTGTTTATTAAACTGTCGCTTCCCTTAAATTTTCTAAATTGTGGTAGAAAAAAAAATGGTGATGGGGTATTGGCCAGTTTCTGTACATTTTAAGCAGCTCTAAGAGTCTGAGTTAGCCACTAGAGGGGAGCATTATAGCACACTGAGATTAGAGATAGGAACTCAGGAACAGTAACAGTTAACTTAGGAGGGGCCAACTGTAAGATAGGAGAATTTCCTGGTTTTGGGTCAGTCAGGCTACTGAGCCCAGGCAGGTCAGCTGGGCCTGGGGGCCCTCAGCTAAGTAGTGGGCCATGTAATGCTAAGTGTGAAACCCAGTCATCCAGGACCGCAGAAGTGAGAGCAACAAGACAGCAGAAGTGAGAGCAGGAGGACAGCGGAAGTGAGAGCAGAGGTGATAGCAGAAGTCACCGCAGAACAGAACGCAGGTCGCTCCAAAATGTTGCAGCTTTCTACTTGGTCAGATGCCCTTATCTCTGGGGCAAAACGGACAAGGGAATCCTGCACGTCGCGAAGCTGAACAGAGAGGACGCTGCACTACCGCTGTCGAAACGGGACAAACCGGGTACAACCTAAAGGACGTAGGGAAGAGCACAGGGAAAGCGAAGGATGTGAACTGTGCAGAACTCTGTTGATGCTGTAACTGATGTGGACGTGCTGCGATTGAAAACAAGCAAAGTCCTACGTTTTAAGTTGGAATTGGAGTCTGTCTCTTTTTGTGAAGAAGTGTCCCTGTGTCTAAGGGAGGTCTCTGAGAACCAGGCAAGTGAGACAGTGGGACTGTATATACAGTGGGGCAAAAAAGTATTTAGTCAGTCAGCAATAGTGCAAGTTCCACCACTTAAAAAGATGAGAGGCGTCTGTAATTTACATCATAGGTAGACCTCAACTATGGGAGACAAACTGAGAGAAAAAAATCCAGAAAATCACATTGTCTGTTTTTTTAACATTTTATTTGCATATTATGGTGGAAAATAAGTATTTGGTCAGAAACAAACAATCAAGATTTCTGGCTCTCACAGACCTGCAACTTCTTCTTTAAGAGTCTCCTCTTTCCTCCACTCATTACCTGTAGTAATGGCACCTGTTTAAACTTGTTATCAGTATAAAAAGACACCTGTGCACACCCTCAAACAGTCTGACTCCAAACTCCACTATGGTGAAGACCAAAGAGCTGTCAAAGGACACCAGAAACAAAATTGTAGCCCTGCACCAGGCTGGGAAGACTGAATCTGCAATAGCCAACCAGCTTGGAGTGAAGAAATCAACAGTGGGAGCAATAATTAGAAAATGGAAGACATACAAGACCACTGATAATCTCCCTCGATCTGGGGCTCCACGCAAAATCCCACCCCGTGGGGTCAGAATGATCACAAGAACGGTGAGCAAAAATCCCAGAACCACGCGGGGGGACCTAGTGAATGAACTGCAGAGAGCTGGGACCAATGTAACAAGGCCTACCATAAGTAACACACTACGCCACCATGGACTCAGATCCTGCAGTGCCAGACGTGTCCCACTGCTTAAGCCAGTACATGTCCGGGCCCATCTGAAGTTTGCTAGAGAGCATTTGGATGATCCAGAGGAGTTTTGGGAGAATGTCCTATGGTCTGATGAAACCAAACTGGAACTGTTTGGTAGAAACACAACTTGTCGTGTTTGGAGGAAAAAGAATACTGAGTTGCATCCATCAAACACCATACCTACTGTAAAGCATGGTGGTGGAAACATCATGCTTTGGGGCTGTTTCTCTGCAAAGGGGCCAGGACGACTGATCCGGGTACATGAAAGAATGAATGGGGCCATGTATCGTGAGATTTTGAGTGCAAACCTCCTTCCATCAGCAAGGGCATTGAAGATGAAATGTGGCTGGGTCTTTCAACATGACAATGATCCAAAGCACACCGCCAGGGCAACGAAGGAGTGGCTTCGTAAGAAGCATTTCAAGGTCCTGGAGTGGCCTAGCCAGTCTCCAGATCTCAACCCTATAGAAAACCTTTGGAGGGAGTTGAAAGTCCGTGTTGCCAAGCAAAAAGCCAAAAACATCACTGCTCTAGAGGAGATCTGCATGGAGGAATGGGCCAGCATACCAACAACAGTGTGTGGCAACCTTGTGAAGACTTACAGAAAATGTTTAACCTCTGTCATTCCCAACAAAGGATATATTACAAAGTATTGAGATGAAATTTTGCTTCTGACCAAATACTTATTTTCCACCATAATATGCAAATAAAATGTTAAAAAAACAGACAATGTGATTTTCTGGATTTTTTTTTCTCAGTTTGTCTCCCATAGTTGAGGTCTACCTATGATGTAAATTACAGACGCCTCTCATCTTTTTAAGTGGTGGAACTTGCACTATTGCTGACTGACTAAATACTTTTTTGCCCCACTGTATGTGATGCGGGTGGTCAGGGCACGCTAAAGCAGACACCTATGTGGGCCATGACTGCGGCCCTGGCTGCCGCTCACAATACAGCGATTATTCATATCCGTGGATTGTCAGTTACTGCAGGGTATAACAGCCGTCCGGAGGCAAGAGCAAGACATGTTCTCTGTAACCACACTGACCACGAGGATCACAGACAAAGGACACCCCTATATTCCTTAGCATTCTTCAAGATACCATATCAAAATGTTATGTTTTGGGGGCTTTTGTGCACTTTTTTCTTAGCTTGACAATCTCATAATTTAGACCACAAATTCTCTCCCATTGGCAGCAGACTTGTCTCTCATCTCCCGTCTCACAATCAGTGAAATTACCCTCTAGGGCTATGTTTCTACCGTGAGTATTTGGTGAGATTTTGACGCTGTAGATTTCCTGTAGAATTTAATTCTTCAACTTGCCAGATTAGGATATTTGTGTTTCTTTGTTGCCTTTTGAGTTTTTTTTTGTACATGTTTTTATTGCATTTTTTTCAGTTTCACTCTTGCTTCTTTTTGAATATATTTTTTTAATTAAAAATACCTTGTTTTGTAAACTTCCTGTTTGCTGTGAGCTTTGATAATGGTTTATTGATAATGTTATGTCTGCATGTGGATTACATCCATTTTTTTGCTGCTGAAATGCAATAAAAACCCATATGATTTTTTTATATGCGAATATTCGGTATCTCATTAAAGTGTGTGGGGAAATCCCGCAAATAAAACACATATAATTCGCAAGATTTCAAAAATTCAACACACCTCAATTTTTGTAGTATTAAAAAAGTAAACAAGTCCAAGAACGGTAAAGGATCCAGCTTCCAGAATATAATTTTTTTTAATTTAATTCATTAAAAAAGTGAAAAAATATACAAACTTTGTAAAAGGTTGAAGTGAACACTTTCTATAAGAACCAACGCGTTTCAAGTGTTACAACGTTCTTACTCCTGGTTCGAAATGCGTCGGTTTTGATGAAGGGTATTCAGAAAGTGAAATCTCTGTTCCCCTGTACTTTACACACTCTCCCCTGCTCCAGGGCAAAATCTCTGGTGCCACCCATGGTATCTGTTATTGTCTGCAGCGCTGACTTCACAGCGACAGCGCTGCAGACAATTAGTGAGCTCAGCAGCTTATGATATCAACTCAAGCAGAGTCACTGAGCTAAGTTACTGACTGCAGCGCTGTCATCGATGTAATGGTGAAGTCAGTAAGGATTTACAGCACTTTTACATGGCGATATTTTGCATCAGTATTTGTTAACAGACTCCAGGAGTGGATCCAAAACACAGAAGAGGTGAAAGTCATTCACTTATTACTTTTCTCAGTACTTGCTCCTGTCTGTTTTTTTAGCAGACAAATGCTGATGTAAAAAACTGGCCAAAATACTCACTGTGTGAATGAGGCGAGGAAGCTGCTTGTAATCCTGCTGTAATATACAGTGGGGCAAAAAAGTATTTAGTCAGTCAGCAATAGTGCAAGTTCCACCACTTAAAAAGATGAGAGGCGTCTGTAATTTACATCATAGGTAGACCTCAACTATGGGAGACAAACTGAGAAAAAAAAATCCAGAAAATCACATTGTCTGTTTTTTTATCATTTTTTTTGCATATTATGGTGGAAAATAAGTATTTGGTCAGAAACAAACAATCAAGATTTCTGGCTCTCACAGACCTGTAACTTCTTCTTTAAGAGTCTCCTCTTTCCTCCACTCATTACCTGTAGTAATGGCACCTGTTTAAACTTGTTATCAGTATAAAAAGACACCTGTGCACACCCTCAAACAGTCTGACTCCAAACTCCACGATGGTGAGGACCAAAGAGCTGTCAAAGGACACCAGAAACAAAATTGTAGCCCTGCACCAGGCTGGGAAGACTGAATCTGCAATAGCCAACCAGCTTGGAGTGAAGAAATCAACAGTGGGAGCAATAATTAGAAAATGGAAGACATACAAGACCACTGATAATCTCCCTCGATCTGGGGCTCCACGCAAAATCCCACCCCGTGGGGTCAGAATGATCACAAGAACGGTGAGCAAAAATCCCAGAACCACGCGGGGGGACCTAGTGAATGAACTGCAGATAGCTGGGACCAATGTAACAAGGCCTACCATAAGTAACACACTACGCCACCATGGACTCAGATCCTGCAGTGCCAGACGTGTCCCACTGCTTAAGCCAGTACATGTCCGGGTCCGTCTGAAGTTTGCTAGAGAGCATTTGGATGATCCAGAGGAGTTTTGGGAGAATGTCCTATGGTCTGATGAAACCAAACTGGAACTGTTTGGTAGAAACACAACTTGTCGTGTTTGGAGGAAAAAGAATACTGAGTTGCATCCATCAAACACCATACCTACTGTAAAGCATGGTGGTGGAAACATCATGCTTTGGGGCTGTTTCTCTGCAAAGGGGCCAGGACGACTGATCTGGGTACATGAAAGAATGAATGGGGCCATGTATCGTGAGATTTTGAGTGCAAACCTCCTTCCATCAGCAAGGGCATTGAAGATGAAATGTGGCTGGGTCTTTCAACATGACAATGATCCAAAGCACACCGCCAGGGCAACGAAGGAGTGGCTTCGTAAGAAGCATTTCAAGGTCCTGGAGTGGCCTAGCCAGTCTCCAGATCTCAACCCTATAGAAAACCTTTGGAGGGAGTTGAAAGTCCGTGTTGCCAAGCGAAAAGCCAAAAACATCACTGCTCTAGAGGAGATCTGCATGGATGAAAGGGCCAACATACCAACAACAGTGTGTGGCAACCTTGTGAAGACTTACAGAAAACGTTTGACCTCTGTCATTGCCAACAAAGGATATATTACAAAGTATTGAGATGAAATTTTGTTTCTGACCAAATACTTATTTTCCACCATAATATGCAAATAAAATGTTAAAAAAACAGACAATGTGATTTTCTGGATTTTTTTTTCTCAGTTTGTCTCCCGTAGTTGAGGTCTACCTATGATGTAAATTACAGACGCCTCTCATCTTTTTAAGTGGTGGAACTTGCACTACTGCTGACTGACTAAATACTTTTTTGCCCCACTGTAAGTCCTTATTCCAATGATGAGGGCACACTTGCTTGTCTTCTCTGCTCCATGATATTCAGCAGAGCAGGAGCAACACCTGGGGTAAAACTATGACCGGCAGATGTCCGGCCTTATGACACAGTGACATGTGATGGACCCCGACTCCCAAACAAAATGAATCACACAGACTCACACAAAATAAATACACGAAGCATTGTATTTAGGTGTCAAACGTTCTTAATTTTATTTATATTCACATGACACCAAACATGGCACAACCCCCGACTCACGAAGAGTCACCCTCCAGCACTCAGGAGAGGAAAAACCCCATGGTGGAAACCTCTAGGGAACGATGGCTGGAGGATCGCCCTTCCCTTGGGCTTAGAGAGTTAGTGCCAATATATAACAGATGTAACAAGTTTTAACATTTGTACATTTTACCAGATTTACAGAGAACGACATAACAAATATAGACTATAAATGTGATAAACCGGATGTGGGAGAGATCTGGCTGCGATATCGGTCACCACATTGGTTGTTAGACCCAATTTAGTTTATCTGATTCCCAGATGGATGAACCATTTCTTCCTTACAGATCCAGGTCCTCCTCTCATAAATTTAGACTTTCGGTTACAGGGATTGTTCATAATGGATAACCCCTAATAGGAGAAATACCACCTTCCCCTTCTCCCATCCCAATTTATCACCCATTAAAGTAATAGGTGCTTCCATGAACTCCCAAAGGAGAGCAGCTCTTTGTACAGGGTAACAGAAGGGGATCCTCTGCTGGGCATCCCCCTCGGTTACCATCCCAGGCCCTGTGGGTGTCTAAAGCAGACAAACCCTTTCCCTCTTAGAACCTCCAAATTTCACCAAGGTCGGCACATTACGTGGGGTGGTCAAGCTCAACGTCCTCAGGCGCATCAGTAATGGCGCTGATCGTGGCAGCGCGGCCTGCTATTATGGAATCTTCTTTATCACACTTGTTTATGACCTCATAATAGTTGTCATGGTTACTGCAGGGGCTATTACTGATGCAGGACCCAAGTATTAACCCTTTCATCATTGGTAATTCACTTCATTATAGAGGCAAATAACTGCACTTGTTACCAAGCAGGCGCCTATCATTATGGCTTCCCTTAGGCACCATAAGAAGTACAGATTAAGGGTATGTGCACACGTCAGGATTTTTTCCTGACAAAATCCTGAGAATTCTGTCAGAAATCCGCGTCCTTTTTTCGTGCGGATTTCTCGCGTTTTTTTTGCGCGGATTTTGCGCTGATTTTTTGCGGAATTTTTGCAGATTTTTTTTCCGGAATGTCCTTTTTGATAGGACATCCGCAAAAAATCCGCAAAAAGAGAGCATGTCCGGGTTTTTAGCGGTATGCGTTTTTTTTGCGCGGATTTTGCGGATTTTTTTTTTTCCGGAATGTCCTTTTTGATAGGACATCCGCAAAAAATCCGCAAAAAGATAGAGCATGTCCGGATTTTTAGCGGTATGCGTTTTTTTTTGCGGAAAAAAACGCTAACATCTGCACAAAAAATGCGGAATGCATTCTAAATGATAGGATGCATAATGTTAGCGTTTTTTGACCGGATTTATAGCGTTTTTATAGCGAAATTCCGCAAAAAAAACGCTAAAAATCCTGACGTGTGCACATTCCCTAAACGTGCAAGTGTTTCAGGAGGGTTTTACACTTTTTAAATCCAGAGATTGGATTTATAGCTAGCACTTTACACAGAAAAAAATAGAATTATTCTTACGACAGCGGTACTGGAGGATGTCTCCCCGCCCTAATGGGGGACAGGAAACACAGAGAGGTTAAATACCCTCCCCTTCCTGCCACCTCCAGTGTTTTTTCTGGACACAGTAGTATGTATAGTTACCACTTAAGTGCAGGAATCATCCAATAAAATCATCAGATAGGGAGGGAAATTAGTGCTGTCGTGGAAGGTTCCTAGAAACCGAATTAACGGTATGAATAATTCTATTTTCTCCAGTCACCTTCCACGACAGCGGTACTGGAGTAGTACCAACAAATAATTTCTAGGGGGGGACAACTGCTTGCAGAACTGTTCTGCCGAAAGTTAAATCCCGGTTGAAATCAAGCCTGTAGTGCCTGGTGAACGTATGTACTGATGACCAGGTGGCGGCTCTGCAAATCTGCTCCGTAGAAGCGTCACCTCTCTCTGCCCATGATGTTGACACCGACCGTGTAGAATGGGCCTTCAGTGATGGAGGAGGTGGTAGATTCTGGGATGAGTATGCCAGAGATATGGCTTGTTTAATCCAGTTGGCGATAGTATTTTTCGTAGCCTTTCTGCCTTTGTTCTTCCCGGAGAGTTGAATGAAGAGATTTTGGTCAATCCTCCAACTCTCTGTTTGTGAAAGATAATGTAGAACCACTCTGCGAACATCCAGAGTGTGGAAGGACTCCTCTCTTACATTAGAAGGATCCGGGTAGAATGAGGGCAACACTATGTCCTGACCTCTATGAAAGTCTGATGTTACTTTGGGTAGGAAGGTAGGATCTAGACGAAGGATTATACTATCAGATGTTACCCTTAAGTAAAGGTACAGTCACACTAAGCGACGCTGCAGCGATACCGACAACGATCCGGATCGCTGCAGCGTCGCTGTTTGGTCGCTGGAGAGCTGTCACACAGACAGCTCTCCAGCGACCAACGATCCCGAGGTCCCCGGTAACCAGGGTAAACATCGGGTTACTAAGTGCAGGGCCGCGCTTAGTAACCCGATGTTTACCCTGGTTACCATCATTAAAGTAAAAAAAACAACCACTACATACTTACCTTCCGCTGTCTGTCCTCGGCGCTGTGCTTCTCTGCTCTGGCTGTGAGCGCCGGGCAGCCGGAAAGCAGAGTGGTGACGTCATCGCTCTGCTTTCCGGCCGCTGTGCTCACAGCCAGAGCAGAGAAGCACAGCGCCGGGGACAGACAGCGGTAGGTAAGTATGTAGTGGTTGTTTTTTTTACTTTAACGATGGTAACCAGGGTAAACATCGGGTTACTAAGTGCGGCCCTGCGCTTAGTAACCCGATGTTTACCCTGGTTACCAGCGAAGACATCGCTGAATCGGCGTCACACACGCCGATTCAGCGATGTCAGCGGGAGATCCAGCGACGAAACAAAGTTCTGGACTTTCTTCCCCGACCAGCGACATCACAGCAGGGGCCTGATCGCTGCTGCCTGTCACACTGGACGATATCGCTAGCGAGGACGCTGCAACGTCACGGATCGCTAGCGATATCGTCTAGTGTGACGGTACCTTAAGGCTCTTGTATGGATAAGGCATGTAGTTCTCCTATCCGTCTGGCAGAGGTAATAGCCACTAAAAAGACCGTTTTTAGGGTAAGAACCTTTAATGAAGACTGAGATAAAGGTTCGAAAGGGTCCCGAGTTAGACTATTAAGGACCAAATTAAGGTCCCAAGGAGGAGTATTGTTGAGAACTCTGGGACGGATTCTACTCGCTGAAGTTACAAAACGCCTGATCCACCGGTTTGGCTAGTTCCTGATCGAAATAGGAGCTAAGTGCTGAAATTTGTACCTTTAAGGTGTTAGGCCTAAGACCCAACTCTAGACCCCTCTGCAAGAAGTCCAGAATTTTGGCAATATTTGGATGAAATGGGTCTGGAATATCTGGAAGATACCACGATGAAAACTTCTTCCAGATTTTGGCATAAATGGCATTTGTTATGGGTTTTCTACTATTTTGGAGAGTATGAATTACTCCATCTGAGAGACCTCTTGCCTTTAGTATCTCGGCCTCAGAAGCCCTGCTGAAAGATTCAATCTGTGAAGGTTTGGATGCAGCAACGGTCCCTGATGAAGATTTTCCTTCTGAGGTAGACATACTGGACCTTCCTGAGCCATGTCTAACAGGGCGCTGTACCAACTCCTCCCTGGCCATGTTGGCGCGATTAGAATCGCCGTAACTCGTTCCGATCGGATCTTCTGTAGAGTTTTTGATAGCAATGGGATCGGAGGAAATGCATAAACGAGGTTGAACCTCCACGGGTGAGAGAACGCATCCATGCCTAGTGCTCTGTCTGTCATATTTAGGGAGAAATAAGTTTGCAGCTTGGCATTCTGACTGTTGGCAAAAAGGTCCACCTCTGGGATCCCCCATCTGGAAATCAGGGAGAGGAAGACCTCCTGGTCCAGACACCATTCCCCTGGATGTACATCCCTTCTGCTCAGGAGATCTGCCTTGGTATTGGCTGACCCCTTCAGGTGAACTGCCAAAATAGAGAGGATGTGCCTCTCTGCCCAGAAAAAAATGTTTGAGGCTAAGGTTTTTAGTTTCCTGAATCTTGTGCCTCCTTGATGACGAAGGTATGCTACCGTGGTCATATTGTCGGAATATATTCTGACATGGTGTCCCTGAACAATGGAGGATGCAGCTTTTAATGCTTCTTCCACCGCTTTCAGTTCTCTGAAGTTTGAAGAGCTTGCTCTGATGTCTGGGGCCCAGGTGCCCTGGAAATGGGTTCCCTCGACTATAGCTCCCCATCCCCTTTGACTGGCATCCGATGTTAGTGTCTTTAGCGGGATCTGATCCCAACTGACCCCCTGTTGGAGGTTTCGGAGCCGTAGCCACCATGTCAGGGATGCCTTGACATGATTGGGAAGGCAAATTCTTTTGGAGAGAGAACTCTGCTGTCCGTCCCAGGATGATAGGATATGGGTTTGGAGGACTCTCGTGTGGGCTTGAGCCCAAGGTACCATCTGGATACAAGATGTTAGAGATCCCAGCATAGACATGGAATGTCGTAGAGTAGGAGCCTTCAGGGTTCTGAATGCTGTTATCTTCTGTACCAGATCGAGTTGACGTTCTCTGGGCAGAAAGGATCTCCTCGCCTCCGAGTCCAGAAGGACTCCTAGGAACTTCTTCCTCCTGGAGGGACGTAGGTCCGATTTCTCTAGATTTGGGATCCAACCCAACGACTTTAGGATTTCTAGAGATCTTGTTAAGTCGGCCCTGAGGCGGGAGACTGAGGGAGCGACAATGAGTAGATCGTCTAGATAGGGTACTATGCAGATCCCCTGAAGACGGATGAATATAATGGCTTCTGTCATGATCTTTGTAAAGACTCTGGGAGCTGAGGCGATTCCGAAGGGAAGGGAGTTGAACTGGTAGTGTACTATCTCCCGATCCTGAGATATTGCGAATCTTAGGTACTTCCGGAATTCTGGATGGATTGGGACGTGGTAATAAGCGTCCCTCAGATCCACTGTAGCCATCGCCCAGTCCTGTCCTATCAGAGGGATCGCTGTTTTGACTGACTCCATCTTGAACCTCCTGTAGGTTATTACTTGATTCAGGGGTTTCAAGTTGATTATTATTCGGTGCTTCCCCGAAGGTTTCTTGATCAGAAACAGGTGGGAATAGTGTCCTCTGCCAATTTCTTGCTGAGGTACTGGGGAAATTACTCCTTCCTGGAGTAAGTTCTGGAGGCCGGAAAGGAATGCGCCCTGAGGGCTGAGACTCTGCAATGAGGTTATCCTTATCCTCTTGAATTCTAATTTTAGTCCATTCTGAATAGTGTCGAGTACCCACTGGTTTGACGAAATGGACCTCCACTGGTTGATGAAGCTCGAGAGACGCCCCCCAACGCCCTGGGCGTAGTCACTGTTTGTCCGGGGTCTGCTGGGACTGGGGAACCAGGATGTTCCTACCTTTCCCCCCTTTAGGATAGCTCCAGTGTCCTGATTTGCCTTTCCCTTTGAATTCCCGTTGGGAGGGTTGCTCTTTTGAGGGACGAAAAAAACGTTTCTTCGGATTTCTCTGTTCCGGAAGCGCTTTCTTCTTGTCCGTTGCTTTATCCAGAATATCATCCAGGGCCTGCCCGAACAGATAGCGGCCCTGAAAGGGAATGGCACAGACCTTTGTTTTGGACGTTATATCCCCACTCCAAGACTTGAGCCATAGAGCTCTTCTGGCTGAGTTAGAGAGACCTGCCGATTTGGCAGCCACTCTTACGGACTCTGCCGAAGCATCGGCAAGGAAGCCCGTAGCTTTCTGAAAGAAGCGGGAGAGAATCTAAGATTACTTCCCTAGATGTTCCCTGGGTAAGGTAGTCTTCCAGCGTGCGGAGCCAACGAAATAGGGATCTAGCCACGCAGGTGGACGCAATGTTTGTTTTAAGGAGATTGGTAGAAGTCTCCGACGATCTTCTTAATAAACTCTCCATCTTGCGGTCCATAGGGTCTCTGAGTTGGGAAGAATCCTGGAAAGGGAGGGTTGTCTTTTTTGACACTCTAGAGACCTGCACGTCTACCTTAGGGGTATCCCACAGAGAGACGTCTCCATCGAGAGAAAAACGATTTTTAAGCTCAGAGGGAACAGTAAGACCCTTTTCGAGGGATTCCCATTCATGAAGGATGAGACTCTGTACATTCTCATGTATAGGGAACCCCTTTAATTTTTTAGGTTTTAACCCACCGAACATCTCATCCTGCACTGATGGCTTCTCCTCCTCCTCCTCAACACCCATTGTCCCCCTGACCATACTAATTAACTCATGTATGTCCTCTGAGGAAAAATAGTATTTTTTACTCTCCTCTTTGGGGGTGGAAGTGGAGCCCTCATTCTCCCACAAATCCTCCGAGCCGGAGGAATGAAGTTCACCAGAATCTGAATCAGAAGTAACTGTTGCCATCTTCCTTTTTTTAGGAGGAGGTGGCGGAGGTAACAGAGACTGGGAAAGGGCCGATACCGAGGACTGAACTTCCTGTTTAATGAGGGATTTAATGCTCTCAAACAAGGATGGCTGTTCTGAGCGAATTATTTCATCAGTGCAGGGCTGGCACAGTCTCTTCTTGTAAGAAGAAGGTAGCTTTGATGCACAAACACCACATTTTCGATCTTCCAATTTTGTCTTGGAAGATCTGTCCTTCCTAGGGGCAGAGGCCTTGTCTCCCTAAAAGAGAGAAGGGGGACTAAGTATATGGCACCCTAAGGAATACAGGGATAGAGGGACCTTAACCCACTTCTCACGGTAGGAGGGAGGACGCAGGGCTCGGCAGAAGCAGAGACAGATCTGTCACCCTCCATGGTCAGTCAGTACTGTAGTCCAGTCAGTCAGACAGGGGGCCTTACCTGGAGGTGACTACCAGGGTTAAATACCATGGAAGCTGCGTCCAATCTTGTGCTCCTCCTCCCGGTCCCAGGCGTAGGGGAAAAACCGCTATGCCGCCATCAAAAACTGTAGTCCGACGCGCGTGCGTTCCACCGCTGGAACGCACATGCCGTGAACCGGAAGCTCGGGTACTTCCGGTTCGCGCGTCCACCATTTCCGGCCATGAGGAGAGGAGGAAATGCCGGGGAGCCGCGCGGGGACCCTGGCCGCACCACACCGCTCCGCTTTACTCCCGAAGGAGCATGGGAGGAGCGGAGGAAGGGTCCCGAGTCCGCACAATGTGGGGAGACGGGAGCAGCGCCGCAGGGAGGAGAAACATCCCGACCCAGGCTGCCCGGCTAGGTAAGACCTGAGTGCTCCGATCGCCGGCCACGGCAGCACTACCGCAGGACCTCTTCATGCCCCATAGGGGACAGGAAAAACACTGGAGGTGGCAGGAAGGGGAGGGTATTTAACCTCTTTGTGTTTCCTGTCCCCCATTAGGGCGGGGAGACATCCTCCAGTACCGCTGTCGTGGAAGGTGACTGGAGAAAAAGGGGAAATTACTTGTAAAATAATATTATAGGGAATTACATTTCAAGCATTTTCCTAATGTACAGTTCACATAATTACATAGGTTGAAAAAAGACCTAGGACCATCAAGTTCAACCTATCTTCAAAGTTATGTATTTTATGTTGCTGGATTATTTATAACTCACAATGTCATGTTTTGTTAAAAAAGCATCCAGATTTTTTTTAAACGCTGTTATAGTAACTGCCATTACTAGCTCTTGTGGTCGGCGTTCCAGTCTGATTGCTCTGATTGTAAAGAACCCTTTCCTATTTAGCTGCCATAATTGTCTTTTCATCCACATGTTACAAACAGGCTCAGACTGACCCACAGGGTAACGGGAATGCCCCGGTGGGCCCCTGTATAGATCTGGGCCCCAACCCCACTGTATGGACAGTACTTGGCATAATTCACTTGATTCACTCTGTACAGAAAGAGGGGGGGCTGTATGGGATGCAGCTGAAAGGAAGCCCCCACATGACTGCATTGCCATAGGGAGCAGTGCAGTAGGTTTTTGAAATAGGAGAAAGGGGTCCCGGGATTGGTAGAGTAGGATTGGGGGGTGGAGATTTTATGCAAAAGGGAGGTGGGGGCTTGGGAAAATGCGGGAAAAGGGGATCAGTTACCATTAGACGGGCGAAGTGAGTCCCTCCCACCCTCCCTGTTTTTGGTGGTTCTATGAGGCAATGTATTCTTAGTCGAGATCTGCGGGTTGGTTTAATTCTTATTTTTGTAAAAAAAAAAAAAAAAAAAAATTATTATTCTTTTCTGTTCGACTCATTGAAGGTAAAGAATTCTGTATTATCGTCACAGTGGCGTTGGCGGGGGGTGGGGTTCTTGGAGTTGGTGATGATGCTTATAGGGTTGATCTGGCTTTTGGTACGGGCTCTGGACGGGGTGTTTACCTCGGGAGCTTTGTGGTTGGTTTGCCCGAAATGGGTTACATGGTGCCCTCGAGCTGGTGGTTACGGCTGGGGGTAAATACGTGTTTTGGTTAAAGTTTTTGGTAGGCTCTCTGCCTATTATGAGCCAGATTTTTTTAGCTCCAAGAGCCCCCCCCTTCGAGGTTTTTTACATTTACAATGTTTACATGTTGTTATTTATGTATTTGTTTGTTAATAAAAATGGCCACTGTGGCCAAATTATCCAAAAGAAATTAACGTGGTGGTGTGTTTTTCTTGGGTAATAAACGGAAGGGTTTAAGAGGGAGCAGGGTAGTTGGGGGTTGGGGGATGCCTTACGGAAAGTATCCTTTATTGGCCATACGCGGTCAAAAAGCAGCATCTCATTCATTAACCACGTTACCCAGTTTATTATTATATAGAGCTATAGGTAAATTTGTGAACGAAGATAGTATAATATTTGCATGCAGGTGAAAAGTGGCCCCCCAAAGTCAATGTTACTGGTGGGCCCTTGTCACCCCAGTCTGACACTGGTTGTAGTGCTTGCACAAGTGCTGAGACTCATTCTAACAGCCCTTGTGCTGATCTTTATGGGGTGTGAAGAATCCCACTGATCTGATAATACCGGCCTATTCTAAGTATCAATAATCTAATCCTCAAGGCGCGGAGTCAGAAATTACTGCTGGCAGATTACTGCTATTTATTCTGTAAAATTGTGAATGCAGCTGTTGGCTATTAACAGCCTGTGATCGATGATGAGTATAAATAAAGAAATATTAGATAATTTTCACTCATCCAATATTCTCATAGTGTTCTATCCATTATAAACAAGTATTCATTATAGTCTGTGGGCATGCTCACAAGTCCAGCTTTTTTTATAGATAAATTGACACCATCCGTGTGGCATCATAATGCTGTCCACTTTTCACTGTCAAATAGGTAGAAGTTGGAAAATGTTGATCTTTTTCAATCCTTTCATACAAAAACCGCATTTATGGTAAAATGTACATCGTGACCAAAAAAATGACAAAAATCGTTTAAAAATCATTGAGCAAAATGTATCCATATAAGGGGATAGATATGATTTCTCATTGCAGTTCTTGAAGAGAAACACATCTTATGAGCCCAGTTTCCTACATGAACCAGACACCTAAATAAACTCTAGAAGAAAAGCTGTAATATCTGACGGCATCACAAAATGTGTCAACTGAAGGAAACTACATTTTACAACGCACTCCTCTTAATATATTGCAATCATCATATTATACGGCACTGTGTACTTATAATTGCTCATTTTTCCCTTCTGCCCTTCATTTTTCCCTTCTTCCCTGTAAATTATTTTCTTTTCTATTAGGTCAATGACATCATGTGAGTAAAAAGCAGACTAGCTGAATCCTAAGCCGTATGTAGAAACAGGAAGCCTTTCTTCCCTGCATGAGTCATCATTAGAACTACAATTCTACATCACGTGATATAGAGCAAATGGAAAAGAGAAGAATTAGCTGGGTAGAAAAGCAAAATGAGCAATTGTAAGTACACAGTGATATACAATATGATGATTGCAATATACTGTATTAAGAGAAAAAAACATTTCAAAAAAGCTTCCTGAATAAATGAGATTCCATGCTGTCAACATAGCATTTTTCGGTGCCATCAGGACACTATGTAGGTCTGTTACTGTTTTACAAATTGCATTTCTTCCATCAATGAAGTAACTCCGGATGGGCGCTTTATGTACCTGATTTAAATGCATGTAGTAATTCAATTCCCCTGTGTTACACCCTTCCCAATTTGCTGTCCAGGAAGGAGGCGCTGATGCCTCTTGCCCACAACCTGCAGTTGCACAGACAAAACAGTCTGCAACCACGTCCAGTCCAGCGTTCAGTTGTCCCTTGTCAGCACATATGTCTGGAGGTCTGGATTTGGAATGATGCACAAAATCAAAGTGGAAAGTCAAATTACAGTCTGATCCAACTTCAGTGGAAATGCCTCATGACAAGGAAAAGATGCTCAGTATTGTGTGTGGCCTCTACCTGCTTGTATGACCTCCCTACTGTACAATGCCTGGGAATGCTCCTGATGAGGCGGCTGATGGACTCCTGAGGGATCTCCTTTGTCTCCAGCACACTTGTACCTGTACCTCCCTGGCTGGCCTCTGCCATTCCTGCACATGTCTCTGTGATGTCCTCTGTCTCCAGCACACCTGTACCTGTCTGTCCCTGGCTGGCCTCTGCCATCCTGCACATGTCTCTCTGTGATGTCCTCTGTCTCCAGCACACCTGTACCATTCTGTCCCTGGCTGGCCTCTGTCATTCCTGCACATGTCTCTGTGATGACCTCTGTTTCCAGCACACTTGTATCTGTCTGTCCCTGTCCGGCCTCGGCCATTCCTGCACATCTCCCTCTGTGATGACCTCTGTCTCCAGCACACCTGCACCTGTCTGTCCCTGGCTGGCCTCTGCCATTCCTGCACATGTCTCTCTGTGATGACTGCTGTCTCCAGCACACCTGTACCTGTCTGTCCCTGTCCGGCCTCTGCCATTCCTGCACATGTCTCTCTGTGATGACCTCTGTCTCCAGCACACCTGTACCTGTCTGTCCCTGTCCAGCCTCTGCCATTCCTGCACATGTCTCTCTGTGATGACCTCTGTCTCCAGCACACCTGTACCTGTCTGTCCCTGTCCGGCCTCGGCCATTCCTGCACATGTCTGTCTGTGATGTCCTCTGTCTCCAGCACTCCTGTACCTGTCTGTCCCTGTCCGGCCTCTGCCATTCCTGCACATGTCTCTCTGTGATGACCTCTGTCTCCAGCACACCTGTACCTGTCTGTCCCTGGCTAGCCTCTGCCATTCCTGCACATGTCTCTGTGATGTCCTCTCTCTCCAGCACACCTGTACCTGTCTGTCCCTGTCCGGCCTCTGCCATTCCTGCACACGTCTCTCTGTGATGTCCTCTGTCTCCAGCACACCTGTACCTGTCTGTCCCTGGCCTCTGCCATTCCTGCACATGTCTCTCTGTGATGTCCTCTCTCTCCAGCACACCTGTACCTGTCTGTCCCTGTCCGGCCTCTGTCATTCCTGCACACGTCTCTCTGTGATGACCTCTGTCTCCAGCACACCTGTACCTGTCTGTCCCTGTCCGGCCTCTGCCATTCCTGCACACGTCTCTCTGTGATGTCCTCTGTCTCCAGCACACCTGTACCTGTCTGTCCCTGGCCTCTGCCATTCCTGCACATGTCTCTCTGTGATGTCCTCTGTCTCCAGCACACCTGTACCTGTCTGTCCCTGTCCGGCCTCTGTCATTCCTGCACACGTCTCTCTGTGATGACCTCTGTCTCCAGCACACCTGTACCTGTCTGTCCCTGTCTGGCCTCTGCCATTCCTGCACACGTCTCTCTGTGATGACCTCTGTCTCCAGCACACCTGTACCTGTCTGTCCCTGTCCGGCCTCGGCCATTCCTGCACATGTCTCTGTGATGTCCTGTCTCCAGCACACCTGTACCTGTCTGTCCCTGTCCGGCCTCGGCCATTCCTGCACATGTCTCTCTGTGATGTCCTCTGTCTCCAGCACACCTGTACCTGTCTGTCCCTGTCCGGCCTCGGCCATTCCTGCACATGTCTCTGTGATGTCCTCTGTCTCCAGCACACCTGTACCTGTCTGTCCCTGTCCGGCCTCTGTCATTCCTGCACATGTCTCTGTGATGACCTCTGTCTCCAGCACACCTGTACCTGTCTGTACCTGTCCGGCCTCTGCCATTCCTGCACATGTCTCTGTGATGTCCTCTGTCTCCAGCACACCTGTACCTGTCTGTCCCTGTCCGGCCTCGGCCATTCCTGCACATGTCTCTGTGTGATGACCTCTGTCTCCAGCACACCTGTACCTGTCTGTCCCTGGTTGGCCTCTGCCATTCCTACACACGTCTCTCTGTGATGTCCTCTGTCTCCAGCACACCTGTACCTGTCTGTCCCTGTCCGGCCTCTGTCATTCCTGCACAAGTCTCTCTGTGATGTCCTCTGTCTCCAGCACACCTGTACCTGTCTGTCCCTGTCCGGCCTCTGCCATTCCTGCACATGTCCCTCTGTGATGACCTCTGTCTCCAGCACACCTGTACCTGTCTGTACCTGTCCGGCCTCTGTCATTCCTGCACACGTCTCTCTGTGATGACCTCTGTCTCCAGCACACCTGTACCTGTCTGTCCCTGTCCGGCCTCTGCCGTTCCTACACACGTCTCTCTGTGTTGACCTCTGTCTCCAGCACACCTGTACCTGTATGTCCCTGTCCGGCCTCGGCCATTCCTGCACATGTCTCTCTGTGATGTCCTTTGTCTCCAGCACACCTGTACCTGTCTGTCCCTGTCCGGCCTCTGCCATTCCTGCACATGTCTCTCTGTGATGACCTCTGTCTCCAGCACACCTGTACCTGTCTGTCCCTGTCTGGCCTCTGCCATTCCTGCACATGTCTCTCTGTGATGTCCTCTGTCTCCAGCACACCTGTACCTGTCTGTCCCTGTCCGGCCTCTGCCATTCCTGCACATGTCTCTGTGATGTCCTCTGTCTCCAGCACACCTGTACCTGTCTGTCCCGCCTCTGCCATTCCTGCACATGTCTCTCTGTGATGTCCTCTGTCTCCAGCACACCTGTACCTGTCTGTCCCTGTCTGGCCTCTGTCATTCCTGCACACGTCTCTCTGTGATGACCTCTGTCTCCAGCACACCTGTACCTGTCTGTCCCTGTCCGGCCTCGGCCATTCCTGCACATGTCTCTGTGATGACCTCTGTCTCCAGCACACCTGTACCTGTCTGTCCCTGTCCAGCCTCTGCCATTCCTGCACATGTCTCTGTGATGACCTCTGTCTCCAGCACACCTGTACCTGTCTGTCCCTGTCTGGCCTCTGCCATTCCTGCACATGTCTCTCTGTGATGTCCTCTGTCTCCAGCACACCTGTACCTGTCTGTCCCTGTCCGGCCTCTGCCATTCCTGCACATGTCTCTCTGTGATGTCCTCTGTCTCCAGCACACCTGTACCTGTCTGTCCCTGTCCGGCCTCTGTAATTCCTGCACATGTGTCTGTGATGACCTCTGTCTCCAGCACACCTGTACCTGTCTGTCCCTGTCTGGCCTCTGTCATTCCTGCACATGTCTCTGTGATGACCTCTGTCTCCAGCACACCTGTACCTGTCTGTCCCTGTCCGGCCTCTGCCATTCCTGCACATGTCTCTCTGTGATGTCCTCTGTCTCCAGCACACCTGTACCTGTCTGTCCCTGTCCGGCCTCTACCATTCCTGCACATGTCTCTCTGTGATGACCTCTGTCTCCAGCACACCTATATCTGCCTGTCCCTGGCTGGCCTCTGCCATTCCTGCACACATCTCTCTGTGATGACCTCTGTCTCCAGCACACCTGTACCTGTCTGTCCCTGTCGGGCCTCTGCCATTCCTGCACATGTCTCTGTGATGACCTCTGTCTCCAGCACACCTGTACCTGTCTGTCCCTGTCCGGCCTCTGCCATTCCTGCACATGTCTCTGTGATGACCTCTGTCTCCAGCACACCTGTACCTGTCTGTCCCTGTCCGGCCTCGGCCATTCCTGCACATCTCTCTCTGTGATGACCTCTGTCTCCAGCACACCTGTACCTGTCTGTCCCTGGCTGGTCCCTGCCGTTCCTGCACATGTCTCTGTGATGACCTCTGTCTCCAGCACACCTGCACCTGTCTGTCCCTGGCTGGCCTCGGCCGTTCCTGCACATGTCTCTGTGATGTCCTCTGTCTCCAGCACACCTGTACCTGTCTGTCCCTGTCCGGCCTCTGCCATTCCTGCACATGTCTCTGTGATGACCTCTATCTCCAGCACACCTGTACCTGTCTGTCCCTGTCCGGCCTCTGCCATTCCTGCACATGTCTCTGTGATGACCTCTGTCTCCAGCACACCTGTACCTGTCTGTCCCTGGCTGGTCCCTGCCGTTCCTGCACATGTCTCTGTGATGACCTCTGTCTCCAGCACAGCTGTACCTGTCTGTCCCTGTCCGGCCTCTGCCATTCCTGCACATGTCTCTGTGATGACCTCTGTCTCCAGCACACCTGTACCTGTCTGTCCCTGGCTGGTCCCTCCCGTTCCTGCACATGTCTCTGTGATGACCTCTGTCTCCAGCACACCTGTACCTGTCTGTCCCTGTCCGGCCTCTGCCATTCCTGCACACGTCTCTCTGTGATCACCTCTGTCTCCAGCACACCTGTACCTGTCTGTCCCTGTCCGGCCTCTGCCATTCCTGCACATTTCTCTGTGATGACCTCTGTCTCCAGCACACCTGTACCTGTCTGTCCCTGTCCGGCCTCTGCCATTCCTGCACATGTCTCTGTGATGACCTCTGTCTCCAGCACACCTGTACCTGTCTGTCCCAGGTTGGCCTCGGCCGTTCCTGCACATGTCTCTGTGATGTCCTCTGTCTCCAGCACACCTGTACCTGTCTGTCCCTGTCCGGCCTCTGTCATTCCTGCACACGTCTCTCTGTGATGACCTCTGTCTCCAGCACACCTGTACCTGTCTGTCCCTGTCCGGCCTCTGCCATTCCTGCACATGTCTCTGTGATGACCTCTGTCTCCAGCACACCTGTACCTGTCTGTCCCTGGCTGGTCCCTGCCGTTCCTGCACATGTCTCTGTGATGACCTCTGTCTCCAGCACACCTGTACCTGTCTGTCCCTGTCCGGCCTCTGCCATTCCTGCACACGTCTCTCTGTGATCACCTCTGTCTCCAGCACACCTGTACCTGTCTGTCCCTGTCCGGCCTCTGCCATTCCTGCACATTTCTCTGTGATGACCTCTGTCTCCAGCACACCTGTACCTGTCTGTCCCTGTCCGGCCTCTGCCATTCCTGCACATGTCTCTGTGATGACCTCTGTCTCCAGCACACATGTACCTGTCTGTCCCTGGCTGGTCCCTGCCGTTCCTGCACATGTCTCTGTGATGACCTCTGTCTCCAGCACACCTGTACCTGCCTGTCCCTGTCCGGCCTCTGCCATTCCTGCACATGTCTCTGTGATGACCTCTGTCTCCAGCACACCTGTACCTGTCTGTCCCTGGCTGGTCCCTGCCGTTCCTGCACATGTCTCTGTGATGACCTCTGTCTCCAGCACACCTGTACCTGTCTGTCCCTGGCTGGCCTCGGCCGTTCCTGCACATGTCTCTGTGATGTCCTCTGTCTCCAGCACACCTGTACCTGTCTGTCCCTGGCTGGCCTCGGCCATTCCTGCACATGTTTCTGTGATGACCTCTGTCTCCAGCACACCTGTACCTGTCTGTCCCTGTCCGGCCTCGGCCATTCCTGCACATGTCTCTGTGATGACCTCTGTCTCCAGCACACCTGTACCTGTCTGTCCCTGTCCGGCCTCTGCCATTCCTGCACATGTCTCTGTGATGTCCTCTGTCTCCAGCACACCTGTACCTGTCTGTCCCTGTCCGGCCTCTGTCATTCCTGCACATGTCTCTGTGATGTCCTCTGTCTCCAGCACACCTGTACCTGTCTGTCCCTGTCCGGCCTCTGCCGTTCCTGCACATGTCTCTGTGATGACCTCTGTCTCCAGCACACCTGTACCTGTCTGTCCCTGTCCGGCCTCTGCCATTCCTGCACATGTCTCTGTGATGACCTCTGTCTCCAGCACACCTGTACCTGTCTGTCCCTGGCTGGTCCCTGCCGTTCCTGCACATGTCTCTGTGATGACCTCTGTCTCCAGCACACCTGTACCTGTCTGTCCCTGTCCGGCCTCTGCCATTCCTGCACATGTCTCTCTGTGATGTCCTCTGTCTCCAGCACACCTGTACCTGTCTGTCCCTGTCCGGCCTCTGCCATTCCTGCACATGTCTCTGTGATGACCTCTGTCTCCAGCACACCTGTACCTGTCTGTCCCTGGCTGGTCCCTGCCGTTCCTGCACATGTCTCTGTGATGACCTCTGTCTCCAGCACACCTGTACCTGTCTGTCCCTGGCTGGCTTCGGCCGTTCCTGCACATGTCTCTGTGATGTCCTCTGTCTCCAGCACACCTGTACCTGTATGTCCCTGTCCGGCCTCGGCCATTCCTGCACATGTCTCTGTGATGACCTCTGTCTCCAGCACACCTGTACCTGTCTGTCCCTGTCCGGCCTCGGCCATTCCTGCACATGTCTCTCTGTGATGTCCTCTGTCTCCAGCACACCTGTACCTGTCTGTCCCTGTCCGGCCTCGGCCATTCCTGCACATGTCTCTGTGATGTCCTCTGTCTCCAGCACACCTGTACCTGTCTGTCCCTGTCCGGCCTCTGTCATTCCTGCACATGTCTCTGTGATGACCTCTGTCTCCAGCACACCTGTACCTGTCTGTACCTGTCCGGCCTCTGCCATTCCTGCACATGTCTCTGTGATGTCCTCTGTCTCCAGCACACCTGTACCTGTCTGTCCCTGTCCGGCCTCTGCCATTCCTGCACATGTCTCTCTGTGATGACTGCTGTCTCCAGCACACCTGTACCTGTCTGTCCCTGGCTGGCCTCTGCCATTCCTGCACATGTCTCTGTGATGTCCTCTGTCTCCAGCACACCTGTACCTGTCTGTCCCTGTCTGGCCTCTGTCATTCCTGCACACGTCTCTCTGTGATGTCCTCTGTCTCCAGCACACCTGTACCTGTATGTCCCTGTCCGGCCTCGGCCATTCCTGCACATGTCTCTCTGTGATGACCTCTGTCTCCAGCACACCTGTACCTGTCTGTCCCTGGCTGGCCTCTGCCATTCCTGCACATGTCTCTGTGATGTCCTCTGTCTCCAGCACACCTGTACCTGTCTGTCGCTGGCTGGCCTCTGTCATTCCTGCACACGTCTCTCTGTGATGTCCTCTGTCTCCAGCACACCTGTACCTGTATGTCGCTGTCCGGCCTCGGCCATTCCTGCACACGTCTCTCTGTGATGTCCTCTGTCTCCAGCACACCTGTACCTGTCTGTCCCTGTCCGGCCTCTGTCATTCCTGCACAAGTCTCTCTGTGATGTCCTCTGTCTCCAGCACACCTGTACCTGTCTGTCCGTGTCCGGCCTCTGTCATTCCTGCACACGTCTCTCTCTGATGACCTCTGTCTCCAGCACACCTGTACCTGTCTGTCCCTGTCCGGCCTCGGCCATTCCTGCACATGTCTCTGTGATGTCCTGTCTCCAGCACACCTGTACCTGTCTGTCCCTGTCCGGCCTCGGCCATTCCTGCACATGTCTCTGTGATGTCCTCTGTCTCCAGCACACCTGTACCTGTCTGTCCCTGTCCGGCCTCTGTCATTCCTGCACATGTCTCTGTGATGACCTCTGTCTCCAGCACACCTGTACCTGTCTGTACCTGTCCGGCCTCTGCCATTCCTGCACATGTCTCTGTGATGTCCTCTGTCTCCAGCACACCTGTACCTGTCTGTCCCTGTCCGGCCTCTGCCATTCCTGCACATGTCTCTCTGTGATGACCTCTGTCTCCAGCACACCTGTACCTGTCTGTCCCTGTCCGGCCTCTGTCATTCCTGCACACGTCTCTCTGTGATGACCTCTGTCTCCAGCACACCTGTACCTGTCTGTCCCTGGCTGGCCTCTGCCGTTCCTACACACGTCTCTCTGTGATGACCTCTGTCTCCAGCACACCTGTACCTGTCTGTCCCTGTCCGGCCTCTGCCATTCCTGCACATGTCTCTGTGATGACCTCTGTCTTCAGCACACCTGTACCTGTCTGTCCCTGTCTGGCCTCTGTCATTCCTGCACATGTCTCTCTGTGATGACCTCTGTCTCCAGCACACCTGTACCTGTATGTCCCTGTCTGGCCTCTGCCATTCCTGCACATGTCTCTCTGTGATGTCCTCTGTCTCCAGGACACCTGTACCTGTCTGTCCCTGTCCGGCATCGGCCATTCCTTCACATGTTTCTGTGATGACCTCTGTCTCCAGCACACCTGTACCTGTCTGTCCCTGTCTGGCCTCTGCCATTCCTGCACACGTCTCTCTGTGATGACCTCTGTCTCCAGCACACCTGTACCTGTCTGTCCCTGTCCGGCCTCGGCCATTCCTGCACATGTCTCTGTGATGTCCTGTCTCCAGCACACCTGTACCTGTCTGTCCCTGTCCGGCCTCGGCCATTCCTGCACATGTCTCTCTGTGATGTCCTCTGTCTCCAGCACACCTGTACCTGTCTGTCCCTGTCCGGCCTCGGCCATTCCTGCACATGTCTCTGTGATGTCCTCTGTCTCTAGCACACCTGTACCTGTCTGTCCCTGTCCGGCCTCTGTCATTCCTGCACATGTCTCTGTGATGACCTCTGTCTCCAGCACACCTGTACCTGTCTGTACCTGTCCGGCCTCTGCCATTCCTGCACATGTCTCTGTGATGTCCTCTGTCTCCAGCACACCTGTACCTGTCTGTCCCTGTCCGGCCTCGGCCATTCCTGCACATGTCTCTGTGTGATGACCTCTGTCTCCAGCACACCTGTACCTGTTTGTCCCTGATTGGCCTCTGCCATTCCTACACACGTCTCTCTGTGATGTCCTCTGTCTCCAGCACACCTGTACCTGTCTGTCCCTGTCCGGCCTCTGTCATTCCTGCACAAGTCTCTCTGTGATGTCCTCTGTCTCCAGCACACCTGTACCTGTCTGTCCCTGTCCGGCCTCTGCCATTCCTGCACATGTCCCTCTGTGATGACCTCTGTCTCCAGCACACCTGTACCTGTCTGTCCCTGTCCGGCCTCTGTCATTCCTGCACACGTCTCTCTGTGATGACCTCTGTCTCCAGCACACCTGTACCTGTCTGTCCCTGTCCGGCCTCTGCCGTTCCTACACACGTCTCTCTGTGATGACCTCTGTCTCCAGCACACCTGTACCTGTCTGTCCCTGTCCGGCCTCTGCCATTCCTGCACATGTCTCTGTGATGACCTCTGTCTCCAGCACACCTGTACCTGTCTGTCCCTGTCTGGCCTCTGTCATTCCTGCACATGTCTCTGTGATGACCTCTGTCTCCAGCACACCTGTACCTGTCTGTCCCTGTCTGGCCTCTGTCATTCCTGCACATGTCTCTGTGATGTCCTCTGTCTCCAGCACACCTGTACCTGTATGTCCCTGTCCGGCCTCGGCCATTCCTGCACATGTCTCTCTGTGATGTCCTCTGTCTCCAGCACACCTGTACCTGTCTGTCCCTGTCCGGCCTCTGCCATTCCTGCACATGTCTCTCTGTGATGACCTCTGTCTCCAGCACACCTGTACCTGTCTGTCCCTGTCTGGCCTCTGCCATTCCTGCACATGTCTCTCTGTGATGTCCTCTGTCTCCAGCACACCTGTACCTGTCTGTCCCTGTCCGGCCTCTGCCATTCCTGCACATGTCTCTGTGATGTCCTCTGTCTCCAGCACACCTGTACCTGTCTGTCCCGCCTCTGCCATTCCTGCACATGTCTCTCTGTGATGTCCTCTGTCTCCAGCACACCTGTACCTGTCTGTCCCTGTCTGGCCTCTGTCATTCCTGCACACGTCTCTCTGTGATGACCTCTGTCTCCAGCACACCTGTACCTGTCTGTCCCTGTCCAGCCTCTGCCATTCCTGCACATGTCTCTGTGATGACCTCTGTCTCCAGCACACCTGTACCTGTCTGTCCCTGTCTGGCCTCTGCCATTCCTGCACATGTCTCTCTGTGATGTCCTCTGTCTCCAGCACACCTGTACCTGTCTGTCCCTGTCCGGCCTCTGCCATTCCTGCACATGTCTCTCTGTGATGTCCTCTGTCTCCAGCACACCTGTACCTGTCTGTCCCTGTCCGGCCTCTGTAATTCCTGCACATGTCTCTGTGATGACCTCTGTCTCCAGCACACCTGTACCTGTCTGTCCCTGTCTGGCCTCTGTCATTCCTGCACATGTCTCTGTGATGACCTCTGTCTCCAGCACACCTGTACCTGTCTGTCCCTGTCCGGCCTCTGCCATTCCTGCACATGTCTCTCTGTGATGTCCTCTGTCTCCAGCACACCTGTACCTGTCTGTCCCTGTCCGGCCTCGGCCATTCCTGCACATGTCTCTCTGTGATGACTGCTGTCTCCAGCACACCTGTACCTGTCTGTCCCTGTCCGGCCTCGGCCATTCCTGCACATGTCTCTGTGATGACCTCTGTCTCCAGCACACCTGTACCTGTCTGTCCCTGTCCGGCCTCTGTCATTCCTGCACATGTCTCTGTGATGTCCTCTGTCTCCAGCACACCTGTACCTGTCTGTCCCTGGCTGGCCTCTGTCATTCCTGCACATGTCTCTGTGATGTCCTCTGTCTCCAGCACACCTGTACCTGTCTGTCCCTGTCTGGCCTCTGTCATTCCTGCACATGTCTCTGTGATGTCCTCTGTCTCCAGCACACCTGTACCTGTCTGTCCCTGTCCGGCCTCTGTCATTCCTGCACATGTCTCTGTGATGACCTCTGTCTCCAGCACACCTGTACCTGTCTGTCCCTGTCTGGCCTCTGTCATTCCTGCACATGTCTCTGTGATGTCCTCTGTCTCCAGCACACCTGTACCTGTCTGTCCCTGTCCGGCCTCGGCCATTCCTGCACATGTCTCTGTGATGTCCTCTGTCTCCAGCACACCTGTACCTGTCTGTCCCTGTCCGGCCTCGGCCATTCCTGCACATGTCTCTGTGATGTCCTCTGTCTCCAGCACACCTGTACCTGTCTGTCCCTGTCCGGCCTCGGCCATTCCTGCACATGTCTCTCTGTGATGTCCTCTGTCTCCAGGACACCTGTACCTGTCTGTCCCTGTCCGGCCTCTGTCATTCCTGCACATGTCTCTGTGATGACCACTGTCTCCAGCACACCTGTACCTGTCTGTCCCTGTCCGGCCTCGGCCATTCCTGCACATGTCTCTGTGATGTCCTCTGTCTCCAGCACACCTGTACCTGTCTGTCCCTGTCCGGCCTCGGCCATTACTGCACATGTCTCTGTGATGTCCTCTGTCTCCAGCACACCTGTACCTGTCTGTCCCTGTCCGGCCTCTGTCATTCCTGCACATGTCTCTGTGATGTCCTCTGTCTCCAGCACACCTGTACCTGTCTGTCCCTGTCCGGCCTCGGCCATTCCTGCACATGTCTCTGTGATGTCCTCTGTCTCCAGCACACCTGTACCTGTCTGTCCCTGTCCGGCCTCGGCCATTACTGCACATGTCTCTGTGATGTCCTCTGTCTCCAGCACACCTGTACCTGTCTGTCCCTGTCCGGCCTCTGTCATTCCTGCACATGTCTCTGTGATGTCCTCTGTCTCCAGCACACCTGTACCTGTCTGTCCCTGTCCGGCCTCTGTCATTCCTGCACATGTCTCTGTGATGTCCTCTGTCTCCAGCACACCTGTACCTGTCTGTCCCTGTCCGGCCTCGGCCATTACTGCACATGTCTCTGTGATGTCCTCTGTCTCCAGCACACCTGTACCTGTCTGTCCCTGTCCGGCCTCTGTCATTCCTGCACATGTCTCTGTGATGTCCTCTGTCTCCAGCACACCTGTACCTGTCTGTCCCTGTCCGGCCTCTGCCATTCCTGCACATGTCTCTGTGATGACCTCTGTCTCCAGCACACCTGTACCTGTCTGTCCCTGTCCGGCCTCGGCCATTACTGCACATGTCTCTGTGATGTCCTCTGTCTCCAGCACACCTGTACCTGTCTGTCCCTGTCCGGCCTCTGTCATTCCTGCACATGTCTCTGTGATGTCCTCTGTCTCCAGCACACCTGTACCTGTCTGTCCCTGTCCGGCCTCGGCCATTACTGCACATGTCTCTGTGATGTCCTCTGTCTCCAGCACACCTGTACCTGTCTGTCCCTGTCCGGCCTCTGTCATTCCTGCACATGTCTCTGTGATGTCCTCTGTCTCCAGCACACCTGTACCTGTCTGTCCCTGTCCGGCCTCTGTCATTCCTGCACATGTCTCTGTGATGACCTCTGTCTCCAGCACACCTGTACCTGTATGTCCCTGTCCGGCCTCGGCCATTCCTGCACATGTCTCTCTGTGATGACCTCTGTCTCCAGCACACCTGTACCTGTCTGTCCCTGGCTGGCCTCTGCCATTCCTGCACATGTCTCTGTGATGTCCTCTGTCTCCAGCACACCTGTACCTGTCTGTCCCTGGCTGGCCTCTGTCATTCCTGCACACGTCTCTCTGTGATGTCCTCTGTCTCCAGCACACCTGTACCTGTATGTCGCTGTCCGGCCTCGGCCATTCCTGCACACGTCTCTCTGTGATGTCCTCTGTCTCCAGCACACCTGTACCTGTCTGTCCCTGTCCGGCCTCTGTCATTCCTGCACAAGTCTCTCTGTGATGTCCTCTGTCTCCAGCACACCTGTACCTGTCTGTCCGTGTCCGGCCTCTGTCATTCCTGCACACGTCTCTCTCTGATGACCTCTGTCTCCAGCACACCTGTACCTGTCTGTCGCTGTCCGGCCTCGGCCATTCCTGCACATGTCTCTGTGATGTCCTGTCTCCAGCACACCTGTACCTGTCTGTCCCTGTCCGGCCTCGGCCATTCCTGCACATGTCTCTGTGATGTCCTCTGTCTCCAGCACACCTGTACCTGTCTGTCCCTGTCCGGCCTCTGTCATTCCTGCACATGTCTCTGTGATGACCTCTGTCTCCAGCACACCTGTACCTGTCTGTCCCTGTCCGGCCTCGGCCATTCCTGCACATGTCTCTGTGTGATGACCTCTGTCTCCAGCACACCTGTACCTGTCTGTCCCTGGTTGGCCTCTGCCATTCCTACACACGTCTCTCTGTGATGTCCTCTGTCTCCAGCACACCTGTACCTGTCTGTCCCTGTCCGGCCTCTGTCATTCCTGCACAAGTCTCTCTGTGATGTCCTCTGTCTCCAGCACACCTGTACCTGTCTGTCCCTGTCCGGCCTCTGCCATTCCTGCACATGTCCCTCTGTGATGACCTCTGTCTCCAGCACACCTGTACCTGTCTGTCCCTGTCCGGCCTCTGTCATTCCTGCACACGTCTCTCTGTGATGACCTCTGTCTCCAGCACACCTGTACCTGTCTGTCCCTGTCCGGCCTCTGCCGTTCCTACACACGTCTCTCTGTGATGACCTCTGTCTCCAGCACACCTGTACCTGTCTGTCCCTGTCCGGCCTCTGCCATTCCTGCACATGTCTCTGTGATGACCTCTGTCTCCAGCACACCTGTACCTGTCTGTCCCTGTCTGGCCTCTGTCATTCCTGCACATGTCTCTGTGATGACCTCTGTCTCTAGCACACCTGTACCTGTCTGTCCCTGTCTGGCCTCTGTCATTCCTGCACATGTCTCTGTGATGTCCTCTGTCTCCAGCACACCTGTACCTGTATGTCCCTGTCCGGCCTCGGCCATTCCTGCACATGTCTCTCTGTGATGTCCTCTGTCTCCAGCACACCTGTACCTGTCTGTCCCTGTCCGGCCTCTGCCATTCCTGCACATGTCTCTCTGTGATGACCTCTGTCTCCAGCACACCTGTACCTGTCTGTCCCTGTCTGGCCTCTGCCATTCCTGCACATGTCTCTCTGTGATGTCCTCTGTCTCCAGCACACCTGTACCTGTCTGTCCCGCCTCTGCCATTCCTGCACATGTCTCTCTGTGATGTCCTCTGTCTCCAGCACACCTGTACCTGTCTGTCCCTGTCTGGCCTCTGTCATTCCTGCACACGTCTCTCTGTGATGACCTCTGTCTCCAGCACACCTGTACCTGTCTGTCCCTGTCCGGCCTCGGCCATTCCTGCACATGTCTCTGTGATGACCTCTGTCTCCAGCACACCTGTACCTGTCTGTCCCTGTCCAGCCTCTGCCATTCCTGCACATGTCTCTGTGATGACCTCTGTCTCCAGCACACCTGTACCTGTCTGTCCCTGTCTGGCCTCTGCCATTCCTGCACATGTCTCTCTGTGATGTCCTCTGTCTCCAGCACACCTGTACCTGTCTGTCCCTGTCCGGCCTCTGCCATTCCTGCACATGTCTCTCTGTGATGTCCTCTGTCTCCAGCACACCTGTACCTGTCTGTCCCTGTCCGGCCTCTGCCATTCCTGCACATGTCTCTGTGATGACCTCTGTCTCCAGCACACCTGTACCTGTCTGTCCCTGTCTGGCCTCTGTCATTCCTGCACATGTCTCTGTGATGACCTCTGTCTCCAGCACACCTGTACCTGTCTGTCCCTGTCCGACCTCTGCCATTCCTGCACATGTCTCTCTGTGATGTCCTCTGTCTCCAGCACACCTGTACCTGTCTGTCCCTGTCCGGCCTCGGCCATTCCTGCACATGTCTCTCTGTGATGACTGCTGTCTCCAGCACACCTGTACCTGTCTGTCCCTGTCCGGCCTCGGCCATTCCTGCACATGTCTCTGTGATGACCTCTGTCTCCAGCACACCTGTACCTGTCTGTCCCTGTCCAGCCTCTGCCATTCCTGCACATGTCTCTGTGATGACCTCTGTCTCCAGCACACCTGTACCTGTCTGTCCCTGGCTGGCCTCTGTCATTCCTGCACATGTCTCTGTGATGTCCTCTGTCTCCAGCACACCTGTACCTGTCTGTCCCTGTCTGGCCTCTGTCATTCCTGCACATGTCTCTGTGATGTCCTCTGTCTCCAGCACACCTGTACCTGTCTGTCCCTGTCCGGCCTCTGTCATTCCTGCACATGTCTCTGTGATGACCTCTGTCTCCAGCACACCTGTACCTGTCTGTCCCTGTCTGGCCTCTGTCATTCCTGCACATGTCTCTGTGATGTCCTCTGTCTCCAGCACACCTGTACCTGTCTGTCCCTGTCCGGCCTCGGCCATTCCTGCACATGTCTCTGTGATGTCCTCTGTCTCCAGCACACCTGTACCTGTCTGTCCCTGTCCGGCCTCTGTCATTCCTGCACATGTCTCTGTGATGACCTCTGTCTCCAGCACACCTGTACCTGTCTGTCCCTGTCCGGCCTCGGCCATTCCTGCACATGTCTCTGTGATGTCCTCTGTCTCCAGCACACCTGTACCTGTCTGTCCCTGTCCGGCCTCGGCCATTCCTGCACATGTCTCTGTGATGTCCTCTGTCTCCAGCACACCTGTACCTGTCTGTCCCTGTCCGGCCTCTGTCATTCCTGCACATGTCTCTGTGATGTCCTCTGTCTCCAGCACACCTGTACCTGTCTGTCCCTGTCCGGCCTCGGCCATTCCTGCACATGTCTCTGTGATGTCCTCTGTCTCCAGCACACCTGTACCTGTCTGTCCCTGTCCGGCCTCGGCCATTATTGCACATGTCTCTGTGATGTCCTCTGTCTCCAGCACACCTGTACCTGTCTGTCCCTGTCCGGCCTCTGTCATTCCTGCACATGTCTCTGTGATGTCCTCTGTCTCCAGCACACCTGTACCTGTCTGTCCCTGTCCGGCCTCTGTCATTCCTGCACATGTCTCTGTGATGTCCTCTGTCTCCAGCACACCTGTACCTGTCTGTCCCTGTCCGGCCTCGGCCATTACTGCACATGTCTCTGTGATGTCCTCTGTCTCCAGCACACCTGTACCTGTCTGTCCCTGTCCGGCCTCTGTCATTCCTGCACATGTCTCTGTGATGTCCTCTGTCTCCAGCACACCTGTACCTGTCTGTCCCTGTCCGGCCTCTGCCATTCCTGCACATGTCTCTGTGATGACCTCTGTCTCCAGCACACCTGTACCTGTCTGTCCCTGTCCGGCCTCGGCCATTACTGCACATGTCTCTGTGATGTCCTCTGTCTCCAGCACACCTGTACCTGTCTGTCCCTGTCCGGCCTCTGTCATTCCTGCACATGTCTCTGTGATGTCCTCTGTCTCCAGCACACCTGTACCTGTCTGTCCCTGTCCGGCCTCGGCCATTACTGCACATGTCTCTGTGATGTCCTCTGTCTCCAGCACACCTGTACCTGTCTGTCCCTGTCCGGCCTCTGTCATTCCTGCACATGTCTCTGTGATGTCCTCTGTCTCCAGCACACCTGTACCTGTCTGTCCCTGTCCGGCCTCTGTCATTCCTGCACATGTCTCTGTGATGACCTCTGTCTCCAGCACACCTGTACCTGTATGTCCCTATCCGGCCTCGGCCATTCCTGCACATGTCTCTCTGTGATGACCTCTGTCTCCAGCACACCTGTACCTGTCTGTCCCTGGCTGGCCTCTGCCATTCCTGCACATGTCTCTGTGATGTCCTCTGTCTCCAGCACACCTGTACCTGTCTGTCCCTGGCTGGCCTCTGTCATTCCTGCACACGTCTCTCTGTGATGTCCTCTGTCTCCAGCACACCTGTACCTGTATGTCGCTGTCCGGCCTCGGCCATTCCTGCACACGTCTCTCTGTGATGTCCTCTGTCTCCAGCACACCTGTACCTGTCTGTCCCTGTCCGGCCTCTGTCATTCCTGCACAAGTCTCTCTGTGATGTCCTCTGTCTCCAGCACACCTGTACCTGTCTGTCCGTGTCCGGCCTCTGTCATTCCTGCACACGTCTCTCTCTGATGACCTCTGTCTCCAGCACACCTGTACCTGTCTGTCCCTGTCCGGCCTCGGCCATTCCTGCACATGTCTCTGTGATGTCCTGTCTCCAGCACACCTGTACCTGTCTGTCCCTGTCCGGCCTCGGCCATTCCTGCACATGTCTCTGTGATGTCCTCTGTCTCCAGCACACCTGTACCTGTCTGTCCCTGTCCGGCCTCTGTCATTCCTGCACATGTCTCTGTGATGACCTCTGTCTCCAGCACACCTGTACCTGTCTGTACCTGTCCGGCCTCTGCCATTCCTGCACATGTCTCTGTGATGTCCTCTGTCTCCAGCACACCTGTACCTGTCTGTCCCTGTCCGGCCTCTGCCATTCCTGCACATGTCTCTCTGTGATGACTGCTGTCTCCAGCACACCTGTACCTGTCTGTCCCTGTCCGGCCTCTGTCATTCCTGCACAAGTCTCTCTGTGATGTCCTCTGTCTCCAGCACACCTGTACCTGTCTGTCCCTGTCCGGCCTCTGCCATTCCTGCACATGTCCCTCTGTGATGACCTCTGTCTCCAGCACACCTGTACCTGTCTGTCCCTGTCCGGCCTCTGTCATTCCTGCACACGTCTCTCTGTGATGACCTCTGTCTCCAGCACACCTGTACCTGTCTGTCCCTGGCTGGCCTCTGCCGTTCCTACACACGTCTCTCTGTGATGACCTCTGTCTCCAGCACACCTGTACCTGTCTGTCCCTGTCCGGCATCTGCCATTCCTGCACATGTCTCTGTGATGACCTCTGTCTCCAGCACACCTGTACCTGTCTGTCCCTGTCTGGCCTCTGTCATTCCTGCACATGTCTCTCTGTGATGACCTCTGTCTCCAGCACACCTGTACCTGTATGTCCCTGTCTGGCCTCTGCCATTCCTGCACATGTCTCTCTGTGATGTCCTCTGTCTCCAGGACACCTGTACCTGTCTGTCCCTGTCCGGCCTCGGCCATTCCTTCACATGTTTCTGTGATGACCTCTGTCTCCAGCACACCTGTACCTGTCTGTCCCTGTCTGGCCTCTGCCATTCCTGCACACGTCTCTCTGTGATGACCTCTGTCTCCAGCACACCTGTACCTGTCTGTCCCTGTCCGGCCTCTGCCATTCCTGCACATGTCTCTGTGATGACCTCTGTCTCCAGCACACCTGTACCTGTCTGTCCCTGTCTGGCCTCTGTCATTCCTGCACATGTCTCTGTGATGACCTCTGTCTCCAGTACACCTGTACCTGTCTGTCCCTGTCTGGCCTCTGTCATTCCTGCACATGTCTCTGTGATGTCCTCTGTCTCCAGCACACCTGTACCTGTATGTCCCTGTCCGGCCTCGGCCATTCCTGCACATGTCTCTCTGTGATGTCCTCTGTCTCCAGCACACCTGTACCTGTCTGTCCCTGTCCGGCCTCTGCCATTCCTGCACATGTCTCTCTGTGATGACCTCTGTCTCCAGCACACCTGTACCTGTCTGTCCCTGTCTGGCCTCTGCCATTCCTGCACATGTCTCTCTGTGATGTCCTCTGTCTCCAGCACACCTGTACCTGTCTGTCCCTGTCCGGCCTCTGCCATTCCTGCACATGTCTCTGTGATGTCCTCTGTCTCCAGCACACCTGTACCTGTCTGTCCCTGTCTGGCCTCTGTCATTCCTGCACACGTCTCTCTGTGATGACCTCTGTCTCCAGCACACCTGTACCTGTCTGTCCCTGTCCGGCCTCGGCCATTCCTGCACATGTCTCTGTGATGACCTCTGTCTCCAGCACACCTGTACCTGTCTGTCCCTGTCCAGCCTCTGCCATTCCTGCACATGTCTCTGTGATGACCTCTGTCTCCAGCACACCTGTACCTGTCTGTCCCTGTCCGGCCTCTGCCATTCCTGCACATGTCTCTCTGTGATGTCCTCTGTCTCCAGCACACCTGTACCTGTCTGTCCCTGTCCGGCCTCTGTAATTCCTGCACATGTCTCTGTGATGACCTCTGTCTCCAGCACACCTGTACCTGTCTGTCCCTGTCTGGCCTCTGTCATTCCTGCACATGTCTCTGTGATGACCTCTGTCTCCAGCACACCTGTACCTGTCTGTCCCTGTCCGGCCTCTGCCATTCCTGCACATGTCTCTCTGTGATGTCCTCTGTCTCCAGCACACCTGTACCTGTCTGTCCCTGTCCGGCCTCGGCCATTCCTGCACATGTCTCTCTGTGATGACTGCTGTCTCCAGCACACCTGTACCTGTCTGTCCCTGTCCAGCCTCTGCCATTCCTGCACATGTCTCTCTGTGATGTCCTCTGTCTCCAGCACACCTGTACCTGTCTGTCCCTGTCCGGCCTCTGCCATTCCTGCACATGTCTCTCTGTGATGTCCTCTGTCTCCAGCACACCTGTACCTGTCTGTCCCTGTCCGGCCTCTGTAATTCCTGCACATGTCTCTGTGATGACCTCTGTCTCCAGCACACCTGTACCTGTCTGTCCCTGTCTGGCCTCTGTCATTCCTGCACATGTCTCTGTGATGACCTCTGTCTCCAGCACACCTGTACCTGTCTGTCCCTGTCCGGCCTCTGCCATTCCTGCACATGTCTCTCTGTGATGTCCTCTGTCTCCAGCACACCTGTACCTGTCTGTCCCTGTCCGGCCTCGGCCATTCCTGCACATGTCTCTCTGTGATGACTGCTGTCTCCAGCACACCTGTACCTGTCTGTCCCTGTCCGGCCTCGGCCATTCCTGCACATGTCTCTGTGATGACCTCTGTCTCCAGCACACCTGTACCTGTCTGTCCCTGTCCGGCCTCTGTCATTCCTGCACATGTCTCTGTGATGTCCTCTGTCTCCAGCACACCTGTACCTGTCTGTCCCTGGCTGGCCTCTGTCATTCCTGCACATGTCTCTGTGATGTCCTCTGTCTCCAGCACACCTGTACCTGTCTGTCCCTGTCTGGCCTCTGTCATTCCTGCACATGTCTCTGTGATGTCCTCTGTCTCCAGCACACCTGTACCTGTCTGTCCCTGTCCGGCCTCTGTCATTCCTGCACATGTCTCTGTGATGACCTCTGTCTCCAGCACACCTGTACCTGTCTGTCCCTGTCTGGCCTCTGTCATTCCTGCACATGTCTCTGTGATGTCCTCTGTCTCCAGCACACCTGTACCTGTCTGTCCCTGTCCGGCCTCGGCCATTCCTGCACATGTCTCTGTGATGTCCTCTGTCTCCAGCACACCTGTACCTGTCTGTCCCTGTCCGGCCTCTGTCATTCCTGCACATGTCTCTGTGATGACCTCTGTCTCCAGCACACCTGTACCTGTCTGTCCCTGTCCGGCCTCGGCCATTCCTGCACATGTCTCTGTGATGTCCTCTGTCTCCAGCACACCTGTACCTGTCTGTCCCTGTCCGGCCTCGGCCATTACTGCACATGTCTCTGTGATGTCCTCTGTCTCCAGCACACCTGTACCTGTCTGTCCCTGTCCGGCCTCTGTCATTCCTGCACATGTCTCTGTGATGTCCTCTGTCTCCAGCACACCTGTACCTGTCTGTCCCTGTCCGGCGTCGGCCATTCCTGCACATGTCTCTGTGATGTCCTCTGTCTCCAGCACACCTGTACCTGTCTGTCCCTGTCCGGCCTCGGCCATTACTGCACATGTCTCTGTGATGTCCTCTGTCTCCAGCACACCTGTACCTGTCTGTCCCTGTCCGGCCTCTGTCATTCCTGCACATGTCTCTGTGATGTCCTCTGTCTCCAGCACACCTGTACCTGTCTGTCCCTGTCCGGCCTCGGCCATTACTGCACATGTCTCTGTGATGTCCTCTGTCTCCAGCACACCTGTACCTGTCTGTCCCTGTCCGGCCTCTGTCATTCCTGCACATGTCTCTGTGATGTCCTCTGTCTCCAGCACACCTGTACCTGTCTGTCCCTGTCCGGCCTCTGTCATTCCTGCACATGTCTCTGTGATGACCTCTGTCTCCAGCACACCTGTACCTGTATGTCCCTGTCCGGCCTCGGCCATTCCTGCACATGTCTCTCTGTGATGACCTCTGTCTCCAGCACACCTGTACCTGTCTGTCCCTGGCTGGCCTCTGCCATTCCTGCACATGTCTCTGTGATGTCCTCTGTCTCCAGCACACCTGTACCTGTCTGTCCCTGGCTGGCCTCTGTCATTCCTGCACACGTCTCTCTGTGATGTCCTCTGTCTCCAGCACACCTGTACCTGTATGTCGCTGTCCGGCCTCGGCCATTCCTGCACACGTCTCTCTGTGATGTCCTCTGTCTCCAGCACACCTGTACCTGTCTGTCCCTGTCCGGCCTCTGTCATTCCTGCACAAGTCTCTCTGTGATGTCCTCTGTCTCCAGCACACCTGTACCTGTCTGTCCGTGTCCGGCCTCTGTCATTCCTGCACACGTCTCTCTCTGATGACCTCTGTCTCCAGCACACCTGTACCTGTCTGTCCCTGTCCGGCCTCGGCCATTCCTGCACATGTCTCTGTGATGTCCTGTCTCCAGCACACCTGTACCTGTCTGTCCCTGTCCGGCCTCGGCCATTCCTGCACATGTCTCTGTGATGTCCTCTGTCTCCAGCACACCTGTACCTGTCTGTCCCTGTCCGGCCTCTGTCATTCCTGCACATGTCTCTGTGATGACCTCTGTCTCCAGCACACCTGTACCTGTCTGTACCTGTCCGGACTCTGCCATTCCTGCACATGTCTCTGTGATGTCCTCTGTCTCCAGCACACCTGTACCTGTCTGTCCCTGTCCGGCCTCTGCCATTCCTGCACATGTCTCTCTGTGATGACTGCTGTCTCCAGCACACCTGTACCTGTCTGTCCCTGTCCGGCCTCTGTCATTCCTGCACAAGTCTCTCTGTGATGTCCTCTGTCTCCAGCACACCTGTACCTGTCTGTCCCTGTCCGGCCTCTGCCATTCCTGCACATGTCCCTCTGTGATGACCTCTGTCTCCAGCACACCTGTACCTGTCTGTCCCTGTCCGGCCTCTGTCATTCCTGCACACGTCTCTCTGTGATGACCTCTGTCTCCAGCACACCTGTACCTGTCTGTCCCTGGCTGGCCTCTGCCGTTCCTACACACGTCTCTCTGTGATGACCTCTGTCTCCAGCACACCTGTACCTGTCTGTCCCTGTCCGGCCTCTGCCATTCCTGCACATGTCTCTGTGATGACCTCTGTCTCCAGCACACCTGTACCTGTCTGTCCCTGTCTGGCCTCTGTCATTCCTGCACATGTCTCTCTGTGATGACCTCTGTCTCCAGCACACCTGTACCTGTATGTCCCTGTCTGGCCTCTGCCATTCCTGCACATGTCTCTCTGTGATGTCCTCTGTCTCCAGGACACCTGTACCTGTCTGTCCCTGTCCGGCCTCGGCCATTCCTTCACATGTTTCTGTGATGACCTCTGTCTCCAGCACACCTGTACCTGTCTGTCCCTGTCTGGCCTCTGCCATTCCTGCACACGTCTCTCTGTGATGACCTCTGTCTCCAGCACACCTGTACCTGTCTGTCCCTGTCCGGCCTCGGCCATTCCTGCACATGTCTCTGTGATGTCCTGTCTCCAGCACACCTGTACCTGTCTGTCCCTGTCCGGCCTCGGCCATTCCTGCACATGTCTCTCTGTGATGTCCTCTGTCTCCAGCACACCTGTACCTGTCTGTCCCTGTCCGGCCTCGGCCATTCCTGCACATGTCTCTGTGATGTCCTCTGTCTCTAGCACACCTGTACCTGTCTGTCCCTGTCCGGCCTCTGTCATTCCTGCACATGTCTCTGTGATGACCTCTGTCTCCAGCACACCTGTACCTGTCTGTACCTGTCCGGCCTCTGCCATTCCTGCACATGTCTCTGTGATGTCCTCTGTCTCCAGCACACCTGTACCTGTCTGTCCCTGTCCGGCCTCGGCCATTCCTGCACATGTCTCTGTGTGATGACCTCTGTCTCCAGCACACCTGTACCTGTCTGTCCCTGTCCGGCCTCTGTCATTCCTGCACACGTCTCTCTGTGATGACCTCTGTCTCCAGCACACCTGTACCTGTCTGTCCCTGGTTGGCCTCTGCCATTCCTACACACGTCTCTCTGTGATGTCCTCTGTCTCCAGCACACCTGTACCTGTCTGTCCCTGTCCGGCCTCTGTCATTCCTGCACAAGTCTCTCTGTGATGTCCTCTGTCTCCAGCACACCTGTACCTGTCTGTCCCTGTCCGGCCTCTGCCATTCCTGCACATGTCCCTCTGTGATGACCTCTGTCTCCAGCACACCTGTACCTGTCTGTCCCTGTCCGGCCTCTGTCATTCCTGCACACGTCTCTCTGTGATGACCTCTGTCTCCAGCACACCTGTACCTGTCTGTCCCTGTCCGGCCTCTGCCGTTCCTACACACGTCTCTCTGTGATGACCTCTGTCTCCAGCACACCTGTACCTGTCTGTCCCTGTCCGGCCTCTGCCATTCCTGCACATGTCTCTGTGATGACCTCTGTCTCCAGCACACCTGTACCTGTCTGTCCCTGTCTGGCCTCTGTCATTCCTGCACATGTCTCTGTGATGACCTCTGTCTCCAGCACACCTGTACCTGTCTGTCCCTGTCTGGCCTCTGTCATTCCTGCACATGTCTCTGTGATGTCCTCTGTCTCCAGCACACCTGTACCTGTATGTCCCTGTCCGGCCTCGGCCATTCCTGCACATGTCTCTCTGTGATGTCCTCTGTCTCCAGCACACCTGTACCTGTCTGTCCCTGTCCGGCCTCTGCCATTCCTGCACATGTCTCTCTGTGATGACCTCTGTCTCCAGCACACCTGTACCTGTCTGTCCCTGTCTGGCCTCTGCCATTCCTGCACATGTCTCTCTGTGATGTCCTCTGTCTCCAGCACACCTGTACCTGTCTGTCCCTGTCCGGCCTCTGCCATTCCTGCACATGTCTCTGTGATGTCCTCTGTCTCCAGCACACCTGTACCTGTCTGTCCCGCCTCTGCCATTCCTGCACATGTCTCTCTGTGATGTCCTCTGTCTCCAGCACACCTGTACCTGTCTGTCCCTGTCTGGCCTCTGTCATTCCTGCACACGTCTCTCTGTGATGACCTCTGTCTCCAGCACACCTGTACCTGTCTGTCCCTGTCCGGCCTCGGCCATTCCTGCACATGTCTCTGTGATGACCTCTGTCTCCAGCACACCTGTACCTGTCTGTCCCTGTCCAGCCTCTGCCATTCCTGCACATGTCTCTGTGATGACCTCTGTCTCCAGCACACCTGTACCTGTCTGTCCCTGTCTGGCCTCTGCCATTCCTGCACATGTCTCTCTGTGATGTCCTCTGTCTCCAGCACACCTGTACCTGTCTGTCCCTGTCCGGCCTCTGCCATTCCTGCACATGTCTCTCTGTGATGTCCTCTGTCTCCAGCACACCTGTACCTGTCTGTCCCTGTCCGGCCTTTGTAATTCCTGCACATGTCTCTGTGATGACCTCTGTCTCCAGCACACCTGTACCTGTCTGTCCCTGTCTGGGCTCTGTCATTCCTGCACATGTCTCTGTGATGACCTCTGTCTCCAGCACACCTGTACCTGTCTGTCCCTGTCCGGCCTCTGCCATTCCTGCACATGTCTCTCTGTGATGTCCTCTGTCTCCAGCACACCTGTACCTGTCTGTCCCTGTCCGGCCTCGGCCATTCCTGCACATGTCTCTCTGTGATGACTGCTGTCTCCAGCACACCTGTACCTGTCTGTCCCTGTCCGGCCTCGGCCATTCCTGCACATGTCTCTCTGTGATGACTGCTGTCTCCAGCACACCTGTACCTGTCTGTCCCTGTCCGGCCTCGGCCATTCCTGCACATGTCTCTGTGATGTCCTCTGTCTCCAGCACACCTGTACCTGTCTGTCCCTGTCCGGCCTCTGTCATTCCTGCACATGTCTCTGTGATGTCCTCTGTCTCCAGCACACCTGTACCTGTCTGTCCCTGGCTGGCCTCTGTCATTCCTGCACATGTCTCTGTGATGTCCTCTGTCTCCAGCACACCTGTACCTGTCTGTCCCTGTCTGGCCTCTGTCATTCCTGCACATGTCTCTGTGATGTCCTCTGTCTCCAGCACACCTGTACCTGTCTGTCCCTGTCCGGCCTCTGTCATTCCTGCACATGTCTCTGTGATGACCTCTGTCTCCAGCACACCTGTACCTGTCTGTCCCTGTCTGGCCTCTGTCATTCCTGCACATGTCTCTGTGATGTCCTCTGTCTCCAGCACACCTGTACCTGTCTGTCCCTGTCCGGCCTCGGCCATTCCTGCACATGTCTCTGTGATGTCCTCTGTCTCCAGCACACCTGTACCTGTCTGTCCCTGTCCGGCCTCTGTCATTCCTGCACATGTCTCTGTGATGACCTCTGTCTCCAGCACACCTGTACCTGTATGTCCCTGTCCGGCCTCGGCCATTCCTGCACATGTCTCTCTGTGATGACCTCTGTCTCCAGCACACCTGTACCTGTCTGTCCCTGGCTGGCCTCTGCCATTCCTGCACATGTCTCTGTGATGTCCTCTGTCTCCAGCACACCTGTACCTGTCTGTCCCTGGCTGGCCTCTGTCATTCCTGCACACGTCTCTCTGTGATGTCCTCTGTCTCCAGCACACCTGTACCTGTCTGTCCCTGTCCGGCCTCTGTCATTCCTGCACAAGTCTCTCTGTGATGTCCTCTGTCTCCAGCACACCTGTACCTGTCTGTCCGTGTCCGGCCTCTGTCATTCCTGCACACGTCTCTCTCTGATGACCTCTGTCTCCAGCACACCTGTACCTGTCTGTCCCTGTCCGGCCTCGGCCATTCCTGCACATGTCTCTGTGATGTCCTGTCTCCAGCACACCTGTACCTGTCTGTCCCTGTCCGGCCTCGGCCATTCCTGCACATGTCTCTGTGATGTCCTCTGTCTCCAGCACACCTGTACCTGTCTGTCCCTGTCCGGCCTCTGTCATTCCTGCACATGTCTCTGTGATGACCTCTGTCTCCAGCACACCTGTACCTGTCTGTACCTGTCCGGCCTCTGCCATTCCTGCACATGTCTCTGTGATGTCCTCTGTCTCCAGCACACCTGTACCTGTCTGTCCCTGTCCGGCCTCTGCCATTCCTGCACATGTCTCTCTGTGATGACTGCTGTCTCCAGCACACCTGTACCTGTCTGTCCCTGTCCGGCCTCTGTCATTCCTGCACAAGTCTCTCTGTGATGTCCTCTGTCTCCAGCACACCTGTACCTGTCTGTCCCTGTCCGGCCTCTGCCATTCCTGCACATGTCCCTCTGTGATGTCCTCTGTCTCCAGCACACCTGTACCTGTCTGTCCCTGTCCGGCCTCGGCCATTCCTGCACATGTCTCTCTGTGATGACTGCTGTCTCCAGCACACCTGTACCTGTCTGTCCCTGTCCGGCCTCTGTCATTCCTGCACAAGTCTCTCTGTGATGTCCTCTGTCTCCAGCACACCTGTACCTGTCTGTCCCTGTCCGGCCTCTGCCATTCCTGCACATGTCTCTCTGTGATGTCCTCTGTCTCCAGCACACCTGTACCTGTCTGTCCCTGTCCGGCCTCGGCCATTCCTGCACATGTCTCTCTGTGATGACTGCTGTCTCCAGCACACCTGTACCTGTCTGTCCCTGTCCGGCCTCGGCCATTCCTGCACATGTCTCTGTGATGACCTCTGTCTCCAGCACACCTGTACCTGTCTGTCCCTGTCCGGCCTCTGTCATTCCTGCACATGTCTCTGTGATGTCCTCTGTCTCCAGCACACCTGTACCTGTCTGTCCCTGGCTGGCCTCTGTCATTCCTGCACATGTCTCTGTGATGTCCTCTGTCTCCAGCACACCTGTACCTGTCTGTCCCTGTCTGGCCTCTGTCATTCCTGCACATGTCTCTGTGATGTCCTCTGTCTCCAGCACACCTGTACCTGTCTGTCCCTGTCCGGCCTCTGTCATTCCTGCACATGTCTCTGTGATGACCTCTGTCTCCAGCACACCTGTACCTGTCTGTCCCTGTCTGGCCTCTGTCATTCCTGCACATGTCTCTGTGATGTCCTCTGTCTCCAGCACACCTGTACCTGTCTGTCCCTGTCCGGCCTCGGCCATTCCTGCACATGTCTCTGTGATGTCCTCTGTCTCCAGCACACCTGTACCTGTCTGTCCCTGTCCGGCCTCTGTCATTCCTGCACATGTCTCTGTGATGACCTCTGTCTCCAGCACACCTGTACCTGTCTGTCCCTGTCCGGCCTCGGCCATTCCTGCACATGTCTCTGTGATGTCCTCTGTCTCCAGCACACCTGTACCTGTCTGTCCCTGTCCGGCCTCGGCCATTACTGCACATGTCTCTGTGATGTCCTCTGTCTCCAGCACACCTGTACCTGTCTGTCCCTGTCCGGCCTCTGTCATTCCTGCACATGTCTCTGTGATGTCCTCTGTCTCCAGCACACCTGTACCTGTCTGTCCCTGTCCGGCGTCGGCCATTCCTGCACATGTCTCTGTGATGTCCTCTGTCTCCAGCACACCTGTACCTGTCTGTCCCTGTCCGGCCTCGGCCATTACTGCACATGTCTCTGTGATGTCCTCTGTCTCCAGCACACCTGTACCTGTCTGTCCCTGTCCGGCCTCTGTCATTCCTGCACATGTCTCTGTGATGTCCTCTGTCTCCAGCACACCTGTACCTGTCTGTCCCTGTCCGGCCTCGGCCATTACTGCACATGTCTCTGTGATGTCCTCTGTCTCCAGCACACCTGTACCTGTCTGTCCCTGTCCGGCCTCTGTCATTCCTGCACATGTCTCTGTGATGTCCTCTGTCTCCAGCACACCTGTACCTGTCTGTCCCTGTCCGGCCTCTGTCATTCCTGCACATGTCTCTGTGATGACCTCTGTCTCCAGCACACCTGTACCTGTCTGTCCCTGTCCGGCCTCGGCCATTCCTGCACATGTCTCTCTGTGATGACCTCTGTCTCCAGCACACCTGTACCTGTCTGTCCCTGGCTGGCCTCTGCCATTCCTGCACATGTCTCTGTGATGTCCTCTGTCTCCAGCACACCTGTACCTGTCTGTCCCTGGCTGGCCTCTGTCATTCCTGCACACGTCTCTCTGTGATGTCCTCTGTCTCCAGCACACCTGTACCTGTATGTCGCTGTCCGGCCTCGGCCATTCCTGCACACGTCTCTCTGTGATGTCCTCTGTCTCCAGCACACCTGTACCTGTCTGTCCCTGTCCGGCCTCTGTCATTCCTGCACAAGTCTCTCTGTGATGTCCTCTGTCTCCAGCACACCTGTACCTGTCTGTCCGTGTCCGGCCTCTGTCATTCCTGCACACGTCTCTCTCTGATGACCTCTGTCTCCAGCACACCTGTACCTGTCTGTCCCTGTCCGGCCTCGGCCATTCCTGCACATGTCTCTGTGATGTCCTGTCTCCAGCACACCTGTACCTGTCTGTCCCTGTCCGGCCTCGGCCATTCCTGCACATGTCTCTGTGATGTCCTCTGTCTCCAGCACACCTGTACCTGTCTGTCCCTGTCCGGCCTCTGTCATTCCTGCACATGTCTCTGTGATGACCTCTGTCTCCAGCACACCTGTACCTGTCTGTACCTGTCCGGACTCTGCCATTCCTGCACATGTCTCTGTGATGTCCTCTGTCTCCAGCACACCTGTACCTGTCTGTCCCTGTCCGGCCTCTGCCATTCCTGCACATGTCTCTCTGTGATGACTGCTGTCTCCAGCACACCTGTACCTGTCTGTCCCTGTCCGGCCTCTGTCATTCCTGCACAAGTCTCTCTGTGATGTCCTCTGTCTCCAGCACACCTGTACCTGTCTGTCCCTGTCCGGCCTCTGCCATTCCTGCACATGTCCCTCTGTGATGACCTCTGTCTCCAGCACACCTGTACCTGTCTGTCCCTGTCCGGCCTCTGTCATTCCTGCACACGTCTCTCTGTGATGACCTCTGTCTCCAGCACACCTGTACCTGTCTGTCCCTGGCTGGCCTCTGCCGTTCCTACACACGTCTCTCTGTGATGACCTCTGTCTCCAGCACACCTGTACCTGTCTGTCCCTGTCCGGCCTCTGCCATTCCTGCACATGTCTCTGTGATGACCTCTGTCTCCAGCACACCTGTACCTGTCTGTCCCTGTCTGGCCTCTGTCATTCCTGCACATGTCTCTCTGTGATGACCTCTGTCTCCAGCACACCTGTACCTGTATGTCCCTGTCTGGCCTCTGCCATTCCTGCACATGTCTCTCTGTGATGTCCTCTGTCTCCAGGACACCTGTACCTGTCTGTCCCTGTCCGGCCTCGGCCATTCCTTCACATGTTTCTGTGATGACCTCTGTCTCCAGCACACCTGTACCTGTCTGTCCCTGTCTGGCCTCTGCCATTCCTGCACACGTCTCTCTGTGATGACCTCTGTCTCCAGCACACCTGTACCTGTCTGTCCCTGTCCGGCCTCGGCCATTCCTGCACATGTCTCTGTGATGTCCTGTCTCCAGCACACCTGTACCTGTCTGTCCCTGTCCGGCCTCGGCCATTCCTGCACATGTCTCTCTGTGATGTCCTCTGTCTCCAGCACACCTGTACCTGTCTGTCCCTGTCCGGCCTCGGCCATTCCTGCACATGTCTCTGTGATGTCCTCTGTCTCTAGCACACCTGTACCTGTCTGTCCCTGTCCGGCCTCTGTCATTCCTGCACATGTCTCTGTGATGACCTCTGTCTCCAGCACACCTGTACCTGTCTGTACCTGTCCGGCCTCTGCCATTCCTGCACATGTCTCTGTGATGTCCTCTGTCTCCAGCACACCTGTACCTGTCTGTCCCTGTCCGGCCTCGGCCATTCCTGCACATGTCTCTGTGTGATGACCTCTGTCTCCAGCACACCTGTACCTGTCTGTCCCTGTCCGGCCTCTGTCATTCCTGCACACGTCTCTCTGTGATGACCTCTGTCTCCAGCACACCTGTACCTGTCTGTCCCTGGTTGGCCTCTGCCATTCCTACACACGTCTCTCTGTGATGTCCTCTGTCTCCAGCACACCTGTACCTGTCTGTCCCTGTCCGGCCTCTGTCATTCCTGCACAAGTCTCTCTGTGATGTCCTCTGTCTCCAGCACACCTGTACCTGTCTGTCCCTGTCCGGCCTCTGCCATTCCTGCACATGTCCCTCTGTGATGACCTCTGTCTCCAGCACACCTGTACCTGTCTGTCCCTGTCCGGCCTCTGTCATTCCTGCACACGTCTCTCTGTGATGACCTCTGTCTCCAGCACACCTGTACCTGTCTGTCCCTGTCCGGCCTCTGCCGTTCCTACACACGTCTCTCTGTGATGACCTCTGTCTCCAGCACACCTGTACCTGTCTGTCCCTGTCCGGCCTCTGCCATTCCTGCACATGTCTCTGTGATGACCTCTGTCTCCAGCACACCTGTACCTGTCTGTCCCTGTCTGGCCTCTGTCATTCCTGCACATGTCTCTGTGATGACCTCTGTCTCCAGCACACCTGTACCTGTCTGTCCCTGTCTGGCCTCTGTCATTCCTGCACATGTCTCTGTGATGTCCTCTGTCTCCAGCACACCTGTACCTGTATGTCCCTGTCCGGCCTCGGCCATTCCTGCACATGTCTCTCTGTGATGTCCTCTGTCTCCAGCACACCTGTACCTGTCTGTCCCCGTCCGGCCTCTGCCATTCCTGCACATGTCTCTCTGTGATGACCTCTGTCTCCAGCACACCTGTACCTGTCTGTCCCTGTCTGGCCTCTGCCATTCCTGCACATGTCTCTCTGTGATGTCCTCTGTCTCCAGCACACCTGTACATGTCTGTCCCTGTCCGGCCTCTGCCATTCCTGCACATGTCTCTGTGATGTCCTCTGTCTCCAGCACACCTGTACCTGTCTGTCCCGCCTCTGCCATTCCTGCACATGTCTCTCTGTGATGTCCTCTGTCTCCAGCACACCTGTACCTGTCTGTCCCTGTCTGGCCTCTGTCATTCCTGCACACGTCTCTCTGTGATGACCTCTGTCTCCAGCACACCTGTACCTGTCTGTCCCTGTCCGGCCTCGGCCATTCCTGCACATGTCTCTGTGATGACCTCTGTCTCCAGCACACCTGTACCTGTCTGTCCCTGTCCAGCCTCTGCCATTCCTGCACATGTCTCTGTGATGACCTCTGTCTCCAGCACACCTGTACCTGTCTGTCCCTGTCTGGCCTCTGCCATTCCTGCACATGTCTCTCTGTGATGTCCTCTGTCTCCAGCACACCTGTACCTGTCTGTCCCTGTCCGGCCTCTGCCATTCCTGCACATGTCTCTCTGTGATGTCCTCTGTCTCCAGCACACCTGTACCTGTCTGTCCCTGTCCGGCCTCTGTAATTCCTGCACATGTCTCTGTGATGACCTCTGTCTCCAGCACACCTGTACCTGTCTGTCCCTGTCTGGGCTCTGTCATTCCTGCACATGTCTCTGTGATGACCTCTGTCTCCAGCACACCTGTACCTGTCTGTCCCTGTCCGGCCTCTGCCATTCCTGCACATGTCTCTCTGTGATGTCCTCTGTCTCCAGCACACCTGTACCTGTCTGTCCCTGTCCGGCCTCGGCCATTCCTGCACATGTCTCTCTGTGATGACTGCTGTCTCCAGCACACCTGTACCTGTCTGTCCCTGTCCGGCCTCGGCCATTCCTGCACATGTCTCTCTGTGATGACTGCTGTCTCCAGCACACCTGTACCTGTCTGTCCCTGTCCGGCCTCGGCCATTCCTGCACATGTCTCTGTGATGTCCTCTGTCTCCAGCACACCTGTACCTGTCTGTCCCTGTCCGGCCTCTGTCATTCCTGCACATGTCTCTGTGATGTCCTCTGTCTCCAGCACACCTGTACCTGTCTGTCCCTGGCTGGCCTCTGTCATTCCTGCACATGTCTCTGTGATGTCCTCTGTCTCCAGCACACCTGTACCTGTCTGTCCCTGTCTGGCCTCTGTCATTCCTGCACATGTCTCTGTGATGTCCTCTGTCTCCAGCACACCTGTACCTGTCTGTCCCTGTCCGGCCTCTGTCATTCCTGCACATGTCTCTGTGATGACCTCTGTCTCCAGCACACCTGTACCTGTCTGTCCCTGTCTGGCCTCTGTCATTCCTGCACATGTCTCTGTGATGTCCTCTGTCTCCAGCACACCTGTACCTGTCTGTCCCTGTCCGGCCTCGGCCATTCCTGCACATGTCTCTGTGATGTCCTCTGTCTCCAGCACACCTGTACCTGTCTGTCCCTGTCCGGCCTCTGTCATTCCTGCACATGTCTCTGTGATGACCTCTGTCTCCAGCACACCTGTACCTGTATGTCCCTGTCCGGCCTCGGCCATTCCTGCACATGTCTCTCTGTGATGACCTCTGTCTCCAGCACACCTGTACCTGTCTGTCCCTGGCTGGCCTCTGCCATTCCTGCACATGTCTCTGTGATGTCCTCTGTCTCCAGCACACCTGTACCTGTCTGTCCCTGGCTGGCCTCTGTCATTCCTGCACACGTCTCTCTGTGATGTCCTCTGTCTCCAGCACACCTGTACCTGTATGTCGCTGTCCGGCCTCGGCCATTCCTGCACACGTCTCTCTGTGATGTCCTCTGTCTCCAGCACACCTGTACCTGTCTGTCCCTGTCCGGCCTCTGTCATTCCTGCACAAGTCTCTCTGTGATGTCCTCTGTCTCCAGCACACCTGTACCTGTCTGTCCGTGTCCGGCCTCTGTCATTCCTGCACACGTCTCTCTCTGATGACCTCTGTCTCCAGCACACCTGTACCTGTCTGTCCCTGTCCGGCCTCGGCCATTCCTGCACATGTCTCTGTGATGTCCTGTCTCCAGCACACCTGTACCTGTCTGTCCCTGTCCGGCCTCGGCCATTCCTGCACATGTCTCTGTGATGTCCTCTGTCTCCAGCACACCTGTACCTGTCTGTCCCTGTCCGGCCTCTGTCATTCCTGCACATGTCTCTGTGATGACCTCTGTCTCCAGCACACCTGTACCTGTCTGTACCTGTCCGGCCTCTGCCATTCCTGCACATGTCTCTGTGATGTCCTCTGTCTCCAGCACACCTGTACCTGTCTGTCCCTGTCCGGCCTCTGCCATTCCTGCACATGTCTCTCTGTGATGACTGCTGTCTCCAGCACACCTGTACCTGTCTGTCCCTGTCCGGCCTCTGTCATTCCTGCACAAGTCTCTCTGTGATGTCCTCTGTCTCCAGCACACCTGTACCTGTCTGTCCCTGTCCGGCCTCTGCCATTCCTGCACATGTCCCTCTGTGATGACCTCTGTCTCCAGCACACCTGTACCTGTCTGTCCCTGTCCGGCCTCTGTCATTCCTGCACACGTCTCTCTGTGATGACCTCTGTCTCCAGCACACCTGTACCTGTCTGTCCCTGGCTGGCCTCTGCCGTTCCTACACACGTCTCTCTGTGATGACCTCTGTCTCCAGCACACCTGTACCTGTCTGTCCCTGTCCGGCCTCTGCCATTCCTGCACATGTCTCTGTGATGACCTCTGTCTCCAGCACACCTGTACCTGTCTGTCCCTGTCTGGCCTCTGTCATTCCTGCACATGTCTCTCTGTGATGACCTCTGTCTCCAGCACACCTGTACCTGTATGTCCCTGTCTGGCCTCTGCCATTCCTGCACATGTCTCTCTGTGATGTCCTCTGTCTCCAGGACACCTGTACCTGTCTGTCCCTGTCCGGCCTCGGCCATTCCTTCACATGTTTCTGTCATGACCTCTGTCTCCAGCACACCTGTACCTGTCTGTCCCTGTCTGGCCTCTGCCATTCCTGCACACGTCTCTCTGTGATGACCTCTGTCTCCAGCACACCTGTACCTGTCTGTCCCTGTCCGGCCTCGGCCATTCCTGCACATGTCTCTGTGATGTCCTGTCTCCAGCACACCTGTACCTGTCTGTCCCTGTCCGGCCTCGGCCATTCCTGCACATGTCTCTCTGTGATGTCCTCTGTCTCCAGCACACCTGTACCTGTCTGTCCCTGTCCGGCCTCGGCCATTCCTGCACATGTCTCTGTGATGTCCTCTGTCTCTAGCACACCTGTACCTGTCTGTCCCTGTCCGGCCTCTGTCATTCCTGCACATGTCTCTGTGATGACCTCTGTCTCCAGCACACCTGTACCTGTCTGTACCTGTCCGGCCTCTGCCATTCCTGCACATGTCTCTGTGATGTCCTCTGTCTCCAGCACACCTGTACCTGTCTGTCCCTGTCCGGCCTCGGCCATTCCTGCACATGTCTCTGTGTGATGACCTCTGTCTCCAGCACACCTGTACCTGTCTGTCCCTGGTTGGCCTCTGCCATTCCTACACACGTCTCTCTGTGATGTCCTCTGTCTCCAGCACACCTGTACCTGTCTGTCCCTGTCCGGCCTCTGTCATTCCTGCACAAGTCTCTCTGTGATGTCCTCTGTCTCCAGCACACCTGTACCTGTCTGTCCCTGTCCGGCCTCTGCCATTCCTGCACATGTCCCTCTGTGATGACCTCTGTCTCCAGCACACCTGTACCTGTCTGTCCCTGTCCGGCCTCTGTCATTCCTGCACACGTCTCTCTGTGATGACCTCTGTCTCCAGCACACCTGTACCTGTCTGTCCCTGTCCGGCCTCTGCCGTTCCTACACACGTCTCTCTGTGATGACCTCTGTCTCCAGCACACCTGTACCTGTCTGTCCCTGTCCGGCCTCTGCCATTCCTGCACATGTCTCTGTGATGACCTCTGTCTCCAGCACACCTGTACCTGTCTGTCCCTGTCTGGCCTCTGTCATTCCTGCACATGTCTCTGTGATGACCTCTGTCTCCAGCACACCTGTACCTGTCTGTCCCTGTCCGGCCTCTGCCATTCCTGCACATGTCTCTCTGTGATGACCTCTGTCTCCAGCACACCTGTACCTGTCTGTCCCTGTCTGGCCTCTGCCATTCCTGCACATGTCTCTCTGTGATGTCCTCTGTCTCCAGCACACCTGTACCTGTCTGTCCCTGTCCGGCCTCTGCCATTCCTGCACATGTCTCTGTGATGTCCTCTGTCTCCAGCACACCTGTACCTGTCTGTCCCGCCTCTGCCATTCCTGCACATGTCTCTCTGTGATGTCCTCTGTCTCCAGCACACCTGTACCTGTCTGTCCCTGTCTGGCCTCTGTCATTCCTGCACACGTGTCTCTGTGATGACCTCTGTCTCCAGCACACCTGTACCTGTCTGTCCCTGTCCGGCCTCGGCCATTCCTGCACATGTCTCTGTGATGACCTCTGTCTCCAGCACACCTGTACCTGTCTGTCCCTGTCCAGCCTCTGCCATTCCTGCACATGTCTCTGTGATGACCTCTGTCTCCAGCACACCTGTACCTGTCTGTCCCTGTCTGGCCTCTGCCATTCCTGCACATGTCTCTCTGTGATGTCCTCTGTCTCCAGCACACCTGTACCTGTCTGTCCCTGTCCGGCCTCTGCCATTCCTGCACATGTCTCTCTGTGATGTCCTCTGTCTCCAGCACACCTGTACCTGTCTGTCCCTGTCCGGCCTCTGTAATTCCTGCACATGTCTCTGTGATGACCTCTGTCTCCAGCACACCTGTACCTGTCTGTCCCTGTCTGGGCTCTGTCATTCCTGCACATGTCTCTGTGATGACCTCTGTCTCCAGCACACCTGTACCTGTCTGTCCCTGTCTGGCCTCTGTCATTCCTGCACATGTCTCTGTGATGTCCTCTGTCTCCAGCACACCTGTACCTGTCTGTCCCTGTCCGGCCTCGGCCATTCCTGCACATGTCTCTGTGATGTCCTCTGTCTCCAGCACACCTGTACCTGTCTGTCCCTGTCCGGCCTCTGTCATTCCTGCACATGTCTCTGTGATGACCTCTGTCTCCAGCACACCTGTACCTGTATGTCCCTGTCCGGCCTCGGCCATTCCTGCACATGTCTCTCTGTGATGACCTCTGTCTCCAGCACACCTGTACCTGTCTGTCCCTGGCTGGCCTCTGCCATTCCTGCACATGTCTCTGTGATGTCCTCTGTCTCCAGCACACCTGTACCTGTCTGTCCCTGGCTGGCCTCTGTCATTCCTGCACACGTCTCTCTGTGATGTCCTCTGTCTCCAGCACACCTGTACCTGTATGTCGCTGTCCGGCCTCGGCCATTCCTGCACACGTCTCTCTGTGATGTCCTCTGTCTCCAGCACACCTGTACCTGTCTGTCCCTGTCCGGCCTCTGTCATTCCTGCACAAGTCTCTCTGTGATGTCCTCTGTCTCCAGCACACCTGTACCTGTCTGTCCGTGTCCGGCCTCTGTCATTCCTGCACACGTCTCTCTCTGATGACCTCTGTCTCCAGCACACCTGTACCTGTCTGTCCCTGTCCGGCCTCGGCCATTCCTGCACATGTCTCTGTGATGTCCTGTCTCCAGCACACCTGTACCTGTCTGTCCCTGTCCGGCCTCGGCCATTCCTGCACATGTCTCTGTGATGTCCTCTGTCTCCAGCACACCTGTACCTGTCTGTCCCTGTCCGGCCTCTGTCATTCCTGCACATGTCTCTGTGATGACCTCTGTCTCCAGCACACCTGTACCTGTCTGTACCTGTCCGGCCTCTGCCATTCCTGCACATGTCTCTGTGATGTCCTCTGTCTCCAGCACACCTGTACCTGTCTGTCCCTGTCCGGCCTCTGCCATTCCTGCACATGTCTCTCTGTGATGACTGCTGTCTCCAGCACACCTGTACCTGTCTGTCCCTGTCCGGCCTCTGTCATTCCTGCACAAGTCTCTCTGTGATGTCCTCTGTCTCCAGCACACCTGTACCTGTCTGTCCCTGTCCGGCCTCTGCCATTCCTGCACATGTCCCTCTGTGATGACCTCTGTCTCCAGCACACCTGTACCTGTCTGTCCCTGTCCGGCCTCTGTCATTCCTGCACACGTCTCTCTGTGATGACCTCTGTCTCCAGCACACCTGTACCTGTCTGTCCCTGGCTGGCCTCTGCCGTTCCTACACACGTCTCTCTGTGATGACCTCTGTCTCCAGCACACCTGTACCTGTCTGTCCCTGTCCGGCCTCTGCCATTCCTGCACATGTCTCTGTGATGACCTCTGTCTCCAGCACACCTGTACCTGTCTGTCCCTGTCTGGCCTCTGTCATTCCTGCACATGTCTCTCTGTGATGACCTCTGTCTCCAGCACACCTGTACCTGTATGTCCCTGTCTGGCCTCTGCCATTCCTGCACATGTCTCTCTGTGATGTCCTCTGTCTCCAGGACACCTGTACCTGTCTGTCCCTGTCCGGCCTCGGCCATTCCTTCACATGTTTCTGTCATGACCTCTGTCTCCAGCACACCTGTACCTGTCTGTCCCTGTCTGGCCTCTGCCATTCCTGCACACGTCTCTCTGTGATGACCTCTGTCTCCAGCACACCTGTACCTGTCTGTCCCTGTCCGGCCTCGGCCATTCCTGCACATGTCTCTGTGATGTCCTGTCTCCAGCACACCTGTACCTGTCTGTCCCTGTCCGGCCTCGGCCATTCCTGCACATGTCTCTCTGTGATGTCCTCTGTCTCCAGCACACCTGTACCTGTCTGTCCCTGTCCGGCCTCGGCCATTCCTGCACATGTCTCTGTGATGTCCTCTGTCTCTAGCACACCTGTACCTGTCTGTCCCTGTCCGGCCTCTGTCATTCCTGCACATGTCTCTGTGATGACCTCTGTCTCCAGCACACCTGTACCTGTCTGTACCTGTCCGGCCTCTGCCATTCCTGCACATGTCTCTGTGATGTCCTCTGTCTCCAGCACACCTGTACCTGTCTGTCCCTGTCCGGCCTCGGCCATTCCTGCACATGTCTCTGTGTGATGACCTCTGTCTCCAGCACACCTGTACCTGTCTGTCCCTGGTTGGCCTCTGCCATTCCTACACACGTCTCTCTGTGATGTCCTCTGTCTCCAGCACACCTGTACCTGTCTGTCCCTGTCCGGCCTCTGTCATTCCTGCACAAGTCTCTCTGTGATGTCCTCTGTCTCCAGCACACCTGTACCTGTCTGTCCCTGTCCGGCCTCTGCCATTCCTGCACATGTCCCTCTGTGATGACCTCTGTCTCCAGCACACCTGTACCTGTCTGTCCCTGTCCGGCCTCTGTCATTCCTGCACACGTCTCTCTGTGATGACCTCTGTCTCCAGCACACCTGTACCTGTCTGTCCCTGTCCGGCCTCTGCCGTTCCTACACACGTCTCTCTGTGATGACCTCTGTCTCCAGCACACCTGTACCTGTCTGTCCCTGTCCGGCCTCTGCCATTCCTGCACATGTCTCTGTGATGACCTCTGTCTCCAGCACACCTGTACCTGTCTGTCCCTGTCTGGCCTCTGTCATTCCTGCACATGTCTCTGTGATGACCTCTGTCTCCAGCACACCTGTACCTGTCTGTCCCTGTCTGGCCTCTGTCATTCCTGCACATGTCTCTGTGATGTCCTCTGTCTCCAGCACACCTGTACCTGTATGTCCCTGTCCGGCCTCGGCCATTCCTGCACATGTCTCTCTGTGATGTCCTCTGTCTCCAGCACACCTGTACCTGTCTGTCCCTGTCCGGCCTCTGCCATTCCTGCACATGTCTCTCTGTGATGACCTCTGTCTCCAGCACACCTGTACCTGTCTGTCCCTGTCTGGCCTCTGCCATTCCTGCACATGTCTCTCTGTGATGTCCTCTGTCTCCAGCACACCTGTACCTGTCTGTCCCTGTCCGGCCTCTGCCATTCCTGCACATGTCTCTGTGATGTCCTCTGTCTCCAGCACACCTGTACCTGTCTGTCCCGCCTCTGCCATTCCTGCACATGTCTCTCTGTGATGTCCTCTGTCTCCAGCACACCTGTACCTGCCTGTCCCTGTCTGGCCTCTGTCATTCCTGCACACGTCTCTCTGTGATGACCTCTGTCTCCAGCACACCTGTACCTGTCTGTCCCTGTCCGGCCTCGGCCATTCCTGCACATGTCTCTGTGATGACCTCTGTCTCCAGCACACCTGTACCTGTCTGTCCCTGTCCAGCCTCTGCCATTCCTGCACATGTCTCTGTGATGACCTCTGTCTCCAGCACACCTGTACCTGTCTGTCCCTGTCTGGCCTCTGCCATTCCTGCACATGTCTCTCTGTGATGTCCTCTGTCTCCAGCACACCTGTACCTGTCTGTCCCTGTCCGGCCTCTGCCATTCCTGCACATGTCTCTCTGTGATGTCCTCTGTCTCCAGCACACCTGTACCTGTCTGTCCCTGTCCGGCCTCTGTAATTCCTGCACATGTCTCTGTGATGACCTCTGTCTCCAGCACACCTGTACCTGTCTGTCCCTGTCTGGGCTCTGTCATTCCTGCACATGTCTCTGTGATGACCTCTGTCTCCAGCACACCTGTACCTGTCTGTCCCTGTCCGGCCTCTGCCATTCCTGCACATGTCTCTCTGTGATGTCCTCTGTCTCCAGCACACCTGTACCTGTCTGTCCCTGTCCGGCCTCGGCCATTCCTGCACATGTCTCTCTGTGATGACTGCTGTCTCCAGCACACCTGTACCTGTCTGTCCCTGTCCGGCCTCGGCCATTCCTGCACATGTCTCTCTGTGATGACTGCTGTCTCCAGCACACCTGTACCTGTCTGTCCCTGTCCGGCCTCGGCCATTCCTGCACATGTCTCTGTGATGTCCTCTGTCTCCAGCACACCTGTACCTGTCTGTCCCTGTCCGGCCTCTGTCATTCCTGCACATGTCTCTGTGATGTCCTCTGTCTCCAGCACACCTGTACCTGTCTGTCCCTGGCTGGCCTCTGTCATTCCTGCACATGTCTCTGTGATGTCCTCTGTCTCCAGCACACCTGTACCTGTCTGTCCCTGTCTGGCCTCTGTCATTCCTGCACATGTCTCTGTGATGTCCTCTGTCTCCAGCACACCTGTACCTGTCTGTCCCTGTCCGGCCTCTGTCATTCCTGCACATGTCTCTGTGATGACCTCTGTCTCCAGCACACCTGTACCTGTCTGTCCCTGTCTGGCCTCTGTCATTCCTGCACATGTCTCTGTGATGTCCTCTGTCTCCAGCACACCTGTACCTGTCTGTCCCTGTCCGGCCTCGGCCATTCCTGCACATGTCTCTGTGATGTCCTCTGTCTCCAGCACACCTGTACCTGTCTGTCCCTGTCCGGCCTCTGTCATTCCTGCACATGTCTCTGTGATGACCTCTGTCTCCAGCACACCTGTACCTGTCTGTCCCTGTCCGGCCTCGGCCATTCCTGCACATGTCTCTGTGATGTCCTCTGTCTCCAGCACACCTGTACCTGTCTGTCCCTGTCCGGCCTCGGCCATTACTGCACATGTCTCTGTGATGTCCTCTGTCTCCAGCACACCTGTACCTGTCTGTCCCTGTCCGGCCTCTGTCATTCCTGCACATGTCTCTGTGATGTCCTCTGTCTCCAGCACACCTGTACCTGTCTGTCCCTGTCCGGCCTCTGTCATTCCTGCACATGTCTCTGTGATGTCCTCTGTCTCCAGCACACCTGTACCTGTCTGTCCCTGTCCGGCCTCGGCCATTACTGCACATGTCTCTGTGATGTCCTCTGTCTCCAGCACACCTGTACCTGTCTGTCCCTGTCCGGCCTCTGTCATTCCTGCACATGTCTCTGTGATGTCCTCTGTCTCCAGCACACCTGTACCTGTCTGTCCCTGTCCGGCCTCTGTCATTCCTGCACATGTCTCTGTGATGACCTCTGTCTCCAGCACACCTGTACCTGTCTGTCCCTGTCCGGCCTCTGCCATTCCTGCACATGTCTCTGTGATGTCCTCTGTCTCCAGCACACCTGTACCTGTCTGTCCCTGTCCGGCCTCGGCCATTCCTGCACATGTCTCTGTGATGTCCTCTGTCTCCAGCACACCTGTACCTGTCTGTCCCTGTCCGGCCTCTGCCATTCCTGCACATGTCTCTGTGATGTCCTCTGTCTCCAGCACACCTGTACCTGTCTGTCCCTGTCGGGCCTCTGCCATTCCTGCACATGTCTCTCTGTGATGACCTCTGTCTCCAGCACACCTGTACCTGTCTGTACCTGTCCGGCCTCGGCCATTCCTGCACATGTGTCTGTGATGTCCTCTGTCTCCAGCACACCTGTACCTGTCTGTCCCTGTCCGGCCTCTGCCATTCCTGCACACGTCTCTCTGTGATGTCCTCTGTCTCCAGCACACCTGTACCTGTCTGTCCCTGTCCGGCCTCTGCCATTCCTGCACATGTCTCTCTGTGATGTCCTCTGTCTCCAGCACTCCTGTACCTGTCTGTCCCTGTCCGGCCTCTGCCATTCCTGCACATGTCTCTGTGATGTCCTCTGTCTCCAGCACACCTGTACCTGTCTGTCCCTGTCCGGCCTCTGCCATTCCTGCACACGTCTCTCTGTGATGTCCTCTGTCTCCAGCACACCTGTACCTGTCTGTCCCTGTCCGGCCTCTGCCATTCCTGCACACGTCTCTCTGTGATGTCCTCTGTCTCCAGCACACCTGTACCTGTCTGTCCCTGTCCGGCCTCTGTCATTCCTGCACACGTCTCTCTGTGATGTCCTCTGTCTCCAGCACACCTGTACCTGTCTGTCCCTGTCCGGCCTCTGCCATTCCTGCACATGTCTCTCTGTGATGACCTCTGTCTCCAGCACACCTGTACCTGTCTGTCCCTGTCCGGCCTCTGTCATTCCTGCACATGTCTCTCTGTGATCACCTCTGTCTCCAGCACACCTGTACCTGTCTGTCCCTGTCCGGCCTCTGCCATTCCTGCACATGTCTCTGTGATGACCTCTGTCTCCAGCACTCCTGTACCTGTCTGTCCCTGTCCGGCCTCTGCCATTCCTGCACATGTCTCTCTGTGATGACCTCTGTCTCCAGCACACCTGTACCTGTCTGTCCCTGTCCGGCCTCGGCCATTCCTGCACATGTCTCTGTGATGACCTCTGTCTCCAGCACACCTGTACCTGTCTGTCCCTGTCCGGCCTCTGCCATTCCTGCACATGTCTCTCTGTGATGACCTCTGTCTCCAGCACACCTGTACCTGTCTGTCCCTGTCCGGCCTCGGCCATTCCTGCACATGTCTCTCTGTGATGACCTCTGTCTCCAGCACACCTGTACCTGTCTGTCCCTGTCCGGCCTCTGCCATTCCTGCACATGTCTCTCTGTGATGACCTCTCTCTCCAGCACTCCTGTACCTGTCTGTCCCTGTCCGGCCTCTGCCATTCCTGCACATGTCTCTCTGTGATGACCTCTGTCTCCAGCACACCTGTACCTGTCTGTCCCTGTCCGGCCTCTGTCATTCCTGCACATGTCTCTCTGTGATCACCTCTGTCTCCAGCACACCTGTACCTGTCTGTCCCTGTCCGGCCTCTGCCATTCCTGCACATGTCTCTCTGTGATGTCCTCTGTCTCCAGCACACCTGTACCTGTCTGTCCCTGTCCGGCCTCTGCCATTCCTGCACATGTCTCTCTGTGATGACCTCTGTCTCCAGCACACCTGTACCTGTCTGTCCCTGTCCGGCCTCTGCCATTCCTGCACATGTCTCTGTGATGACCTCTGTCTCCAGCACACCTGTACCTGTCTGTCCCTGTCCGGCCTCTGCCATTCCTGCACATGTCTCTCTGTGATCACCTCTGTCTCCAGCACACCTGTACCTGTCTGTCCCTGTCCGGCCTCTGCCATTCCTGCACACGTCTCTCTGTGATGTCCTCTGTCTCCAGCACACCTGTACCTGTCTGTCCCTGGCTGGCCTCGGCCATTCCTGCACATGTCTCTGTGATGTCCTCTGTCTCCAGCACACCTGTACCTGTCTGTCCCTGTCCGGCCTCTGCCATTCCTGCACATGTCTCTGTGATGTCCTCTGTCTCCAGCACACCTGTACCTGTCTGTCCCTGTCCGGCCTCTGTCATTCCTGCACATGTCTCTCTGTGATCACCTCTGTCTCCAGCACACCTGTACCTGTCTGTCCCTGTCCGGCCTCTGTCATTCCTGCACATGTCTCTGTGATCACCTCTGTCTCCAGCACACCTGTACCTGTCTGTCCCTGTCCGGCCTCTGTCATTCCTGCACATGTCTCTGTGATGTCCTCTGTCTCCAGCACACCTGTACCTGTCTGTCCCTGTCCGGCCTCTGTCATTCCTGCACATGTCTCTCTGTGATGACCTCTGTCTCCAGCACACCTGTACCTGTCTGTCCCTGTCCGGCCTCTGCCATTCCTGCACATGTCTCTGTGATGTCCTCTGTCTCCAGCACACCTGTACCTGTCTGTACCTGTCCGGCCTCGGCCATTCCTGCACATGTCTCTGTGATGTCCTCTGTCTCCAGCACACCTGTACCTGTCTGTCCCTGTCCGGCCTCGGCCATTCCTGCACATGTCTCTCTGTGATGACCTCTGTCTCCAGCACACCTGTACCTGTCTGTCCCTGTCCGGCCTCTGCCATTCCTGCACATGTCTCTGTGATGACCTCTGTCTCCAGCACACCTGTACCTGTCTGTCCCTGTCCGGCCTCGGCCATTCCTGCACATGTCTCTCTGTGATGACCTCTGTCTCCAGCACACCTGTACCTGTCTGTCCCTGTCCGGCCTCTGCCATTCCTGCCCATGTCTCTGTGATGTCCTCTGTCTCCAGCACACCTGTACCTGTCTGTCCCTGTCCGGCCTCGGCCATTCCTGCACATGTCTCTGTGATGTCCTCTGTCTCCAGCACACCTGTACCTGTCTGTCCCTGTCCGGCCTCTGCCATTCCTGCACATGTCTCTGTGATGTCCTCTGTCTCCAGCACACCTGTACCTGTCTGTCCCTGTCCGGCCTCTGTCATTCCTGCACATGTCTCTGTGATGTCCTCTGTCTCCAGCACACCTGTACCTGTCTGTCCCTGTCCGGCCTCTGTCATTCCTGCACATGTCTCTCTGTGATGACCTCTGTCTCCAGCACACCTGTACCTGTCTGTCCCTGTCCGGCCTCTGCCATTCCTGCACATGTCTCTGTGATGTCCTCTGTCTCCAGCACACCTGTACCTGTCTGTACCTGTCCGGCCTCGGCCATTCCTGCACATGTCTCTGTGATGTCCTCTGTCTCCAGCACACCTGTACCTGTCTGTCCCTGTCCGGCCTCGGCCATTCCTGCACATGTCTCTGTGATGTCCTCTGTCTCCAGCACACCTGTACCTGTCTGTCCCTGTCTGGCCTCTGTCATTCCTGCACATGTCTCTGTGATGACCTCTGTCTCCAGCACACCTGTACCTGTCTGTCCCTGTCCGGCCTCTGCCATTCCTGCACATGTCTCTGTGATGTCCTCTGTCTCCAGCACACCTGTACCTGTCTGTCCCTGTCCGGCCTCTGTCATTCCTGCACATGTCTCTGTGATGTCCTCTGTCTCCAGCACACCTGTACCTGTCTGTCCCTGTCCGGCCTCTGTCATTCCTGCACATGTCTCTCTGTGATGACCTCTGTCTCCAGCACACCTGTACCTGTCTGTCCCTGTCCGGCCTCTGCCATTCCTGCACATGTCTCTGTGATGTCCTCTGTCTCCAGCACACCTGTACCTGTCTGTACCTGTCCGGCCTCGGCCATTCCTGCACATGTCTCTGTGATGTCCTCTGTCTCCAGCACACCTGTACCTGTCTGTCCCTGTCCGGCCTCGGCCATTCCTGCACATGTCTCTGTGATGTCCTCTGTCTCCAGCACACCTGTACCTGTCTGTCCCTGTCTGGCCTCTGTCATTCCTGCACATGTCTCTGTGATGACCTCTGTCTCCAGCACACCTGTACCTGTCTGTCCCTGTCCGGCCTCTGCCATTCCTGCACATGTCTCTGTGATGTCCTCTGTCTCCAGCACACCTGTACCTGTCTGTCCCTGTCCGGCCTCTGTCATTCCTGCACATGTCTCTGTGATGTCCTCTGTCTCCAGCACACCTGTACCTGTCTGTCCCTGTCCGGCCTCTGTCATTCCTGCACATGTCTCTGTGATGTCCTCTGTCTCCAGCACACCTGTACCTGTCTGTCCCTGTCCGGCCTCTGTCATTCCTGCACATGTCTCTGTGATGACCTCTGTCTCCAGCACACCTGTACCTGTCTGTCCCTGTCCGGCCTCGGCCATTCCTGCACATGTCTCTCTGTGATGACCTCTGTCTCCAGCACACCTGTACCTGTCTGTCCCTGTCCGGCCTCTGCCATTCCTGCACATGTCTCTCTGTGATGACCTCTGTCTCCAGCACACCTGTACCTGTCTGTCCCTGTCTGGCCTCTGCCATTCCTGCACATGTCTCTCTGTGATGTCCTCTGTCTCCAGCACACCTGTACCTGTCTGTCCCTGTCCGGCCTCTGCCATTCCTGCACATGTCTCTGTGATGTCCTCTGTCTCCAGCACACCTGTACCTGTCTGTCCCTGTCCGGCCTCTGTCATTCCTGCACATGTCTCTGTGATGTCCTCTGTCTCCAGCACACCTGTACCTGTCTGTCCCTGTCCGGCCTCTGTCATTCCTGCACATGTCTCTCTGTGATGACCTCTGTCTCCAGCACACCTGTACCTGTCTGTCCCTGTCCGGCCTCTGCCATTCCTGCACATGTCTCTGTGATGTCCTCTGTCTCCAGCACACCTGTACCTGTCTGTACCTGTCCGGCCTCGGCCATTCCTGCACATGTCTCTGTGATGTCCTCTGTCTCCAGCACACCTGTACCTGTCTGTCCCTGTCCGGCCTCGGCCATTCCTGCACATGTCTCTGTGATGTCCTCTGTCTCCAGCACACCTGTACCTGTCTGTCCCTGTCTGGCCTCTGTCATTCCTGCACATGTCTCTGTGATGACCTCTGTCTCCAGCACACCTGTACCTGTCTGTCCCTGTCCGGCCTCTGCCATTCCTGCACATGTCTCTGTGATGTCCTCTGTCTCCAGCACACCTGTACCTGTCTGTCCCTGTCCGGCCTCTGTCATTCCTGCACATGTCTCTGTGATGTCCTCTGTCTCCAGCACACCTGTACCTGTCTGTCCCTGTCCGGCCTCTGTCATTCCTGCACATGTCTCTGTGATGTCCTCTGTCTCCAGCACACCTGTACCTGTCTGTCCCTGTCCGGCCTCTGTCATTCCTGCACATGTCTCTGTGATGACCTCTGTCTCCAGCACACCTGTACCTGTCTGTACCTGTCCGGCCTCTGCCATTCCTGCACATGTCTCTGTGATGTCCTCTGTCTCCAGCACACCTGTACCTGTCTGTCCCTGTCCGGCCTCTGTCATTCCTGCACATGTCTCTGTGATGACCTCTGTCTCCAGCACACCTGTACCTGTCTGTACCTGTCCGGCCTCTGCCATTCCTGCACATGTCTCTGTGATGTCCTCTGTCTCCAGCACACCTGTACCTGTCTGTCCCTGTCCGGCCTCTGCCATTCCTGCACATGTCTCTCTGTGATGACCTCTGTCTCCAGCACACCTGTACCTGTCTGTCCCTGTCCGGCCTCGGCCATTCCTGCACATGTCTCTCTGTGATGACCTCTGTCTCCAGCACACCTGTACCTGTCTGTCCCTGTCCGGCCTCTGCCATTCCTGCACATGTCTCTGTGATGTCCTCTGTCTCCAGCACACCTGTACCTGTCTGTCCCTGTCCGGCCTCTGCCATTCCTGCACATGTCTCTCTGTGATGTCCTCTGTCTCCAGCACACCTGTACCTGTCTGTCCCTGTCCGGCCTCTGCCATTCCTGCACATGTCTCTCTGTGATGACCTCTGTCTCCAGCACACCTGTACCTGTCTGTCCCTGTCCGGCCTCGGCCATTCCTGCACATGTCTCTGTGATGTCCTGTGATTCTCTGCTCGGTGACAGATCTGCCTCTGTACATGTATAAGGTGTCTATTACAGGAAACAGTCACTGACCAATGAGCGCTAGCCTCGCTATATCGGCACCAATCAGTGAGCGCCGTGGCGCAGAGTGGGCGGGGCGCTGTGTCCGGAGCGGCAGCGCGGTGTGCAGTGGTCGCTCCTCGGCTGCCGGGTCCCCGCACTGGGATGACACATCATGGCTTCTCGGCTGTCCCAGTCTCACCTGAAGCTGGAGGCGGAGATTGAACGCTGCAGGGCTGAGTGCCAGTGGGAGAAGATCCTGCTCCTGGTCAGGCAGCTGGCACCCAAGGTCCAGGACAATAGTGGTGAGTGGCAATGAATAGGAGCGCGGGACTACGACTCTCATCATCCTGCACTGAGAGCTGTGGTGTAATTAGGAGGGTGACGGTGAAGTAGATGGAGCAGGTGACTTGGCAGAGAACTCAGCCACCTCCATGACTGCTGTGTAATCTCTAGATGCAATACAGGAAGTTACAGGAGGTGGAAACAGCCGGGGACGTGTATACAGTATATACAGAGTATACAGGGTATAGGCAGGGTGTGTACAGGGGATATACAGGATATATACAGGGTGTACAGAGTATACAGTGTGTGTACAGAGTATATACAGGGTGTACAGAGTATATACAGGAGGTGGAAACAGCCGGGGACGTTTATACAGTATATACAGAGTATACAGGGTATAGGCAGGGTGTGTACAGGGGATATACAGGATATATACAGGGTGTACAGAGTATACAGTGTGTGTACAGAGTATATACAGGGTGTACAGAGTATATACAGGAGGTGGAAACAGCCGGGGACGTGTATACAGTATATACAGAGTATACAGGGTATAGGCAGGGTGTGTACAGGGTATATACAGGATATATACAGGGTGTACAGAGTATATACAGGGTGTACAGAGTATACAGTGTGTGTACAGGGTATATACAGGGTATATACAGGGTATATACAGGATATATACAGGAGGGAAACAGCCGGGGACGTGTATACAGTATATACAGAGTATACAGGGTATAGGCAGGGTGTGTACAGGGTATATACAGGATATATACAGGGTGTACAGAGTATATACAGGGTGTACAGAGTATACAGTGTGTGTACAGGGTATATACAGGGTATATACAGGGTATATACAGGATATATACAGGAGGGAAACAGCCGGGGACGTGTATACAGTATATACAGAGTATACAGGGTATAGGCAGGGTGTGTACAGGGGATATACAGGATATATACAGGGTGTACAGAGTATACAGTGTGTGTACAGAGTATATACAGGGTGTACAGAGTATATACAGGAGGTGGAAACAGCCGGGGACGTGTATACAGTATATACAGAGTATACAGGGTATAGGCAGGGTGTGTACAGGGTATATACAGGATATATACAGGGTGTACAGAGTATACAGTGTGTGTACAGAGTATATACAGGGTGTACAGAGTATACAGTGTGTGTACAGGGTATATACAGGGTATATACAGGGTATATACAGGATATATACAGGAGGGAAACAGCCGGGGACGTGTATACAGTATATACAGAGTATACAGGGTATAGGCAGGGTGTGTACAGGGGATATACAGGATATATACAGGGTGTACAGAGTATACAGTGTGTGTACAGAGTATATACAGGAGGTGGAAACAGCCGGGGACGTGTATACAGTATATACAGAGTATACAGGGTATAGACAAGGTGTGTACAGGGTATATACAGGATATATACAGGGTGTACAGAGTATACAGGGTGTGTACAGAGTATATACTGGGTGTACAGAGTATACAGTGTGTGTACAGGGTATATACAGGAAGTTACAGGAGGTGGAAACAGCCGGGGACGTGTATACAGTATATACAGAGTGTACAGGGTATAGGCAAGGTGTGTACAGAGGGTGCACAGAGGATATACAGGATATATACAGGGTGTACAAAGTATATACAGGGTGTACAGAGTATATACAGGAGGTGGAAACAGCCGGGGACGTGTATACAGTATATACAGAGTATACAGGGTATAGACAGGGTGTGTACAGAGGGTGCACAGAGGATATACAGGGTATATACAGGGTGTACAGAGTATATACAGGAAGTTACAGGAGGTGAAAACAGCCGGGGACGTGTATACAGTATATACAGAGTGTACAGGGTATAGGCAAGGTGTGTACAGGGTATATACAGGATATATACAGGGTGTACAGAGTATATACAGGGTGTACAGAGTATACAGTGTGTGTACAGGGTATATACAGGATATATACAGGGTGTACAGAGTATATACAGGGTGTACAGAGTATATACAGGATATATACAGGGTGTACAGAGTATATACAGGATATATACAGGGTGTACAGAGTATATACAGGATATATACAGGAGGTGGAAACAGCCGGGGACGTGTATACAGTATATACAGAGTATACAGGGTATAGGCAAGGTGTGTACAGGGTATATACAGGATATATACAGGGTGTACAGGGTGTGTACAGAGTATATACAGGATATATACAGGGTATACAGGGTGTGTTCAGGGTATATACAGAATATATACAGGGTGTGTACAGAGTATATACAGGAAGTTACAGGAGGTGGAAACAGCCGGGGACGTGTATACAGTATATACAGAGTATACAGGGTATAGACAGGGTGTGTACAGAGGGTGCACAGAGGATATACAGGGTATATACAGAATATATACAGGGTGTGTACAGAGTATATACAGGATATATACAGGGTGTACAGAGTATATACAGGAAGTTACAGGTGGTGGAAACAGCCGGGGACGTGTATACAGTATATACAGAGTATACAGGGTATAGGCAAGGTGTGTACAGAGTATATACAGGATATATACAGAGTGTACAGGTTATATACAGGGTGTGTACAGAGGGTGTACAGAGTATATACAGAGTACACAGGGTGTGTTCCGGTTTATATACATGATATATACAGGTTGTGCATAATATATACAGGATATATGCAAAGTGTGCAGAGTATATACAGGGTATACAGTGTTATACAGGGTGTGTACAGTGTATACAGAGGGTGTACAGAGTATATACATGATATATACAGGTTATGCAGAATATATACAGGATATATACAGAGTGTGCGGAATATATACAGGATATATACAGAGTGTGCTGAATATATACAGGATATATACAGAGTGTGCTGAACATATACAGGATATATACAGAGTGTGCTGAACATATACAGGATATATACAGGGTGTGCAGAATATATAAAGGATATATACAGAGTGTGCGGAATATATACAGAGTATACAGGGTGTACAGAGTATATACAAGATATATACAGGGTGTGCAGAATATATAAAGGATATATACAGAGTGTGCAGAATATATACAGAGTATACAGGGTGTACAGAGTATATACAGGATATATACAGAGTGTGCTGAATATATACAGAGTATACAGAGTGTGCTGAACATATACAGGATATATACAGAGTGTGCTGAATATATACAGGATATATACAGAGTGTGCTGAACATATACAGGATATATACAGAGTGTGCTGAATATATACAGGATATATACAGGGTGTGCAGAATATATAAAGGATATATACAGAGTGTGCAGAATATATACAGAGTATACAGGGTGTACAGAGTATATACAAGATATATACAGGTTATGCAGAATATATACAGGATATATACAGAGTGTGCTGAACATATACAGGATATATACAGGGTGTGCTGAATATATACAGGATATATACAGGGTGTGCACAATATATAAAGGATATATACAGGGTGTGCAGAATATATACAGAGTATACAGGGTGTACAGAGTATATACAAGATATATACAGGGTGTGCTGAGTATATAAAGGATATATACAGGGTGTGCAGAATATATACAGAGTATACAGGGTGTACAGAGTATATACAGGATATATACAGAGTGTGCTGAATATATACAGGATATATACAGGGTGTGCTGAACATATACAGGATATATACAGAGTGTGCTGAACATATACAGGATATATACAGAGTGTGCTGAATATATACAGGATATATACAGAGTGTGCTGAACATATACAGGATATATACAGAGTGTGCTGAACATATACAGGATATATACAGAGTGTGCTGAACATATACAGGATATATACAGAGTGTGCTGAACATATACAGGATATATACAGGGTGTGCAGAATATATAAAGGATATATACAGGGTGTGCAGAATATATACAGAGTATACAGGGTGTACAGAGTATATACAAGATATATACAGGGTGTGCTGAGTATATACAGGGTATACAGAGTATATACAGGGTGTATACATGGTGTACAGAGCATATGCAGAGGTTATATACAAGGTGTGTACAGTGTATACAGAGGGTGTACAGAGTATTTACAGGATATATACAGGGTGTGCAGAGTATATACAGGATATATACAGGGTGTGAAGAGTATATACAGGATGTACAGAGTTTATACAGTGTAAACAGAGATTGTACAGAGTATATACAGGGTATGCAGAGGGTGTACATATTATATAAAGGTTGTATACAGGGTATATAGAGGGTGTGCAGAGTATATACAGGGTACACAGACTATATATAGGGTTTTATAGGGTTTATACAGAGTATATAAAGGGGTATATACAGGGTACAGAGAGTATTTACAGGGTACACCTAATCAGATGCACCGTGAAAACCTCCCACCCCGTATGTTGGAAATGACACTTTAAAGGTTCTCTTATGATAATAAATGGGTGAAATTACAAAGTGCTGATAAAAATATACAACTTTATCATTTACTTTTTTATAAAAAATCTCATCGATTCTGAAGATTGTTAATTTGTTGTTTACTGCTCATTGTCCAGGCTTCCGACCACTGCTCCAGTTCTGTCAGCAGCGGCTGAATACGCACAATGCTTTTTTTCTATAGAGTTGGTCAGGATTGCTGGAGACATTCTGCTTCACGGCCGCTGCGCTCCCTCAATGCTGCAGAGGTACAGCTGCCTCATATAGCATAGTATATTTAGCTTATATAAATTTGCAGCCGTTCTCGAGATATAAACACTTTTCTTGACAACTCGTTGCCTAGGAGACCAACCACCGCTGCAGTCTAGCTTATAAACCCAATCTTGAAGCTGGCCAGGATTTGGAGGTAACCGAGCGCTCCAGTGATCCTGGCCAGCTTCGTAACATTGCTTACCCACTCAATGGAAAAGAGCTTGTAAGCACTGGGCATTTTCTACTGTCCAGCAAAAGTGGTCGGTCTCCAAGGCAACGAGCTGTAAATGAAAGAAAAGTGTTAATATTTCAAGAACAGCAGAAAATTTTAATAAGCATTAAATAGCAAAATTGCTTGTATTTACTAGTACTATCCAACCATACTCATTTATGAAGATGGGAATAACCCTTTAATTACACCGTGGGCCCTTTTTTTTTTAATATGGGCCATCCGGTCTCTTTCTCTCACATGACCAGTGTTGCTCCCTATAGGAATAGAGGCTGGTTAGGCATAAAATAACCTACATTTTCATATAAGGTGTTCATAGTGTAGAAATTACATTTCCTTTTGATTTCCAAATGAATTGTCAGCAGAGTATAGACTGCTGGTTATGGCAGTCAGTAATCTGCCTGGAAAACAACACAATAGGAAATCCATAGTGGAGTTTGATCCGAGGAAGGATTCTCCTATCCTATCAGACACATTTTTGCTCATCTGTCCCAAAACAAATTACCGTACATGATTACTTATTAATATGGCAACCGAAATTATTAAAGGGGTAGTCCAATGAGGGTAAGTCATCATCTATCCAAAGGCGATAACTTACAGATCGGTGGAACCAGTACCGATTGGCAGAACGGGCCACGTTTATCCCCATGCTTCATTCTAACAGGAATAAAAGTGCCCCATTCTGCCGATCGAACAGATGCGGGACCCAAAAGTCACAAAGGGGTCAAAGTATGGTGCAAGAAAAAACCTATGGAGTCAGTGTTTGTGAACAAAAACGGTATTTTTTCGATATTTTACTGAGTTCAGCGATCGAAAGTTCATAAAAATCACCACTTTTCAAACAATTTTACCCTTGCAGACCGGTGTCATTATTTCTGTGAAACATTACTTTATCGACGTTTTCTCATTGAAGAACGTACAGATGAATAAAGTCCTATATATACATGTATACTTCTGCTCAGGGAGGTGTACGCTATGCTGGTTTCTGTACCTGACCCGGACCGCCTGCCTCCCAGACGGGCACCTCCAGCTGCCGGTATTGGCAGAGTCGGTTTGTTTTACTTTAATGAAACATCAATAACCCTGCCAGCTTCAGACACAATGGACGTCATCTCATCTGAGCGCCACAGATCACGGCGGCACAGATCACCTTGACGATATTTGCCATATGGCAGGGCTGTGTGCACCGAGGCTATTCAGAGGAACACAAAGTCCCCGTGGCTCCAGTGCTATAATATGGGGATATTATTCTCCAGAAGAATTACTCATCCGTACATTGTCTCATCGTATAGGGCATTTTTTGATGCCTCTAAACTATGGGCTGTACATGGAATACCGTACAACCCTGCCGGTCATATATTACGGCGCCCTATGACTTAAAGGACAGTCCAGAAAGATGCAGGGCTGTGGAGTCGGTAAGCCAAACCTCCGACTTCGACTCCTCAACTCTGAGTCCGACTCCACCAAAATGGGCTCCGACTCCACGACTCCCACTCCACAGCCCTGCCAGAGCTGTGGAGTCGGTAAGCCAAAGGTCCAACTCCGAAATTTTCATGACACCGATTCTGACTCCACCAAAATGGGCTCCGACTCCATGACTCCGACTCCACAGCCCTGGAAAGATGGAGGCTATTCTCCTGCGGTTGTCTGACTCTCCATAATTGAGCATGGGGTCCAGTGGCGGTCTATTCTCTCTGTGCCGATTGTGTCTTGGAAGTGTTTGTGGCTGCCAACCCTTTATTAGCAATATGTTTGACCATACATGTGAAGTCAGTTAACGCTAACCTGTGAGTGGCCCATGCCTAGTCGTAAGATGGACTTACACTTTAGTCAGATGTTGACCTAATGTGCATGTGTTACCAGTAGAGAAAGGGGAAGACAGATCCCACTGGTGGCTGCTTATCTCCAATGAGAACAATAAGCCTGGTGAAAATCAACAACCAGATCCTTATTTCCCAGACACGGTTAGATCCTTAATCAAGACACCCTTCCATATACAGTGGTGTGAAAAAGTGTTTGCCCCATCCTTATTTCCTCACCAAACAAGTTTCAATATTAGACAAGGGAATTAGATTCATGGAACCATGAATTCTGCTGTCTACCAAAATATCCTGAAGGAGAATGTCTGCCGTCTGTTCTTGACCTTAAGCTGAAGCACACTTGGGTTATGCAGCAGGACAATGATCCAAAACACACCAGCAAGTCCAAGTCTGAATGGCTTAAGGACAGTGAAATTAAAACTTTGGAGTGGCCTAGTCAAAGTCCTGACCTTAATACAATTGAGATTCTGTGGCATGATCTTGAAATGGGGGTTCATGCTCGGAAACCCTCTAATGTGGCTGTATTACGACAATTCTGCAAAGATGAGTGGCCAAAATTCCTCCAGAGCATTGTAAAAGACTCATTGCCAGTTATTGCAAATGCTTGATTGCAGTAGTTGCTGCTAAGGGCGTCCCAACCAGTTGTTAGGTTTTTACACAGGGCCCTGTAGGTTTGGATTTCTTTTTCCCTTAATAATAAAGACCTTCATTTAAAAACTGCATTTTGTGATTACTTGTGTTATCTTTGTCTAATATTTACATTTGTTTGGTGATCTGAAACATTTAAGTGTGACAAACATGCAAAAGAACAGGAAATCGGGAAGGGGCAAACACTTTTTCATACCAGTATTGTCGGGGGACCATTTGGCCAACGTTCATATCTGTATTGCCCGCAGAGTTGTCATATCAGGTCAACACCTTCCCACCTTGCCCCAGTGATCAGTTGATCCCCACAGATTCAAGTGCTATAACCACCAGCCATCGTCAGATCATATTTAAAGAAGAGGATCCCCTAAGACGTAGATCTGCCCAACCAAGGCAATTGTAATGGGGCTGTCCTAATAGTTGCTGTAGCTCTTTAGGCTATAGGTTCCTACTAATAAATTGGAGACGTTATCACAATACACTTGTGACCAGGTTGTAATCTGCATATATTTGTGTGGCTTTACTTTATGGTGTAAGAACAAACGTTTATTTTAATGTCTGATTTTTTGTAGAACGGCTCTTTTTAGCTCTTGCCAAAATTTTATGAACTTTCCCAGTTCGGCAGTAAGATATAGTCATAGAAATGATTCGTCCTAGCCACCCAGATTGTATTCATACATCTAATATGTGGACCTAGATGTGGATGGCAAATCACACAGTGTCCCTGTGACCGGGCTGAAGTGATATAGTGTAGGAAATGTTACTATCGGGAGACTTTACACAGGATTACCTTAGTTTAAAGGGACGCTGTCACTTGATTGATGCTGCTTTTTTTCTTTTTTAACGGCCTTCAGCTCACTCTCGAGCCGTGGCGACTTGATGGATTAACGACCTGTATAAAGATCGATCTTGTGCAAGCCTCGATAGGTCCACCAGGGTCTTCTCCGCCGCTATCTTGATAGTATCAAGTCATCGGATTGCTGGTCTTCCTCTTTGACTTCTTCCTTCTATTCTTCCAGCCATGATGTTCTTCTCCAGTGATTGCTCTCTTCCTATGAATTGTCCAAAGTAGGCAAGCCATAGCTTGGTGATCCTTGCTTGGAGTGACATGTCTGGCTTAATTTGTTCCAAAATTGATTTGTTTGTTCTTTTTGCCATCTATTGCATTGATAGCATCCTTCTCCATCAGCACATTTCGAAGGCGTTGCTGTACAAGCCCTGCCTTCGTCGTCGGTGAAATGTTCCTTGATTTGAGGGCCTTGTCCAGTGACTTCATTGTGGATTGGCCTATAGCTGTTCTCCTGTTGACGTCTTGTGTCGTCGCTGCATCTTAAGTGATGATTGATCTGAGTAGTAGTCCTTTAAAACTTCCAGTTCGTTAATTAATTGTCCGATACTAATAATGGATAATATTTTTGTTCTAAGCTGCAGTTGGTGCATTTCCACCGACTCCTGATTCTGCACAAAACTTGCTCTATTTCCACAGCCCTGTTATTCTTTCACTCAACATTTGGCGTCAAGAGAAAGTTAGGACACCCCAATACAAATTAGATTTCTTACTATTTAATAAAAGCAGCTTTTCAACTGACCTTACAGGGTTTTTTGTGATGATTGAAGTTCAGGCGCGCACTGTCGCCATTCCTGCTGATTTATTGCATATTAGGGGCGGTACACTCCTGAACGATTGAAATCAGACCAGTGACGTAGTTACATCGCTGGCCTGAACCGTGCCCTCTCTGACACTGCAAACAGATACAGCTTTGCCTCTGCAGCATCGGTGGAGCACAGGGGCGCTGAAGCTGGCCAGATCCAGCGATTCAGCCTACTTCAGAGCAGCACATACAAGCTCTATAGCAAAGAGTTTGTAAGCGCAGCACTCATTGTCTGATAGATGGCAGCTGTGGCTTGTAATAAAGGCAACAAGTTATAAATGTTAACATTAATAATTCTACCATTAGACGACAGGGAGCCAGCGCCAGATCGGGGAAGGCTGAGTACTATCTCTGTTCTCTGTATTTTTTAATGAACATTCAATCATTTGGGATCACTTTATTTAATGTGAGAAAACCCCTTTAAAGAACTTGCGCATAAGCCTTTAATGTAATGTGTATGGCCGCCTTATCACTGGTCATTCAGAGCTCATTGAACACTGATGGGAACACAACATTCACTTATACGATTGTTCTGTCCTCATACAGTATCATGCTGTCGGCAGCACTTTCCCTTTCTATACGGGCGATGGGCTGATGAAAATGAATATTTTTTTGCTATTATAAAAGATTCGATCACCCGACCAACAAAGCTTTACTCATCAGGTGATTGCGGGCGTTTTTAGATGGGCCACTGTTGGGAATGATCGATCCTACGAATGCTCATACCCGACTAATTGCACCTTAGACTTCAGTAGATCAACTCCTTAGGCTACTTTCACACTAGCGTCGGAATCTCCCTGTCGCAATGCGTCGGGCAGAGATTCCGACGCTAGCGTTTAACGCACTGCACAACGGAGGCAGCGGATGCATTTCTCCGGCGCATCCGCTGCCCCATTGTAAGGTGCGGGGAGGTGGGGGTGGAGTTCCGTCCGCGCATGCGCGGTCGGAAAAAGCGGTCCGTCAGGAGAAAAAAAGTTACATGTAGCGTTTTTTGTGCCGACGGTCCGCCAAAGCACGACTCATCCGTCGCACGACGGATGCGACATGTGGCAATCCGTCGCAATGCGTCGTCAATACAAGTCTATGGGGAAAAAACGCATCCTGCAAGCACTTTTGCACGATGCGTTTTTTCTGCAAAACGACGCATTGTGATGGATTGCAGTTAACGCTAGTGTGAATGTAGCCTTAATGTAATGGGCACTATAAGGCTGTGTGCACACGGTGCGTTTTTGATGCAGTTTTTATGCATTTTCCATGTGGAAATAGGCCAAAAAACGCTATGGAATCCTTATGCAAGATAATTCAATGAAAATCCTGAAGTGTTGTGCATGTAATCAGTAAATTTCTAGTATTTGCAGGAAAGATAAATATCTTGGTACCATGTTAGCCAGTAGATAGAAAAATATTTAGAATTGAGAGTCCTCAGTGGTTGATACCTTTTAATGGCTAACTGAAAAGATGGTAACAAATTGGAAGCTTTCGAGACAACTCAGGTCTCTTCATCAGGCCTGATGAAGAGACCTGAGTAGTCTTGAAAGTTTGCAATTTGTTACCATCTTTTCAGTTAGCCATTAAAAGGTATCAACCACTGAGGACTCTCAATTCTAAATATTTTAGTATTGGCAGTGCGTTTTTTTTCTGCAGCATGTCAATCCTTTGTTCGGATTTGTAGCGTTTTCAACATATTGACTTCAATTAAGTCAGTCAAATCCGCAGGTATAAAAATGTTTGCGGATTTGCTGAGTTTTTGTTTGCGTTCTTGCTGGCTTCCTATGGTGTTTCCCACGCTGTCATGTGTGTGACAACGTGGGAAACACCGGCGCAGAGGTTCTTATCGGCGGTAGCGCTACCACCGGTAAGACGGTCTGTCAGACCGCTGCTGTGACTGTGACCCCGGGTATAACGTTTACCGCATGTCAGCAGACGAGGGCTGACGAGACCACTCCTCCCATCAGCTAACTCTGCTGTCACTGAGAACAATGATGTCAGGAGCCGCTGATGGGAGACTCTCATCAGCCGGCGCCTGTGCTCACAATAAAAAAAAAAAACACAAGATGTAAAATAATTACATACATATTCAAATAAAAAACACATTATACTCACCTAACACCAAATCTCCGATGCCTTCGTATCCTAGAAAAAATGTAAACTACAAAAACAACATATACTCACCTTAATGCCCATCCCCGATGTCCTCGTCTCCTAGAAAATTAAAAAAAAATGAACCACCAAATACTCAACTGTCCGCCATAGTCCAAACAATCCAGAGTGTGCCACGGTGATCTCACTTGTAGAACACATCAGGAAATGTGACTTCTCTACCCGGCCGCCGCCGATACACTGACTGGAGGTAATCGCTCCCGCAGTGTATAGTACTGAGATTAAGTGAGAGAGGTCACCAGAGTTCATCATAGTACTGAGATTAAGTGAGAGAGGTCACCAGAGTTCATCAGCTGATTAGCTCTGGTGCTATCACAGCACTGCTGTGTGAGAACTTTCTCAAACAGCAATGGTGCCATAAGGGATTTCACCGCAACTGATCAACTCCGGTGACCTTTCTCACTGCATCTCAGTGCTATACACGGCGGGAGCGATTACCTCCAGTCAGTGTGTCGCCGACTGTGTTTGAGAGGTGAGGAATATTGTGGTTTATTATTTTATTTTTGTTGCAGGAGACAATGGCTTCAATGGATTAGGCGTTTGGTGAGTATGGTTTAATTTAGATTTAATAAAGGACTGTCATTATTTCAAATAAAGGACTTTATTCTGGGTGTGTTTTATAATATCACTATTGGGTTAGTAATGGGGGTGTCTTATAGATGCCTCTTCATTACTAACCTATGGGCTTGATGTCACCTGATAAAACAAAGGTGACATCTATCCCCCCAACCATCACCCCACTTGCCGCCCCTACAAGGCAAGTGGGAAGAGCGAGGCTAAGTGCCAGACTTCACCCATCTTATAGTTGTGCCTTTTCTGAGGCTGCTGAGAGCTGATGTTTTTAGCCTGGGGGGGGGGGGGGGGGGCAATATCCATGGCCCTTTCCTAGGCTATTGATATCAGCCCGCAGCTAGGCTATGCCTAGCCTTTGCTGGTTAGATTTTATAGGGGGACCCTATGTCAATTTTTTTCTCGGGTCCCCCTGTAAACTAGCCAGTAAAGGCTAAGCAAATAGCTGTGAGCTGATATTAATAGCCTGGAAACCTTTATGGCTATTGGCTCCTTCCCAGAATATTAACATCAGCCCTCAGTCGTCAGTTTTCCCACTGATGGGTATGAAAATTATGCGAGAGCCCAAGCAATTTTTCTTTAAATTAAGAGTTGCTGTTCGGTTACAGCCTATGTAGGTTCATTCTGTTACCACTCCTACATAGGCTGGTGACAATGTGTGTGTAGGTTTGTGTGTGTGTTTGTGTTTACTTACCAACTTAGTAATTAGGGTGTCGGGCTGACCTTTTCATTACTAAACCTAGGGCTTGGTGTTAATGACACCTGCTGACTCTAATCCCATTATCCTGATGCTACTGCAGGTGGTGTTGAACCAAGAAATGATATCACAAAACTTTTTTTTTAAATATCTTTAGTTAGCTCATAAAAGCCTTCATTGCTGTACAAAAAAGCATGCAAAAAATGCAGCAAAACCGCACCAAAAATTGCGACAAAATTTGCATTTTTGCTGCCAAGAGATGCAGAAACCCTGTAGAAATTTCTGCAAGCAAATGCTTAACATGCGCACATAGCCTAAAAGTACATGTAAGTGGGTGGAAATTGATGGTTCGAGTGTGAACTTATTTTGAAAAGCTCTGGGTATCTGTGCCAAGAGTATTTCAGTTTATTGGCACATTTTCCCACACGGCAGGATCCCCACCCATTGGACTTGATGTTCAAGTGTTTTGCCTAGGGGCACCTAAATGATAAGTATGGCTGTGACTGTGTAACGTGTAGAGGCACGCGGTACATGCAGATAGTTTACTCTTAGATAAAGTTAAATAGAAATCATCATCACCTATTTTTTAGTTATATCTATTACTGGGAGAGCTGATTCTTCTGAGTCTTCAGTCTTCTGAAGGGCACATTTACCTAAGGTGTTATGCATAGGGCGTGCCGCCATATAGTGCTTCTATCAGGCATGCAATCCGTCCAAAATAACTCGCATACACATGGCCGCATTAACTTCTTTAGTTGCCCTATTATGACTTCATATTACTTGGATCCTTAAAACGACTGTGTACTTGAGGCCTCTGGGCCCATGCACACTACCATGTTACACCCCTGTATCCAGCTGTGACCCATAGAAGTTTATGGTGCCATTAGAGTCTGTGCAGACGTTGTGATTTTGTCGTGTTCTTTTGCAAAGATTTTTCCTGCCAAGAGATTCAGAAATGGGGCAGAAATTTCTGCTGCAAATACATGGGTGCCAATTGTGTTATACAGCCGGCACTTGAGTCTAGCTGCTGCGACATGATTGCAGTGTTTTAATGGCGTTATCATGTCATCCGTGGTGAGGCCTTGCGGTATTATAGGAGATTGATAATTTTACAATGCACTGCAATTTCGCGGTATTGTATTGTATGCATAATCAAGTGATCACAGGTTCAAGTTCCCTAAGGGGATTAATTAAAATAATACAATAAACTGGAAAAAAAAAAAAAAAAATATATATATATATATATTTATATATATATTTATTCATTTTTTATTTTATTGTATTATTTAAATATATGTATATTCATAAAAAATGATGTTAGTCTTGCTTATCCCAGATTAAAAAAATGAGATGGCCAGGTCTACTATTTTTGGTAATTTTGCAAGAAAAAAAATGAACTAAAAGAAGATAGGAAGCTTGTATACACCCCAAAATATTAAAAGTATAAACTACAGCTCGTTTAGCAAAAAACAAGCCATCTGACAAGTCTATTAGCCGAATAGTTAAAAAAAGTTATAGCTCTTGTGAACGGAGGAGGAAAAATCCAAAGTGATTAGGGGCTTACTAAGATGCTGTTGTCCAAGGCCCACGTAAACCTGGAGCCCTTGACGCCCATCTTTCTCGGAAACAAGGGTTTCCAATAGCTTTTTTGATTTTTTTTTTTTAAATCTGAGTTAATTTTGGAATTGTAGTTTCAGTAACTTTTATAATTTCTATGGAAAACATGAGAAGCGTCTGTTTTTCCAGTCTTCATATAAACATCTTGGCTGAGTCACTTTTTTTCTTCTTTAGCCACATTATTTTTTTTTCGTGGGCAAGGAATAAGCAGACTGGGGCTGCGTTCTCATGTTTTACATTAGAATCTGTGGGTAGACTGGAAACATACTGGGAAGGCAGAAATACCAGTCTGATGGATGAATACATGAGGCTGTGAACGCCTGATTAATGGCCGAGCACTCATGGGAAATCATCACACCATATTTTGTGACAAGAAGTTTGCTTTTCCTTCAGAAATCCTTTTTGGAGACCAATGAAAGGGGATTTTTGTGTGTGATTTTGCAGCGTGTGCACTGTGACGCCATCTGACATAGTCCACCCTCGATCCAATACCTACAATAGAAACGGTGACTAGGTGGAGTGAACTTTGGATATTTACCTGAGCCGCGATCAGTGTGCAGAATTACTCGGAAAAGCCCTGCCCTTCTTTACTCTTATTTCACCAGGTCAGGGTGCTGAGAGGGCCTGTCACTCTGTTCTTTTGTGGTCATTGAGTTGTGCATAAGACAGATGGTAAATTTCAGTGATTTGGGGTACAACGTATATTATTCTAATACTACAGTAGTAGGATAGAGCTAAAAGTGTCCATGAATGGGAAGAGTTAGGCCACATTCACACGTTCAGTATTTGGTCAGTATTTTACATAAGTGTTTGTAAGCCAAAATCAGGAGTGGGTGATAAATGCAAAAGAGGTGGCGTGCAGGGCTGTATAGTCAGTCGTGAAGTCTGAGTCAATTTTGGGGGAGTTTGTATAAAATGGACCGACTCCCGATTTCTAAAATATATATTACATTGGGAATAGTAGTACAATGCAGGATGTGCTGTAAATGTTTTTCATAAGAATTTGGGAAAGTTATTAAATGTCCTATAGATGTCTGTTCTGTTCCTGATCCAAAGATCTCAGCTCTTAGTTAAGATTAATCTGTGCTGCACTTTATGTACAGGCTCAGTAGTGACCAGTGCTGTGGGGTTGTAGATGAGATGAATCTGTGCTGCTCTTTATGCACATGCTCAGTAGTGACCAGTGCTGTGGGGTTGTAGATGAGATGAATCTGTGCTGCACTTTATGTACATGCTCAGTAGTGACCAGTGCTACGGGGTTGTAGATGAGATGAATCTGTGCTGCTCGTTATGTACAGGCTCAGTAGTGACCAGTGCTGTGGGGTTGTAGATGAGATGAATCTGAGCTGCACTTTATGCACATGCTCAGTAGTGACCAGTGCTGTGGGGCTGTAGATGAGATGAATCTGTGCTGCACTTTATGTACATGCTCAGTAGTGACCAGTGCTGTGGGGATGTAGATGAGATGAATCTGTGCTGCACTTTATGTACATGCTCAGTAGTGACCACTTCTGTGGGGTTGTAGATGAGATGAATCTGAGCTGCACTTTATGCACATGCTCAGTAGTGACCAGTGCTATGGGGTCGTAGATTAGATGAATCTGTGCTGCACTTTATGCACATGCTCAGTAGTGACCAGTGCTGTGGGGTTGTAGATGAGATGAATCTGTGCTGCACTTTATGTACAGGCTCAGCAGTGACCATTGCTGTGGGGTCAGGTGAGATGAATCTGTGCTGCACTTTATGTACAGGCTCAGTAGTGACCAGTGCTGTGGAGTTGGAGTCGTGGAGTTGCAAGTCAGGGAAATTGAGGAGTCAGATTCGGCAGTTTGGCCTTAGACGGTGCTATTGACTGAGGTTCATTACTAACATCTAATGGCAGACTATTATTCTGATCATACAGAAAGATGCAGCTCTCAATGGCCTGCCTATTTTCTGATCTTGGATCAGCGGCCGACGCTCCGCTCCTGAGTGACGGCGGCAATCCTCTGGAACTCTCTGCCCCAACACGTCCGACTATCAACCACAGTCGGATCCTTCAGACGGAACCTGAAATCTCATCTCTTCAGGAAAGCCTACAGCCTGCACTGACACTGCTGCTGCCTCATCACCAACGAAGCTACCGCCTCACCAACACCGGAGCTACCGCCTCACCAACACCGGAGCTACCGCCTCACCAACACCGGAGCTACCGCCTCACCAACACCGGAGCTCCTGCAACCCTCAACCTACTGTCTCCTTCCCCATAATCCTGTAGAATGTAAGCCCGCAAGGGCAGGGTCCTCGCCCCTCTGTATCAGTCTGTCATTGTTAGTTTGTTTACTGTATGTGATATTTGTAACTTGTATGTAACCCCTTCTCATGTACAGCACCATGGAATCAATGGTGCTATATAAATAAATAATAATAATAATAATAGTATTACCATGCGAGACTCGGACGTATTTCTCGCATGTGTGATCCCGGCCTAAGGCCAGAGTCACACCAGAATCTGGCCAATTATCCAAATCACACATTTGTTGACTACATCAGATTTGGTGGACTGCAATGTTACCTTTGTTTTTTGGACAATTCCCAGGTAACATCAATCCCAAGCCCCATTACCTCAATTACCACTGCACCAGGCAATTGGGGAGAGTCAAGGCGAAGCGCCAGAATAGGAACATCTCATATGATGCTCCACCTTTATGGCTGCTGCGAGCTGGTATTTTTAGGCTGGGAAGGGACTAATAACCGGTGCCTGATATCAGCTGTCTGCTTTATTTTTGCTGGTTACAAAAAATGTGGACCCAACATCATTTTTTCATTTATTTAATCATAAAAAAACTGTCCAGTAAGATCCACATTTGCATTTTACAATAGGATGGCTGGTTGTGCAATTCTATATCTGTCTATCTATCTACAGTATATCTATATCTATTCACGGGTCTGAAAGAATTGACATGCGGCTAATTATTTTTTGCATCAAATGTGCAAGTCAAAGATAAGCAGGATTCTCATTCACTTTGCTGGCAGCAGGATTCCCTACAGGTTTTGTGACAGTTCCGCGTGGCAAAAACGCGACATGTGCACACAGCCTTATAGAAGGTGCTCACTATTTGGACAACCCCTTCTCATACCCCTCCATAGAGTTTGGGCACATGAACATTATTTCAGAATGGGATGTGGTATTTTATGCCCTAATCACATGGTCAGGAAGATATTCTCATCAATTCAATATTGAACGAGCTGCAGATTTTGAAATTCAGATATTTGAAAAGGATTTTTTTAGTTGCAGACTTTTCTGTAAAGGCCCCTTCACATTAAGCGACGCTGCAGCGATACCGACAACGATCCGGATTGCTGCAGCGTCGCTGTTTGGTCGCTGTAGAGCTGTCACACAGACAGCTCTCCAGCGACTAACGATGCCGGTAACCAGGGTAAACATCGGGAAAACTAAGCGCAGGGCCGCGCTTAGTAACCCGATGTTTACCCTGGTTACCATCCAACAGTACATACTTACCTACAGCCGTCTGTCCTCCAGCGCTGTGCTCTGCACTCCTCCTGCACTGGCTGTGAGCGCAGCGGCTGGAAAGCAGAGCGGTGACGTCACCGCTTTGCTTTCCGGCTGACCGACGCTCACAGCCAGAACAGGAGGAGTGCAGAGCACAGCGCTGGAGGACAGACGGCTGTAGGTAAGTATGTACTGTTTTTTTTTTTTACTTTTAGGATGGTAACCAGGGTAAACATCGGGTTACTAAGCGCGGCCCTGCGCTTAGTTACCCGATGTTTACCCTGGTTACCAGTGAAGACATCGCTGGATCGGTGTCACACACGCCGATCCAGCGATGTCCACGGGAGATCCAGCGACGAAATAAAGTCCTGGACTTTCTTCAGCGACCAACGATCTCCCAGCAGGGGCCTGATCGTTGGTCGCTGTCACATATAACGATTTTATTAACGATATCGTTGCTACGTCACAAAAAGCAACGATATCGTTAACAATATCGTTATGTGTGAAGGTACGTTTACAAATCTGCTGCTCGAGAAGGATCTTTTCGGTAGAAGACCCGTTTAGAAGCACAGGGGAAAATTCTTGATAGTGTCTAAAAGCAAAATAATCTTTGTTGTCCATTACAACCAATCACTGCACAGCTTTCATTTTGTATCCTGGTTTTGAAAAATGAAAGATGTGCTGTGATTTGTTGCTATGGGCAATAAAGATCACTTTTCTTTTAGACAGTTTCTGAATTTTGCCCTTTTCTGTGTCAATACATGACCATTACACAATGAAGGAATCAACCCTTTAGACCAGTGATGGCGAACCTTTTGGAGACCGAGGGCCCAAACTGCAACCCAAAACCCACTTATTTATCACAAAGTAAGTGCCAGCACGGCAATTTAACCTGAATACTGAGGTCTTAGTTTGGAGAAAACAACTCATGAACAGAGCAGGTGGGGCAGCAGAGAGAAGGTGGGGGCAGCAGAGAGCAGGTGGGAGCAATAGAGAGCAGGCGGGAGCAACAGAGAGCAGGCGGGAGCAACAGAGAGCAGGCGGGAGCAACAGAGAGCAGGCGGGAGCAACAGAGAGCAGGCGGGAGCAACAGAGAGCAGGCGGGAGCAACAGAGAGCAGGCGGGGGCAGCAGAGAGCAGGCGGGGCAGAAGAGAGGAGGCGGGAGCAACAAAGCGGACGGGAGCAATAGAGCAGGCGGGGCAGCAGAGAGCAGGTGGGAGCAACAGAGAGCAGACAGGGCAGCAGAGAGCAGGCGGGAGTAACAGAGAGCAGGTGGCGCAGCAGAGAGCAGGCGGGATCAACAGAGAGCAGGCGGGTTAGTAGAGAGCAGGCGGGAGCAACAGAGAGCAGACAGGGCCGCAGAGAGCAGGCGGGAACAGCAGAGAGCAGGCGGGGGAAGCAGAGAGCAGGCGGGGGAAGCAGAGAGCAGGAATGAGCAACAGAGCAGGCGGGAGCAACAGAGCAGGCGGGAGCAACAGTGAGCAGACAGGGTAGCAGAGAGCATGCTGGAGCAACAGAGAGCAGGCTGGAGCCACAAAGAGCAGGCCGGAGCAACAGAGAGCAGACGAGGTAGCAGAGAGCAAGTGGGGGCAACAGAGCAGGCCGGAGCAACAGAGAGCAGGCGGGAGCAACAGAGAGCAGGCGGGAGCAACAGAGAGCAGGCGGGAGCAACAGAGAGCAGGCGGGAGCAACAGAGAGCAGGCGGGGGCAGCAGAGAGCAGGCGGGGCAGAAGAGAGGAGGCGGGAGCAACAAAGCGGACGGGAGCAATAGAGCAGGCGGGGCAGCAGAGAGCAGGTGGGAGCAACAGAGAGCAGACAGGGCAGCAGAGAGCAGGCGGGAGTAACAGAGAGCAGGTGGCGCAGCAGAGAGCAGGCGGGATCAACAGAGAGCAGGCGGGTTAGTAGAGAGCAGGCGGGAGCAACAGAGAGCAGACAGGGCCGCAGAGAGCAGGCGGGAACAGCAGAGAGCAGGCGGGGGAAGCAGAGAGCAGGCGGGGGAAGCAGAGAGCAGGAATGAGCAACAGAGCAGGCGGGAGCAACAGAGCAGGCGGGAGCAACAGTGAGCAGACAGGGTAGCAGAGAGCATGCTGGAGCAACAGAGAGCAGGCTGGAGCCACAAAGAGCAGGCCGGAGCAACAGAGAGCAGACGAGGTAGCAGAGAGCAAGTGGGGGCAACAGAGCAGGCCGGAGCAACAGAGAGCAAGCAGGGCAGCAGAGAGCAGGCAGGGCAGCAGAGAGCAACCACAGTCAGGAGCAGTGATACCAGACTTCATATATAAAGGAATATGCCCCTCATTCTGGTATATGCTCCCCCATCCAGGAATATGATCCCCCATCCTCGTATATGCCACCCATCCTGGTATATGCTCCCTCATCCCGGTATATGCTCCCTCATCCCGGTATATGCTCCCTCATCCTGGTATATTCTCCCTCATCCTGGTATATGCTCCCTCATCCTGGTATATTCTCCCTCATCCTGGTATATTCTCCCTCATCCTGGTATATGCTCCCTCATCCTGGTATATGCTCCCTCATCCTGGTATATTCTCCCTCATCCTGGTATATGCTCCCTCATCCTGGTATATGCTCCCTCATCCTGGTATATGCTCCCTCATCCTGGTATATTCTCCCTCATCCTGGTATATGCTCCCTCATCCTGGTATATGCTCCCTCATCCTGGTATATTCTCCCTCATCCTGGTATATGCTCCCTCATCCTGGTATATGATCCCCCATCCTGGTATATGCTCCCTCATCCTGGTATATTTCCCGCATCCTGGTATATGTATGCTCCGCCATCCTGGTATATGCTCCCTCATCCTGGTATATGTCCCCTATCCTGGTATATGCTCCACCATTCTGGTTTATGCTCCCCCATCCTGATATATGTTCCCCCATCCTGGTGTATGTCCCCTATCCTGACATATGCTCCCTCATCCTGATATATGTTTCCCTATCTTGGTATATGCTCCACCATCCTGGTATATGCTCCACCATCCTGGTATATGCTCCCTCATCCTGGTATATGCTCCCTCATCCTGGTATATGCTCCGCCATCCTGGTATATGCTCCCTCATCCTGGTATATGTCCCGTATCCTGGTATATGCTCCGCCATTCTGGTATATGCTCCGCCATCCTGGTATAAGATCCCCCATCCTGGTATATGTCCCGTATCCTGGTATATGCTCCACCATCCTGGTATATGCTCCCTCATCCTGGTATATGCCCTTCATCCTAGTATATATGCCTCCATTCTTGTATATATGGCCAGTGATCACAACTCATCACTGGGTCTGAAGACAAAATCCAAACCCTCTTCAATCACTTGATCTTCATGACAACTTATTTTCGATAAATGAATATCCGCTTTCTACAAACACAATGTGTGATCATACAGGCTATATCTACAAAGCCAGCTACAGACAACCTGAAAAACCCTAAAAAAGCTACTGAAACCTGGAAATGTAATAATCCTGTATGTACCGTATATATATACAGTGGGGCAAAAAAGTATTTAGTCAGTCAGCAATAGTGCAAGTTCCACCACTTAAAAAGATGAGAGGCGTCTGTAATTTACATCATAGGTAGACCTCAACTATGGGAGACAAACTGAGAAAAAAAAATCCAGAAAATCACATTGTCTGTTTTTTTATCATTTTATTTGCATATTATGGTGGAAAATAAGTATTTGGTCAGAAACAAAATTTCATCTCAATACTTTGTAATATATCCTTTGTTGGCAATGACAGAGGTCAAACGTTTACTGTAAGTCTTCACAAGGTTGCCACACACTGTTGTTGGTATGTTGGCCCATTCCTCCATGCAGATCTCCTCTAGAGCAGTGATGTTTTTGGCTTTTCGCTTGGCAACACGGACTTTCAACTCCCTCCAAAGGTTTTCTATAGGGTTGAGATCTGGAGACTGGCTAGGCCACTCCAGGACCTTGAAATGCTTCTTACGAAGCCACTCCTTCATTGCCCTGGCGGTGTGCTTTGGATTATTGTCATGTTGAAAGACCCAGCCACGTTTCATCTTCAATGCCCTTGCTGATGGAAGGAGGTTTGCACTCAAAATCTCACGATACATGGCCCCATTCATTCTTTCATGTACCCGGATCAGTCATCCTGGCCCCTTTGCAGAGAAACAGCCCCAAAGCATGGTGTTTCCACCACCATGCTTTACAGTAGGTATGGTGTTTGATGGATGCAACTCAGTATTCTTTTTCCTCCAAACACGACAAGTTGTGTTTCTACCAAACAGTTCCAGTTTGGTTTCATCAGACCATAGGACAATCTCCCAAAACTCCTCTGGATCATCCAAATGCTCTCTAGCAAACTTCAGACGGACCCGGACATGTACTGGCTTAAGCAGTGGGACACGTCTGGCACTGCAGGATCTGAGTCCATGGTGGCGTAGTGTGTTACTTATGGTAGGCCTTGTTACATTGGTCCCAGCTCTCTGCAGTTCATTCAGTAGGTCCCCCCACGTGGTTCTGGGATTTTTGCTCACCGTTCTTGTGATCATTCTGACCCCACGGGGTGGGATTTTGCGTGGAGCGCCAGATCGAGGGAGATTATCAGTGGTCTTGTATGTCTTCCATTTTCTAATTATTGCTTCCACTGTTGATTTCTTCACTCCAAGCTGGTTGGCTATTGCAGATTCAGTCTTCCCAGCCTGGTGCAGGGCTACAATTTTGTTTCTGGTGTCCTTTGACAGCTCTTTGGTTTTCACCATAGTGGAGTTTGGAGTCAGACTGTTTGAGGGTGTGCACAGGTGTCTTTTTATACTGATAACAAGTTTAAACAGGTGCCATTACTACAGGTAATGAGTGGAGGAAAGAGGAGACTCTTAAAGAAGAAGTTACAGGTCTGTGAGAGCCAGAAATCTTGATTGTTTGTTTCTGACCAAATACTTATTTTCCACCATAATATGCAAATAAAATGATAAAAAAACAGACAATGTGATTTTCTGGATTTTTTTTTCTCAGTTTGTCTCCCATAGTTGAGGTCTACCTATGATGTAAATTACAGACGCCTCTCATCTTTTTAAGTGGTGGAACTTGCACTATTGCTTACTGACTAAATACTTTTTTGCCCCACTGTATATATATATACACACATACACTGCTCACAAAAATAAAGAGACCACTTAAACAATAGAATCTAACTCCCAAGTAAATCAATAAATCAAACTTCTGTGAAATCAAACTGTCCACTTAGGAAGCAACGCTGATTGACAATCAATTTCACATGCTGTTATGCAAATGGAATAGAAAACAGATGGAAATTATTGGCAGTTATCAAGACACCCTCAATAAAGGAGTGGTTCTGCAGGTGGGGACCACAGACCACATCTCAGTACCAATGCTTTCTGGCTGATGTTTTGGTCACTTTTGAATGTTGGTTGTGCTTTCACACTTGTGGTAGCATGAGACGGACTCTACAACCCACACAAGTGGCTCAGGTAGTGCAGCTCATCCAGGATGGCATATCAATGCGAGCTGTGGCAAGAAGAAGAAGGTTTGCTGTGTCTGACAGCGTAGTGTCAAGAGGCTGGAGGTGCTACCAGGATACAGGTCAGTACACCCGTAGACGTGGAGGGGGCCGTAGGAGGGCAACAACCCAGCAACAGGACTGCTACCTCCGCCTTTGTGCAGGAGGAACAGGAGGAGCACAGCCAGGGCCCTGCAAAATTACCTCCAGCAGGCCACAAATGTGCATGTGTCTGCACAAACGGCTAGAAACTGACTCCATGAGGATGGTCTGAGTGCCCGACAGATGGGGGTTGTACTCACAGCCCAACACCGTGCAGGACGCTTGGCATTTGCCACAGAACACCAGGATTGGCAAATTCGCCACTGGTGCCCTGTGCTCTTCATAGATGAAAGCAGGTTCATACTGAGCACATGTGACAGACGTGACAGAGTCTGGAGACGTCGTGGAGAGCGATCTGCTGCCTGCAACATCCTTCACATGAGCGGTTTGGCAGTCGGTCAGTAATGGTGTGGGGTGGCATTTCTTTGGAGGGCTGCACAGCCCTCCATGTGCTCTCCAGAGGTAGCCTGACTGCCATTAGGTGCCAAGATGAGATCCTCAGACCTCTTGTGAGACCATATGCTGGTGCGATTGGCCCTGGGTTCCTCCTAATGCAGGAGAATGCCAGACCTTATGTGGCTGGAGTGTATCAGCAGTTCCTGCAAGATGAAGGCATTGAAGCTATGGACTGGCCCGCCCATTCCACAGACCTGAATCCGATTGAGCACATCTGGGTCATTATGTCTCGCACCCTCCACGAACGTCACGTTGCACCACAGACTGTCCAGGAGTTGGCGAAAGCTTTAGTCCAGGTCTGGGAGGAGATCCCTCAGTAGACCATCCGCCGCCTCATCAGGAGCATGCCCAGGCGTTGTAGGGAGATCATACAGGCACGTGGAGGACACACACAATACTGAGCATCATTTCCTTGTCTTGAGGCATTTCCACTGAAGTTGGATAAGCCTGTAACTTTATTTTCTACTTTGATTTTGAGCATCATTCTAACTCCAGACCACCGTGGGATATTAGTTGTGATTTACGTTGATAATTTTTAGGTTTTATCTTTCTCAACACATTCCAAAATGCAATGCATAAAGATTTACAAGTGGGATATTTCATTCAGTGCCATCTAGGATGTGGGATTTTAATATTCTCTTTATTTTTTTTGAGCAGTGTGTATATGTATATATATATATATATATATATATATATATATATATATATATATATATATATATATATATATATATATATATATATATATTACCCTGCTTTGTGGCTTACCGGGACTGCAGACCATCCATTCATTTTAGGAGCTGATCTACAGCACCTGGACCAGTGTGAAGGAGCCGTGGTTTTCCGCTTTTGTGTTGGGGGACAAGATTTTGTGGCACTTACTAATATGTACAGCAAGTATTACAGGTTAAAGTAAAGCTATAGTGGCCATCCCCTTTAAATGAAAATTTAGCTTTTTAATAGTTTTTAGTGTGAAATTTCCAGACGCTAAACCACAGATTTCTGTTATCTGCCACTGTATTGCAGCAGAGAGAACTGTATTTCACAATGCCAGAATCTTACCAAAGAGAATCATTCATAAATTCCTCTGATAAAAAGAAAAAACAAAGAGCTAATGCCGTATTCGACCTGACCGCTCACTGGCTGTGTAGTCAGGAAAGTAGAGGAGGGGGTTTGAGGTGGAGGCTGATGTGGTGACAGTCTATTATCATTTTTTGGGGGGGGTATGTCTGATTATAATATATCTTTATTTTTTCTTTACTGTTTTTTTCTTTTGTGCATTACATTGCACCACAAAATATCTGTATATTTATTTAACTCACAGAATTACATTGTAATTAATGTTGTGGATATACACACACACATATATATATATATATATATATATATATATATATATATATATATATATATATATATATATACAGTGGGGCAAAAAAGTATTTAGTCAGTCAGCAATAGTGCAAGTTCCACCACTTAAAAAGATGAGAGGCGTCTGTAATTTACATCATAGGTAGACCTCAACTATGGGAGACAAACTGAGAAAAAAAATCCAGAAAATCACATTGTCTGTTTTTTTATCATTTTTTTTGCATATTATGGTGGAAAATAAGTATTTGGTCAGAAACAAACAATCAAGATTTCTGGCTCTCACAGACCTGTAACTTCTTCTTTAAGAGTCTCCTCTTTCCTCCACTCATTACCTGTAGTAATGGCACCTGTTTAAACTTGTTATCAGTATAAAAAGACACCTGTGCACACCCTCAAACAGTCTGACTCCAAACTCCACTATGGTGAAGACCAAAGAGCTGTCAAAGGACACCAGAAACAAAATTGTAGCCCTGCACCAGGCTGGGAAGACTGAATCTGCAATAGCCAACCAGCTTGGAGTGAAGAAATCAACAGTGGGAGCAATAATTAGAAAATGGAAGACATACAAGACCACTGATAATCTCCCTCGATCTGGGGCTCCACGCAAAATCCCACCCTGTGGGGTCAGAATGATCACAAGAACGGTGAGCAAAAATCCCAGAACCACGCGGGGGGACCTAGTGAATGAACTGCAGATAGCTGGGACCAATGTAACAAGGCCTACCATAAGTAACACACTACGCCACCATGGACTCAGATCCTGCAGTGCCAGACGTGTCCCACTGCTTAAGCCAGTACATGTCCGGGCCCGTCTGAAGTTTGCTAGAGAGCATTTGGATGATCCAGAGGAGTTTTGGGAGAATGTCCTATGGTCTGATGAAACCAAACTGGAACTGTTTGGTAGAAACACAACTTGTCGTGTTTGGAGGAAAAAGAATACTGAGTTGCATCCATCAAACACCATACCTACTGTAAAGCATGGTGGTGGAAACATCATGCTTTGGGGCTGTTTCTCTGCAAAGGGGCCAGGACGACTGATCCGGGTACATGAAAGAATGAATGGGGCCATGTATCGTGAGATTTTGAGTGCAAACCTCCTTCCATCAGCAAGGGCATTGAAGATGAAACGTGGCTGGGTCTTTCAACATGACAATGATTCAAAGCACACTGCCAGGGCAACGAAGGAGTGGCTTTGTAAGAAGCATTTCAAGGTCCTGGAGTGGCCTAGGCAGTCTCCAGATCTCAACCCTATAGAAAACCTTTGGAGGGAGTTGAAAGTCCGTGTTGCCAAGCGAAAAGCCAAAAACATCACTGCTCTAGAGGAGATCTGCATGGAGGAATGGGCCAACATACCAACAACAGTGTGTGGCAACCTTGTGAAGACTTACAGAAAACGTTTGACCTCTGTCATTGCCAACAAAGGATATATTACAAAGTATTGAGATGAAATTTTGTTTTTGACCAAATACTTATTTTCCACCATAATATGCAAATAAAATGTTAAAAAAACAGACAATGTGATTTTCTGGATTTTTTTTTCTCAGTTTGTCTCCCATAGTTGAGGTCTACCTATGATGTAAATTACAGACGCCTCTCATCTTTCTAAGTGGTGGAACTTGCACTATTGCTGACTGACTAAATACTTTTTTGCCCCACTGTATATATATATATATGTATATATATATATATATATATATATATATATATATATATATACATATATATATATATAGTCCTTTACATACCTGTTATCATTACTCATTGGTAGTAATCTGCCATCTGGTATCTGGTGGATGCCCCTTTTGTATTGTAACCTTATTTTCATTACTTTGTGTCTCTCCTCGGCCTCCCTTTGATTTAATTGTTCCTTGTTTTTACGATTAACTTTTTAATTTTATTTTTATTGTGTAGTTGTGTATCTCAATCAAATATTAATTGTGTGTGTGTGCATAATTGTGTGTGTGCATATACACATTTGTTTGATTTTTTTTTTATTATATTGGAATAACGCTTTTATATATATAGATATATAACTTATAAGTAGAGTAAGATGGTATTGTGTGGTGATAACAGCCAGGGAGGCAGAGGTATGTAAAGTGCTCTGATCACGCCTAGGGCATTTACGGTAAGTCTGCTTTTTGGTGATTTTTTTTTTCTTTTCCTGATGTGTTTTTGCAACCTTTTAATTGGACAGTGCTTTGTTGGGAACTGATTGCAGCAGGTTCCACTTCAAAAAAAGTGTCAGACACCTTTTTTTCCACCACTTTTAAAAACTTCTTAAAAACCTGTGATTGTAGGAATGTGCACGTGAGTATCCGCAGGTGTAAAATCCACTGCATATTTCTGTAGCATCGTTTGGAAAATCCGCAGCAGAAATTGACCTGTGCTGCAGATTAGCAAAGAGTCGAGTCTGCAGTGAAGTCCTGCAGTAGAAATTGATGCGCTGCTGATTTGGAAAATTGTGAGATTACCTTATTTTTCGTAAATCACCTTGTGTAAGTCGGCAGTATGACGGCTCGTTAAGAGGAAGTTCCAGACTAACAGAATAAAGCGCCTTTTTACTTTACTGTCTTTTGCATTGTGTGTAGTCATTGTGGTCATACAGTCCTGGGATCACATCCTTCTTTATATGGGAATCCAGTCCGTTGTGACATCTGCTTTAACCCTTGCATTACAGATGACTTTGCGAACCTGCTGCTCGCTGAGGCTCTGCTGGAGCTCTCTTTAAGGGAGAACGTTGCCAAACTCAAATTCTCCATTCCATTAATGGAAAGCAAGGAGCCAAAACTGCATCAAGCCAAGAAGTATCTAACAGGCATACTAAACAGAGGCAAATTACCAGTAAGTATGATATACAGTAATCCCCCTCCGGCTGTGATTTTTACTAGTGAGCGTCGTGCATGTCTTTTTAGCGAAATTGTCTCATTTTCAGCATTATGTCCCAATTTCCTCGGCCAGGAGAGGTGTAAATGAACGTTCCTCTGCACATTGTCCTTAGCTGTTCTGTTTTCCGCGGCTTGGTGAAGGGGGTGTATGATTGGGAAGCACATGAGTCAGGGCATAGGGCGTAGCCTGGACAAGACGTATGTACATTTCACAAGGCATAGAGTGTTATGTGATGCTGAATCGTGTGCCCCATAGTTATTTTTTTTTTTTTTATTGACACTTGATCATATAAAACTCCTTTTCATGATCTCGAATCTGCTTGCTCTGGGGTTGCCATGGAAACATGGTTCACTGCGCATTTAACTTTGATGTGGTCTTTGGTAATAAACTAGCTGAAAAAAGCCAAAGGGTAAAAGAGTTAAACAGGCTGTCCAGTGAAAGCAATTCATGGTTTGTCCATGGGATAGGTGATAACTTACTGACTGGTGGAGGTCTGACTGCTGCGACCCACACTGATCGGCAGATCGTCGGGGGGGCATTTTTACAGTCATTACAAAGTGGAGCAACAGATCCGATGCCTTACCGATTCTCCATTCATTCTCTATGGGGCTGCTGGAAAAACCATAGCGCAGCAATTGTCAGGCCCTTGGAGAATGAACGGAGCAGTGTTCAGGCATGCACACAGCCGCTCCATTCTAACGGGGATAAATGTTCCCCGTTCTGTTGATTAGTGAAAGTCCCAGGAGTCAGACCCCCACTAATAAATTAGTTATCACCTTAATAAGTGTTAATTGTCTGACTGACAACGCCCGAAGTCTCACTACATAGAGGATGTGAGTCTTGTAAGAGGAGGCAAAGCTGGAGGGGAATAGAGCTGGAGTGACAGAGGCTTCAGATCTATACACATTTGCAAAACCATTCAAAAGCTGGTTTCTCAGGGATGGAGGAACGGACTGGCCACGTAAAGGTATTGCTAGATGTAACGCAAGTGAGTGTGTACCTACTACGCCACGGGCCGGGCTTAGAGGCGTAACTAAACGACTACCTGGTTTTAGCTAAAACTTATGGTGGTGAGAATGGACATGGCCACAGGTAGCCGCCAGGTGTCACGCCCGGGCAGTCCCCGGACCTGCAGCAGTTGACCCACAGGTCAGAGCAGGTATACCGAGTACAGGAGGGTGAGACAAAGGCATAGTGAGACGGTGAGTGGTCAGGCCACCCAGCACAGGTTCACTTTGTAAGCCGGGGTCAGAAGTGGAAAGATCAGAATAGATGAGTAGACAAGCCAGGTTGATAATAAATGAGACTAAACTGAGCAGGAAGCTAGAGACAAATGCAACTAAAACCTAAGCTCAGGCAAAGGCGAGGAGGGAGAAGCTGCCTAATATGTCCATTGCCTGGCCAGGTAATTAGCTGGGGAAGACAAATCCTGCAGGACTCAGCATTGTTAAATTCCTGCAGGATCTGGCATACCTACCTATAGCCAGGTGGAGACAGCAGGGATATGCAGCAGAGTTTGGAAGTGCTGCATGAGGACTCAGCGCAGCGGCCTGACACAGGGAGGAGCGGCTATAAAGGTACAGATGATTGGCCTCGGGGAGACCAAAACATCCAACACCGCGGAGACACCATCACGTGTTTCTCAACGCAGTGATTCCAGAACACTGCCCCCATCCCTTATGGGAAATATGCAGATGCATATGCAGGGAGGAGCGGAGCAGTGAACGCAGTGAGTAGGGCGATGCTATAAAGAGTCGCTGGCGTGACACTGGACTTGTCTTTCAGAGAGCTACATCCACATATAAATAGTTTGGGGGTGAAATCCTGCCGATAGATTCCCTTGATTGGCCATCAATATTGTAATCCAAGAAAAGCCCTTTATTCCCCAGCTTCTGTCATCAGTACCTCTAAATGTCAAGAACTGCCCCTCTTTCCGCATAAGTTAACCCCACATTGTAAGCCCCCTGGTTCAGTGGTTTGGACAGCACCAGGTCTCCCAGAAGAAGCTGGATCATGGGCTTCCTTCTATTGCATTCTTATGGATAGGGGTTTTTCTCAGGCTTTTTTTGGTAAAGATGAATAAGTGCTTATTTGTGGCTCGTAGGCTGAAGTCTTACAGCTGCATTAGTATTTTCTGACTGTGTGGGTGTAAGTTTATTTATTTTAGAAAATGGTTTAAATATAGTATTTATTTTTTATATGCTTTCTATCCGGGGCTGATATCAGATTGAATAACGGCAGATCTGGAAGCTTAGGAGATCTTACAATATTGCCGTCTTTTTGCACCTGAACATGTTAAAATGCATCGTTTCATCGACTATTAGTCTGCAGTCTCTTACATTTTCCAGATGCTGCCAACGTTAAAGGAGTAAATGTAATCGTTAACTCCTTTCACATAATTCCAGCCACACCAACATGACTACCATGTTAGGAAATAGTAAAGTTAGGATTCTTATCACTCTGTCTTCCTAAAGCCCCTTCGTACAAATAAAATTAAAGTCTGCGAAACTTACTGGACCATCTGGCCGACGTGTATGGAGGCCTCCCGACTCTTCCCCAGCAGATGATGGACATAAGTATCTGACAGCAGCGTGTTTCCCCTCTGTGTGCAGAACACATGATGTTGAGTGTGAATATGCATGGATGGTGGGGGAGATAGCTGAACGCTCAACTTTCTGATGTGTATGTCCAACTTTAGGCCGGGGTCACACTACCGTAGAATACGGACGAGTGCTGTGTGAGAAAACATCGCATAGCACTTGGACCAGTGTTAATTTATGGGGCAGCTCACATCACCGTATTTTTTCTCAGGCATATTCGCAAGTTGTGATTTTACGTGTATATCGCTCAAGTCTCGCCAATGCAAGTCTATGGGTGCGAGAAAAACTCAGACACAACACGGATCATCTGTGTAGCTTGCGAAAAATACTCACACATTTTTCTCATTTCAGCCCATTGAGCCATTAAGTTCAATGGGGAAAATCAGTGAGAAATATAAAGCCATACACATGTCATACACATCATCATATTGCAAACGTATTACACACAGATCACCATATGGAGAACACTTGTGCCTCTCTCAGCAGGCAGACTCGGACCGATTCTCCATACGTTTAGTGTGACGCCGGCCTTAGGCAGGTACTACATGCTGACATGTGTCGCGTGACAGCAAATCTTTGAAATGCCAAGCCACAAACACATTTATGCAACTTATCTGAGTGAGCTGTGATTTTGCTGTAGAAAAAATAGTCAAGTTGTAGATAAGTCACCCAGAAGTTGCATGAGACTTGTTTTGAAGCCTATGGCAAGTGTGTCGTGTGAGACTTGTACTGAAGCCTATGGCAAGTGTGTCGTATGTGACTTGTACTGAAGCCTATAGCAGGTGTGTCCTGTGCGACTTGTACTGAAGCCTATAGCAGGTGTGTCCTGTGCGACTTGTACTGAAGCCTATGGCAGGTGTGTCCTGTGCGACTTGTACTGAAGCCTATGGCAGGTGTGTCATGTGTGACTTGTATTGAAGCCTATGGCAGGTGTGTCCTGTGTGACTTGTATTGAAGCCTATGGCAGGTGTGTCCTGTGTGACTTGTATTGAAGCCTATGGCAAGTGTGTCGTGTGTGACTTGTATTGAAGCCTATGGCAGGTGTGTCCTGTGCGACTTGTACTGAAGCCTATGGCAGGTGTGTCCTGTGCGACTTGTATTGAAGCCTATGGCAAGTGTGTCGTGTGTGACTTGTATTGAAGCCTATGGCAAGTGTGTCGTGTGTGACTTGTATTGAAGCCTATGGCAAGTGTGTCGTGTGCGACTTGTATTGAAGCCTATGGCAAGTGTGTCGTGTGTGACTTGTATTGAAGCCTATGGCGAGTGTGTCGTGTGCGACTTGTACTGAAGCCTATGGCAGGGGTGTCATGTGTGACTTGTATTGAAGCCTATGGCAACTGTGTCGTGTGAGACTTGTACTGAAGCCTATGGCAAGTGTGACATGTGCGACTTGTACTGAAGCCTATGGCAAGTGTGTTGTGTGTGACTTGTATTGAAGCCTATGGCAAGTGTGTCGTGTGTGACTTATATTGAAGCCTATGGCAAGTGTGTCATGTGTGACCAGCGACTGAAAATCTTACACATTTGGAAAACATGTTGCAATGTGTCACTGCGACTTCAATGTGATGTGACATACTGTATGTCACTGTGTAGTCCTAGCTGAAGTCAATACTTGGCATCTCAATGCCTTGTGGTCCACTAGTCACTTCCTCCTCACAGGTGTCCTTCACTGCTGGACCACATATCCCCCATATCTTGCGTTGCGCAGGCGTGTACTATGGAGGACAGAGAATGAATTTCAATCCAATATTGCAGCCAGCATGCAGCCAGCGGGTAAGGAAAGGGTGAATCAAACACCCGCCTCTATGGCTGAAAATTGTTCCCTCCAAATTCAGGTGACAGAGTCCCTTTAACATTGTTCTGTACCTCCATATTACCGCCTTTGTTATTTCTAGACCCGTCCACTTGAGCTTGATTACCGAACTAGACAAGTCACTGCTTCCCACAAGATCAACATACTCTTCTCCTGCTGCGAGATTATTCTATTCGAAAGATTTGTTTTTAATGAACAGGAAAAAGCTTTGGATAACTGGGATACATGGAAAACCAACTAAATCAGAAGTACCCTAGATTTGTATTTCCTGTCTTTCCTGTCGTTATACTCAATAACCTATTCTGTCCCACAGCCTCACAACTTAACAGAAGCGCTCTTGATACTGGGGAAGTTGCATTACTGTGAAGGATCTTACCGGGATGCCATCAGTATGTATGCCAGATCGGGATTTGAACATCTGTCCCTAGATGACGAGCCCCTTTACAAGATGAGACTTTTCGCTGAAGCTTTTGTTATCAAAGGTAAAACGTGTGCGTATACTGTAGAAGAGTCGTTCTATTATATGGATTCTTAGGCCAAAAAGTATTGTGACTTCTCCCATGTTGAATGTTGTCGTGGATGTCAAATTTAAAGACCCTCCATCACACCATTGCAGAAGTACACCCCTAGATAAGCCACGTTCCCACCATGAGCTTTTGGTGAGTATTATTATTATTATTATTATTAATTATTATAGCGCCATTTATTCCTTGGCGCATTACATGTGAGTATTTGCTGTTGCAGATTTTCTGCACCCATTAAGTAAAATAGGTTTCTTACATTTTTTTCCCTAAAATACGCAGTGTAAAAAACGCACCAAAAACTCATGTTGGGAACGTAGCCTCAAGGGTATGTCCACGTGCACCAGATTGACCTGCTGTGCAGACTTTTAAATCTGCAGCATGTCAATTTATGCTGCTGATTTGTTGTGTATATTCCCCAATGAAGAAGTCAAAATCTGTAAAAAAAAAATAAAAATCTAATTTTTGCACAGTTTGCCGCAGATTACCTGCAACATCCACAATTCCAGAATTAAATAAATCACGTAAGCCAAAATATTAGGACATGGAAAATATTCTATGAAATACTATATATATATATATATATATATATATATATATATATGTGTGTGTATATATATATATATTTATTTATAATAATGCTCCAGATCCTTAAGAAAATCTAGACAATGTATCGTGACTACGCCATTGAGCACTTCTCCATGGCTTACTTTGTATTTCCTGTAGAAATTTTCTGCAGCAAATATGGCCCATGTGAACATATCCTAAGGCTGTGTGCCCCCAATGAGTGTTTGGTGAGTTTTTAATGCTGCGTATTTTAGCCGTGTCACAGCGTCTTCCGGTTCCAGCAAAGTGGATGGAATGTATAGAAATGTCATGCCCATTGAATTTTTATTTTTTTAATACTCAGCGTAAATTGACTTGCGATGCGTGTTTCCGCAACATGTCAATTTCTCTTGTAAATGCGTTTTATGTGTGGAATTTCTCCATAAAATTGCATTTAGATGCGCAGGTAAAAATGCACGTGCACATTTAGTGCGTTTGTTTAGCTGCTATATCGTGCTAAAAGAGCATGTAATCCGCACATGACTGTATCAATAAAGTTTTGATAAAGCCGAATACCAGGAAGTATCAAAAACAAAGCAGCTTTAATTAATACATGATACATCAGAAAGAGACATGAAAACACAGCGTCAAAAAATAAAAAGGCATGTGAAAAAAGGAAGTAACCTAATAATAATAATAATAACTAACAAATTAAAGGTGCACTGTGTAACGCTTTAGTATGCAAATATGGAATATATGAAATTGGAATTACATTCCTGCTCAAGAAAATAGGTTAAAATGAAGATGCTTGGCTCATGAATTGGCCAATTCATGTGTGCCCAACAGCCATGACAAGGCGACCTTTTTTTTACTGGGAACCCATCCTAAAATATGATACCTCTCCTGGGCTTAGTAGCCTACATTTATATTGGTAGGTAGGAGTCCATGAGTTTTATCGCCTAAGGCTACTTTCACACTAACGTCGGAGGTTCCGACGCTAGCAGTGAATTCGCCGCACAACGGGGGCAGTGGATGCATTTTTCCAGCGCATCCGCTGCCCCATTGTAAGGTGCGGGGAGGTGGGGGCGGAGTTCCGGCCGTGCATGCGCGGTCGGAAAAAGCGGTCCGTCGGCAGCAAAAAACGTTACATGTAACGTTTTTTGCTCCCGGCGGTCCGCCACAATACGGCGCAACCGTCGCACGACGGTTGCAACGTGTGTCAAACAACTTTGCAGGATGCGTTTTTTCCCATAAACGACGCATTGCGACGTATTGCAAAAACCGCTAGTGTGAAAGTAGCCTAATTTATGACCTGCTCAGTCTGTGCGGAGCAGATCTCTGGGCTCAGGGTTATATATACTCCATTATTAATGTCTATTATTTCGGGGGGTATTTTTTACCTATTGTACCATGTATGGGACTTTCAGATGTTTTGCCTGAGATAAGGAGTCGTCTAATGGTTAAATAATTCTTAGTCTACGTTCACATGACTTACATTTTTTGTCCATGACAAATCACACATGGACGGCACTAGGACCAATGTCACGTGTAAGGGTCTTCTGTTTGTCGGTTGCAATTCACCTACTCAAGTCTATGTATGCGCAAAAAAAATGGGATCCCATGAGCCTCAACCATACATTCCAGATTTTACCTAGAAATCTTTATTTGATCATGTACACTTTAAAATGTTGATGTATAAAAATACACGGACAGCACACGGATGGCAATATGACTTAATCAAGAAAACGCAGACTTTTTTTTACCCTTGTGTGAATATAGCCTTACTGAAATATATCACGTCAGCAATCAAATTATTAAAGGGGTTATCCAGGGCTAGCTGCTTGTTCTGCCCCATGATGATCTGTTCCTGCTCAGAGGAGTCACAGGTGATTTCACGTCGACCGAGCAGTTCCTTCTCTTCCGCTGTGCCCTGTTGATGGGGCATCACTGCTGTCGTCATGCTGATTGACAGCCAGCTCAGCCTAACACAGCAGGGAGTTAGCTATCAATCAGCATGACATCGGCAGTGACACCCCGTCAGCAAAGCAGAAATGAAGAGAAGGAGCTGCTGCAAAGAAAACCGGAGAATCTCCACCTGAAGCGGAACACATCGTCGTACTAAGTTCTTCGCTCGATTGCAAAACAAGTCCCCTTTAAACATAACATTCCTCTATGTTGTTACTCTTGTTAAGGCACCACTCTCACACACCGTCTGTTTTTTTTTGGCCCCCTAATGTGTCGGTGAGAAGAAGCCACTTCTAGATCGCTGATTCTTGTCTGGCCTTCACAATGGAGAAATCCCTCCACCGCCGGCACAAGCTGATCCCAGTGGTCAGATTGAGCTACTGAGCATGTGTGACCACCAGCGATAGGAGCATTAGGTGGACACTTTTAAGAGGAAACCAAAAGAACAGCAGGGGGCGCCATAATAAGTAATATCTAAACACAGGAGGATTTTTTTGGATGAAATGGGTGCCGCATAGGCACAGCTGTGACTCCTTTTCTGCAAAATTGCTGTGTCCACGTAATTAGCTTACAGTGCCCATTCTCTGTTCTTTAAGACACTTATTATTTATTACAGTTCAGCAAATATTTAATATTGTAATGAATAATATACAGTTTTCCAGTCTGCCTGTTGTACCTCTTACATCTAGGGGGTATAAATCAATCCTGATGAACACAGGGGGGCTCTGCTCCTTACAGGCCAGAGCTCTGCTAACTGTGCATCCATTATATGACCCTACATGTACATAGTGAATGACAGCAAGCAGAGATCTTGACAAAGGGGAGAAATTAATATAGAAGGTATACGGTAAAAAATGTGAAACTTTTCATGATACAAAGAACTATACGACAACTATAAGACCCCTGTTATAATCTTTCCCTTCATCTCCAGCCGCTGCATCGCTGGGGGCTAAAGGTACATCTGGGGTCTGGAGGGGGCTGGCGTTTTCGCCTTAATGCTAAGACCATAAGGGTTAAACTGTTGGTTGTGTAACGAAAGAACATTCACAAAGTTTAATAAAGTCTAACAATATATCACAAAGTGACAGACGCCCTTACACCCAGTGTGAAGTTCTGCAACATCAGACATTGCATTCTCCTTACAGCACATGTGCGCCCTGGTTATCACCATGGGAGACTTTTCACATTTTTTTTTTGTTTTTGACTTTTAGATTGCTGTGGATTTTGAAAAATATTTAATACTATATATTCAGATTAGACACACATATGCAAACTATACAAAGCATATACATTACGCACACATGTTACACACCTATATAAAATGCACACATACACACAACACATTTACATACACCACATTATCCAAATATACAAGCGTCTTTGCAAATTTCATAGCTATACCATCCATAACATCTTACATAACCATGTAGTTTTTTTTGTAGGCACCATTTTCTCATACACATATTAAGCATCACATTTATATTAACTTTTATTATGGCTTGATTGGAAAATTATCAGAAAGAAAAATCTATTTTTATTTACGCCATTTAATGGCACTGGTCTTGGTGTTTAGACAAAGTAAATTATCTCATACGGAAGAGTACAGCCTGTGGCTCACTGTTAGAGTTTTTGCCTTTCCAACCAACTTTGTGAGTTTGGAATCTCTGAAATCTCTTGTGCACACGATTGATTTTCTCGTTTGAGTGGTCCCCTTGATTTTCGTGTATAGCACTCGAACCTATGATATTCTATGGGGCTGTCTACATGTCCGATTTTTTTATTTTTTTTCTTGTACAGAACGGTCTGTGGAAAAAAAATCGGACCACACTCTCGGATGACATCCGAGTGCTACGAAGTTTATTTTGCCATAAATAACTTTATAGGTCTTTTTCTAAGAGGGTTCTTTGGAGAATTGATCTGTGTCCCTTTATGAGAGTTCTGCCAGCTGCCCATGTTTTCCTGACATGCGAGTACGGTCCGATTTTAAGAAAAAGAGATTTAAAGGCGTTGTCCACTACCAGGACAACCTCTTCTTGATCAAAATCTTTTGCATTAATAAAATATTAAAGCCTATACTCCCCTCCCGTGCTGACGCCGTTACCGTGGTCTCGGAACCCTGTCTCCTGTGCGGTTGTTGTGACACGACGCTGGCGCCCAATCAGTGCTGGCATCATTGACTCCGCCTTCAGACAAATCGAACAGGAAGAGGAAGTCAGGGCTGTGGGTGAACCCTCACTTCCTCTTCCTGCTCAATTCGACAGAAGGCAGAGTCAGTGATGTCCAGCACTGATTGGGCGCCAGTGTCACATGTCACAACAACAGCACAGGAGACAGGGTGCCAAGACCGCGGTAACGGTGCCGGCACGGGAGGGGAGTATAGGCTTTATTATTTTATCGGGCCCAAGCGAGGGGTGTGAGAAGAAGTTGTCCAAGTACCACACAACTTCTTTAATAACTAAAGGCTTCCACTAAGCACGGTACCGTAGTTCTTATCTACCTGTTGAGGCTGCACTGGTGACATTAGTTTGACAGTGTACATCACCGCTGCAGCTAATCACTGTTCTCAGCAGCTGTGCCGATGTAGACGGCAGAAGCCTCCAAGCTCAGTGATTGACTGCAGCGGTAATGTGGTCTGTTGACTTCATATGACATCACTTTTGCAGCCAAAACACAGAGATGGGAACAGCAGTGGGGAGCTTGCACTGAACCCGGGAGGGTAAGTACTACCTGTATTTGTGTTTTTTACTACTCTCCGATTATTTGGGGACCACTTTTCACAGTCAGATGCCGAAGGGTCTCCCATGGTGTACAGCTGAACCGCCTTCGGGACTATATTTTCAACATGACAGGTCCGCTGATAATTGGCACCTATTATATTATACCTGTGACTGCAGAGAATGTATATTACTTATATTTTCTTGTGATTTTAGGTGTAATTAGTCTTTATTAAAGATGCCAGGGTCGATGCTTGACGCTCTAAATCTTAACTGTCTTCTGTCTTCTTTTTCTTTGCTTCTCTGGGAATTGTGCTGCTGTCAGATGTTCCACGTGGTGCCTCCAAATCTGTGGGATCTGATTCTTTTGAGAATATCTCTAAAATCTTTCTCCCTATCTGCTCTTCACTCTCTACCGCATCTACCCTGTGACTTCTCTCATCACCAGAACTCATCGAATGGTACGTACTGACCACAGGAAATCCCGCACGTTCTTATGTAAAGTTGACTTTTACGTTGGTGTTTTAGTGAGCTGGACCTCTCGCCATGGGCCTCCTGGAATGGCATTAGGACATTTTATACTAATAAAGGGGTTACCCAACCTTTAAAAAATAGCAAATATTACAGAAAAATGAAAAAAACCCTACTCTCCAATCTTATGCCTATCCAGTGCTAAAGCGCCAGCGTTCTCTGGGCCTCAGCAATCATGTGCATGCCAAGAAGACTTTTGGCTGTGGCAGGGGAACGAATAATTCGCCTCTTGAACTGGGTAAAAAAATGCAGCAAAACTGGGAATATCGTTGTTTTTTCATCGCATTTTTGTTGATCTTCTTCCAGACGACTTCAGCACAACATTCATAAATCACCAGGTCCACTTATAAGAGTCTCAAGGGCCTTTTTATTGAACTTTAAGACCTTTTTCCTTTGCATTTTCCCTAGAGATTTCACTCAAGATATTCTGGGATCCACTACTGTGCAGTGTTTCGATTATTTTGATAATGCTGTATATAGCTGTTTTCATTGTGATTTGCTGTAGTATCTTATACTAAGCAAAATATTGTATAAAATAAAATTATATATATATATATATATATATATATATATATATATATATATATATATATACACAAAGAATCAAGATGTAGGCGCATCCACTCGATATTTCCAAACTGTTACAGGATGTTGTTGTAAAAAATATTTTTTATATGTGGAGCAGCCTACAAGAAATTGTGAAGGAACAATAAAAATACATATGAAAGCATACGTGTTTTGGCTATCCAGTCTTCATTTTAAAATAAAAAAAAAAAAAAAAACAGTTAGGCTAGGTTCACATTGCGTTAGTGCAATCTGTTTAGCGCATACGCTAACGGAATGCGCTAACGCAATGTACAAAAAGGGATCGCGTTTAGCGATCCCGCTAGCGCAGATGCCCGATCTGCGCTAGCGAGAACGGACCCAAAAAGGCTGCAAGCAGCGTTGGAGGTCCGTCAGAAAATAACGGGACATCGCTAACGCATGCCAAAAATGGCATACGTTAGCGATGCGTTGTTATATTGCAGTCAATGGGTGCGCTAAGGGACCCGTTACATTGCGTTAGTGGCGCTATGTAACGGATTCCGTTAGCGGACTGCCACTAATGCAATGTGAACCTAGCCTAAAGGATGATATATTCAATACCAAAAAGTCTCTAATAAAATGTAATAAAAAGCAAAAAGGATCCAAAACCTTCTGGGGTGTACTGATCTATTATAAATTCTAAATTCCTTTCCTTGTCTCTCTCTTGGTGATTTTTTTTATTACGATTGGTTGTAATGTAAAACAGTACAAATCCTCTCATCCCTTGGCATCACAGACTTGGCCCTTTCCTGGATCTCGTCATATCTGACAGACCGAACATTCAGTGTCTCCCTCCCCCACACCACCTCCTCACTTCGCCCCTTGTCAGTCGGTGTTCCTCAAGGCTCTGTTCTAGGACCCCTACTCTTCTCCATCTACACTTTCGGCCTGGGACAGCTCATAGAATCCCACGGTATGCAGTACCATCTCTACGCTGACGACACGCAGATCTACCTCTCCGGACCTGACCTCTCCTCCTTGCTTACCAAAATCCCGCACTGTCTGTCTGCCATTTCAGCCTTCTTTTCTGCTCGCTTTCTACAACTGAACATGGACAAAACAGAATTCATCATCTTTCCCCCATCTCACTCTACCCCTCCACCAGACCTATCCATCAATGTCAATGGCTGCTCACTATCCCCAGTCCCACACGCCCGGTGCCTCGGGGTGATCCTCGACTCTGCCCTCTCTTTCAAGCCACATATCCAAGCCCTTGCCTCCTCCTGTCGTCTCAAACTCAAAAATATTTCCCGGATCCGTGCTTTCCTTGACCGCAACACTGCAAAAACGCTAGTGCATGCCCTTATCATCTCCCGCCTCGACTACTGCAACCTCCTACTCTCTGGACTCCCCTCTAGCACTCTGGCACCACTCCAATCCATCCTACACTCTGCTGCCCGACTAATCCACCTGTCCCCCCGCTATTCCCCAGCCTCTCCCCTGTGTCAAGCCCTTCACTGGCTTCCTATCGCCCAGAGACTCCAGTTCAAAACCCTCACACTGACATACAAAGCCATCCACAACCTGTCTCCTCCATACATCTGTGACATGGTCTCCCGGTACCTACCTACACGCGACCTCCGATCCTCCCAAGACCTCCTTCTCTACTCCCCTCTCATCTCTTCTTCCCATAACCGCATCCAAGACTTCTCCCGTGCTTCCCCCATACTCTGGAACTCTCTACCCCAACACATCAGACTTGCGCCTACCATAGAAACCTTCAAAAAGAACCTGAAGACTCATCTCTTCCGACAAGCCTACAGCCTGCAGTGATCCTCAACCTACTGAACAGCCGCACAGCCAGCTCTTCCCTCTCCTAGTGTATCCTCACCCACCCCCTGCAGACTGTGAGCCCTCGCGGGCAGGGTCCTCCCTCCTTATGTACTCGTGTGCCTTGTTATCTGCTCATGTTTAATGTATTTGTCTATATTTGCCCCGTATTCACATGTAAAGCGCCATGGAATAAATGGCGCTATAAAAATGTATAATAATAATAATAATAATAATAACCCTCGTATTGGTAAAATGTGTTGGTGAACCTGAGTGACCGAGATACAGCTTACATATATTAATTGTTGCATTTCATATATACATGTTCGTTCCCACTGACTCCAAGCATATATTAAAAATGTTTCCATATTATATACCTTTTGATATGTCTCCATCGCTGTACTAAACCGCTGCAGATAGAGCTCGTCTTAGAAAGAAAAGAGGATATGCTTCAAGATAAATTTAAAGCCACTGAAATGAAATGCCCTCTGTTTGGGCTGAATAGCAGGATCGGCGGAGAGGTAATAGTTCACTGTCTCCAGACCGACCTTATGGTCAATGTTTGAATCCTACCGATCCTACCATTTAGCCCGAACAGAGGGTAGTTCTTTTAAGTGACTTGAAATTTATGCTGGAACATAACCTGTTTTCTTTCCAAGATGAGTTCTATCTGCAATGGTTTGGTACGGCGATGGGTACCTGGGTCACCCCACGTTTCGCTAATCTCTTTATGGGGAGATTCGAGTTCCTGTCGCTGATCATGTCTGATGTGCTGTTGGGCATATCATATATTACCGCCGTTATATCGACGACCTTTTCTTTATCTGGTGTGGTACAGATGTTGAGGCGGCCTCCTTCGTGGAAGAACATAATAACAATACATGGGGTTTATTATTTTCAGCTCATATTGCTTGGGACAGTATGGTCTTTCTGAACCTTGAACTGTATCACTCAGATCGATCCATATTGAGTAGAACACACTTTAAACCCTTGGATGTCAATGGGTACCTTGATTATTACAGTGCGCAGTTTGAAAAAAGATATCCTCAAAAAAACTTTTCCAGATGGCTTTTGAAAGAAATCTCATCTCCAGCAGGGGGATTGCCTTAATAATGAAAATAAAAATAAGTTGTTGGATCAAACTGATGGCTCTAAAGACGTGAAGAGATGGAGATACAGTTTTATTACTACATACAACAGGGGGAATCAATTGATTAGATAAATTTTGAATAAATAATGGGAAGAAAAGCGGAAAAGAATTGGGGAAATGATCATCCACACAAGGGGGTAACGAGGTTTAAAAAATGTTGCTGCCGCAAAATCATCGACCACGGGGCTAAACAATTAAAAGTACACAGGAATTATCAAGCAATTATAATAATAATAATAATAATTTTTATTTATATAGCGCCAACATATTCCGCAGCGCTTTACAAATTATAGAGGGGACTTGTACAGACAATAGACATTACAGCATAACAGAAATACAGTTCAAAACAGATACCAGGAGGAATGAGGGCCCTGCTGCTTGCAAGCTACAAACTATGAGGAAAAGGTGAGACACGAGAGGTGGATGGTAACAATTGCTTTAGTTATTCGGACCGGCCATAGTGTAAGGCTCGGGTGTTCATGTAAAGCTGCATGAACCAGTTATCAGCCTAAGTATGTAGCAGTACAGACACAGAGGGCTATTAACTGCATAAAGTGAATGAGAACATGATGCGAGGAACCTGATTGCCTATTTAAAAAATAAAAAATAAAAGCAATAGTTTTTTTTTTTTTTTTAAATAGGCCACACAGGGATCATTAGGTTAATACATTGAGGCGGTAGGCCAGTCTGAACAAATGAGTTTTTAGGGAACGCTTAAAACTGTGGGGATTGGGGATTAATCGTATTAACCTAGGTAGTGCATTCCAAAGAATCGGCGCAGCACGTGTAAAGTCTTGGAGACGGGAGTGGGAGGTTCTGATTATTGAGGATGCTAACCTGAGGTCATTAGCGGAGCGGAGGGCACGGGTAGGGTGGTAGACTGAGACCAGAGAGGAGATGTAGGGTGGTGCTGAGCCATGGAGTGCTTTGTGGATGAGGGTAGTAGTTTTGTACTGGATTCTGGAGTGGATGGGTAGCCAGTGTAATGACTGGCACAAGGTAGAGGCATCGGTGTAACGGTTGGTGAGGAATATGATCCTGGCAGCAGCATTCAGGACAGATTGGAGCGGGGAAAGTTTGGTAAGAGGGAGGCCGATTAGTAGAGAGTTACAATAGTCCAGACGAGAATGAATAAGTGAAACAGTAAGAGTTTTTGCAGAGTCGAAAGCAATTCCGATTATGTAGCACCTATGGCTGTGGTCTTCATTATTTGGGCCGTAGAATGCAAATGTTGCAGGCGCAAAAGAATGGCCACAGACACAATATCAAAAATGGCTTCCTCAAACAAAGCAAATCAAGACACTTATCCCTACAATATAAAAATAATTTCGATTCTGTACGGGTCACTTCCTTAGAAAATAGAAAATCTGCTCTCAATTCCAAATGAACATATTGGATCTATAAAATACAAAGTCATTTTCCTGATGAACTGAATAAAATGTTAGAACAAGTCTAAGAAACCCACATGTGAACTGACTTTTTACGCTTTCCCTCTTTTCTTCTCTCCTCTCCCTGTGGAACTAGTACTCCTGTTTGGAGTTGTTTTTTCGCTAGAGAGAGAGAGAGCATGGCTTAAATCTCACCTGGAGTTACGCGCCTGTCCGATGTAGAAGTAATAAGATGTATAACTATGTGCTTAATTCTAAAACTCTGGGCAAAACCGTTAATGAAAAAGACCTGGGTGTATGGGTGGATGACAAACTTATGTTCAGTGGCCAGTGTCAGGCAGCTGCTATAAAGGCAAATAAAATAATGGGATGCATTAAAAGAGGCATAGATGCTCATGAGGAGAACATAATTTTACCTCTATATAAGTCACTAGTTCGACCACACTTAGAATACTGTGCACAGTTCTGGTCTCCGGCGTAAAAGAAAGACATAGCTGAACTAGAGCGGGTGCAGAGAAGAGCGACCAAGGTTATTAGAGGACTGGGGGGTCTGCAATACCAAGATAGGTTATTACACTTGGGGCTATTTAGTTTGGAAAAACGAAGGCTAAGGGGTGATCTTATTTTAATGTATAAATATATGAGGGGACAGTACAAAGACCTTTCTGATGATCTTTTTAATCATAGACCTGAAACAGGGACAAGGGGGCATCCTCTACGTCTGGAGGAAAAAAGGTTTCAGCATAATAAGACGCGGATTCTTTACTGTAAGAGCAGTGAGACTATGGAACTCTCTGCCATATGATGTTGTAATGAGTGATTCATTGCTTAAATTTAAGAGGGGACTGGATACATTTCTGGAAAAGTATAATGTTACAGGGTATATACACTAGATTCCTTGATAGGGCGTTGATCCAGGGAACTAGTCTGATTGCCGTATGTGGAGTTGGAAAGGAATTTTTTTCCCCAGTGTGGAGCTTACTATTTGCCACATGGGTTTTTTTTTGCCTTCCTCTGGATCAACATGTTAGGGCATGTTAGGTTAGGCTATGGGTTGAACTAGATGGACTTAAAGTCTTCCTTCAACCTTAATAACTATGTTACTATGTTAATATGATGGCTCCTCCGATATGGGATCAGGTTGTAAACCACACTGATTTCGATTAGTGCGCGAGTGATGGTCTGACAGCCCTGTGCCAGTGGTAAGTGATCTCCGTCCTTGTGTACCAGATTCCTGGTGCCACTCGGAGGAACTCGCTTCTTACTGGCGTGGTTTCGGTACATAATAACAATTATCTATCAGTCCCTTACAACCTTTAAAGGGAACCTGTCACCAGGTTTGACCGATATAAGTTATGGCCACCACCTTTCAGGGCTTAACTACAGCATTCTATAATGGCACCTTGAGAAAGAAAGGCAAAACGCGCGTCGGTGTCGGCGTGGCATGTGTCCGGACTCCCTTATACTATGGGTAAGCAATGCTAATGTGGGGGTGGTATAGGCTCCATTGATTTTGCCCTTTATTTGTATCATAGTATATTGGAGTCTGAGGACACTGGTAGTCACCACTACCTGATCCTAGTCTGTAATGTTTTATATAATTTGTATGGATTAATAAACTTAAACCTTTTTATAGAATTGGACATATTACTCCTAATTTTCTTTTGTTGATATGTATGCAAGTGGGAGTGTCCACTAGGTGTATTTTGAAGACAACGACTTGGGGGTTAGTCTTTCCAGCACCTCTCTACTGATGTGGCCCTTTATGGTTTTGTTTTACTAGCATTCTATAATGCTGTAGATAACCCCCCGATCCAAACTGCAAGAGAAGAAAAATAACTTTTATTATACTCACCTGGGGGCCGTCCGGTCCAGTTGGTGTGGCAGATCCTGGTACGGTGCCCCCCATCTTCTTGCGATGTCAGCCTCCTGGTTGCTTCATGGCTCCCCGGCATCGCGCTCCGGCGCAGGCGTACTTCTCTGCCATGTTGATGGCAGAGCAGAATCCTGCAGTGCGCAGGTGCCAGGAAAGGTCAGAGAGGCCCAGCGCTTGCACACTGCAGTACTTTGTTCTGCCCTTAACATGGCAGACAAGTACGCCTGCGCAAGAGCGTGATGCTGGGGAACCTATGAAGCAGGAGGGCAGCATCGCAAGAAGATGGGAGGATCAGGACCAGCGACACCCATTGGATCGGACCACCCCCAGGTGAGTACTGTATAGTAAAACTTATTTTTCTTCTCTTGCAGGTTGGGTCTGGGGCTTATCTACTTATCTATCTGAAAGGCGGTGGCCGTAACTCGTATCGGCCAAACCTAGTGACAGATTCCCTTTAACAATTTTTTGTCAGTTTGCTCCTAGGCATCCATGGTCCTTTCATTCTTCCAGGATTCCATGTAGAAATAATTTTATTAATAACAACAATAATAAAAATTTCTCTGGATAGAAGATAGGATCAAAGGTGGAGGTCAAAGCCCTCGGAATCCTGAGGTGATGTCCACTATGGGACTCAGTGGGATATTCAACATATGTCAGTGAATTTGCTCCTGGGGAGGAATCTATGTTTGGACACACACACATAACATATAGTATATAATATGGAAATTATTTTAACCCCTTCCCGACCTTTGACGCCACGTAGGCGTCATGAAAGTCGGTGCCAATCCGACCCATGACGCCTATGTGGCGTCATGGAAAGATCGCGTCCCTGCAGATCGGGTGAAAGGGTTAACTCCCATTTCACCCGATCTGCAGGGACAGGGGGAGTGGTAGTTTAGCCCAGGGGGGGTGGCTTCACCCCCTCGTGGCTACGATCGCTCTGATTGGCTGTTGAAAGTGAAACTGCCAATCAGAGCGATTTGTAATATTTCACCTATTATAACGGGTGAAATATTACAATCCAGCCATGGCCGATGCTGCGATATCATCGGCCATGGCTGGAAATACTAATGTGCCCCCACCCCACCCCACCGATCGCCCCCCCAGCCCCCCGATCTGTCCGGTACACTGCTCCGGCTCCATTCCATCCTGTGCTCCGCTCCCCCCCCGTGCTCTTGTCCGCTCCCCCCGTGCTTCAATCACCCCCCCGTGCTCCGATCACCCCCCCTGCACTCCGATCCACCACCCTCCGTGCTCCGTTCCACCCCCGTGCTCCGTTCCACCCCCCGTGCTCCGTTCTAACCCTCCCGTGCTCCGTTCCACCCCTCCCGCGCTCCGATTCACCCCCCCATGCTCCGATCCCCCCCCCCCCCCCGTGCTCCCCCCTACCCTATCATACTTACCGATCCTGCCGGGGTCCGTCCGTCTTCTCCCCGGGCGCCGCCATCTTCCAAAATGGCGGGCGCATGCGCAGTGCGCCCGCCGAATCTGCCGGCTGGCAGATTCGTTCCAAAGTGCATTTTCATCACTGAGATATAATGTATCTCAGTGATCAAAATAAAAAAAATAATAAATGACCCCCCCCCCCCTTTGTCACCCCCATAGGTAGGGACAATAAAAAAATAAAGAATTTTTTTTTTTTCCACTAATGTTAGAATAGGGTTAGGGGTAGGGGTAGGGTTAGGGGTAGGGTTAGGGGTAGGGTTAGGGCTAGGGCTAGGGTTAGGGTTAGGGGTAGGGTTAGGGGTAGGGTTAGGGGTAGGGCTAGGGTTAGGGGTAGGGTTAGGACTAGGGTTAGGGCTAGGGTTAGGGCTAGGGTTAGGGGTAGGTGTAGGGTTAGGGTTTCGGTATGTTCACACGTATTCTGGTCCTCTGCGGATTTGATACTAAACCGCTGCGGATTTATGGCGGATTTACAGCGTTTTTTCTGCGCATTTCACTGCGGTTTTACAACTGCGATTTTCTATTGGAGCAGTTGTAAAAAAGTGACATGCTGCGGAATGTAAACCGCTGCGTTTCCGTGCAGTTTTTCCGCAGCGTGTGTACAGCGATTTTTGTTTCCCATAGGTTTACATTGAACTGTAAACTCATGGGAAACTGCTGCGGATCCGCAGCGTTTTCCGCAGCGTGTGCACATACCTTTAGAATTAGGCTATGTGCACACGGTGCGGATTTGGCTGCGGATTGGCCGCTGCGGATTCGCAGCAGTGTTCCATCAGGTTTACAGTACCATGTAAACATATGGAAACCAAATCCGCTGTGCCCATGGTGCGGAAAATACCGCGCGGAAACGCTGCGTTGTATTTTCCGCAGCATGTCAATTCTTTGTGCGGATTCCGCAGCGTTTTACACCTGTTCCTCAATAGGAATCCGCAGGTGAAATCCGCACAAAAAACACTGGAAATCCGCGGAAAATCCGCAGGTAAAACGCAGTGCCTTTTACCTGCGGATTTTTAAAAAATGATGCTGAAAAATCTCACACGAATCCGCAACGTGGGCACATAGCCTTAGGGTTAGGGTTGGAATTAGGGTTGTGGTTAGGGTTGTGATTAGGGTTATGGCTACAGTTGGGATTAGAGTTAGGGGTGTGTTGGGGTTAGTGTTGGAGGTAGAATTGAGGGGTTACCACTGTTTAGGCACATCAGGGGTCTCCAAACGCAACATGGCGCCACCATTGATTCCAGCCAATCTCGTGTTCAAAAAGTCAAATGGTGCTCCCTCAATTCCGAGCCCTGACGTGTGCCCAAACAGTGGTTTACCCCCACATATGGGGTACCAGCATACTCAGGATAAACTGCACAACAATTACTGGGGTCCAATTTCTCCTGTTACCCTTGTGAAAATAAAAAAATGCTTGCTGAAACATCATTTTTGAAGAAAGAAAAATGATTTATTATTTTCACGGCTCTACGTTGTAAACGTCTGTGAAGCACTTGGGGGTTCAAAGTGCTCACCACATATCTAGATAAGTTCCTTGGGGGGTCTAGTTTCTAAAATGGGGTCACTTGTGGGGGGTTTCTACTGTTTAGGCACACCGGGGGCTCTGCAAACGCAACGTGACGCCCGCAGACCATTCCATCAAAGTCTGCATTTCAAAAGTCACTACTTCAATTCCGAGCCCCGGCATGTGCCCAAACAGTAGTTTACCCCCACATATGGGGTATCACCATACTCAGGAGAAACTGGACAACAAATATTGGGGTCAAATTTCTCCTGTTACCCTTGGGAAAATTTAAAAATTCTGGGCTAAATAATTATTTTTGAGGAAAGAAAACGTATTTATTATTTTCACGGCTCTGCATAATAAACTTCTGTGAAGCACTTGGGGGTTCAAAGTGCTCACCACACATCTAGATAAGTTCCTTTCGGGGTCTAGTTTCCAAAATGGGGTCACTTGTGGGGGGTTTCTACTGTTAAGCCACATCAGGGGCTCTGCAAACGCAACGTGACGCCCGCAGAGCATTCCATCAAAGTCTGCATTTCAAAACGTCACTACTTCACTTCCGAGCCCCGGCATGTGCCCAAACAGTGGTTTACCCCCACATATGGGGTATCAGCGTACTCAGGAGAAACTGGACAACAAATTTTGGGGTCAAATTTCTCCTGATACCCTTGGGAAAATAAAAAATTGCAGGCTAAAAGATAATTTTTGAGAAAATAATTTTTTTTTTTTATTTTCATGGCTCTGCGTTATAAACTTCTGTGAAGCACTTGGGGGTTCAAAGTCCTCACCACACATCTAGATAAGTTCCTTTGGTGGACTAGTTTCCAAAATGGGGTCATTTCTGGGGGATCTCCAATGTTTAGGCACACAGGGGCTCTCCAAACGTGACATGGTGTCCGCTAAAGAGTGGAGCCAATTTTTGATTCAAAAAGTCAAATGGCGCTCCTTCCCTTCCAAGCCCTGCCGTGCGCTCAAACAGTGGTCCCACATATGAGGTATCAACGTACTCAGGACAAATTGGACAACAACTTACGTGGTTCAGTTTCTCCTTTTACCATTGGGAAAATAAAAAAATTGTTGCTAAAAGATAATTTTTGTGACTAAAAAGTTAAATGTTCATTTTTTCCTTCCATGTTGCTTCTGCTGCTGTGAAGCACCTGAAGGGTTAATAAACTTCTGGAATGTGGTTTTGAGTACCTTGAGGGGTGCAGTTTTTAGAATGGTGTCACTTTTGGGTATTTTCAGCCATATAGACCCCTCAAACTGACTTCAAATGTGAGGTGGTCCCTAAAAAAATGGTTTTGTAAATTTCGTTGTAAAAATTAGAAATCGCTGGTCAAATTTTAACCCTTATAACTTCCTAGCAAAAAAAAAATTTGTTTCCAAAATTGTGCTGATGTAAAGTAAACATGTGGGAAATGTTATTTATTAACTATTTTGTGTCACATAACTCTCTGGTTTAACAGAATAAAAATTCAAAATGTGAAAATTGCGAAATTTTCAAAATTTTCGCCAAATTTCTGTTTTTATCACAAATAAACGCATAATAAATTGACCTAAATTTACCACTAACATGAAGCCCAATATGTCACGAAAAAACAGTCTCAGAACCAATAGGATCCGTTGAAGCGTTCCTGAGTTATTACCTCATAAAGGGACACTGGTCAGAATTGCAAAAAACGGCAAGGTCTTTAAGGTCAAAATAGGCTGGGTCATGAAGGGGTTAATACAGGCTTGGAGTTAGTCAGGAACAAACATGAATATATGGACTGCGACAATTAATATATCTTAGTTGTATCTCGATCATTCAGGTTCTCCAGCACATTTTACCTACAGAAGGGTTTTACATTCCAACCAATCGTAAAGTAAATAAATAAATAAATAATAATAATAATAAAAATGTCACCAACAGGTTTTTAATAGATCAGTACACCAAAGGAGGTTTTGGTTATATCCCGTTATATTTTATTACATTTTATTAGAGATTTATTGGTATTGAATATATCATACATAACTGTTTTTGTTTTTTTCATTTGACCACAGATTTCTTACAACTTTTCTGCTGATGTAACATAGTAACATAGTTAGTAAGGCCGAAAAAAGACATTTGTCCAACCAGTTCAGCCTATATTCCATCATAATAAATCCCCAGATCTACGTCCTTCTACAGAACCTAATTGTATGATACAATATTGTTCTGCTCCAGGAAGACATCCAGGCCTCTCTTGAACCCCTCGACTGAGTTCACCATCACCACCTCCTCAGGCAAGCAATTCCAGATTCTCACTGCCCTAACAGTAAAGAATCCTCTTCTATGTTGGTGGAAAAACCTTCTCTCCTCCAGACGCAAAGAATGCCTCCTTGTGCCCGTCACCTTCCTTGGTATAAACAGATCCTCAGCGAGATATTTGTATTGTCCCCTTATATACTTATACATGGTTATTAGATCGCCCCTCAGTCGTCTTTTTTCTAGACTAAATAATCCTAATTTCGCTAATCTATCTGGGTATTGTAGTTCTCCCATCCCCTTTATTAATTTTGTTGCCCTCCTTTGTACTCTCTCTAGTTCCATTATATCCTTCCTGAGCACCGGTGCCCAAAACTGGACACAGTACTCCATGTGCGGTCTAACTAGGGATTTGTGCAGAGGCAGTATAATGCTCTCATCATGTGTATCCAGACCTCTTTTAATGCACCCCATGATCCTGTTTGCCTTGGCAGCTGCTGCCTGGCACTGGCTGCTCCAGGTAAGTTTATCACTGCATGTGTGGCAGTTTACTAATGTTCACGGATACAAGTGCATAGGTGGATAGGAAGAGGGGCAGGTAAAGCTACTAATTAGTCCACTTCCAACACCAGTAAAAGGTATAAATGGGTCACATGGGTCATACTAACTGAGTACCTGAAGAAGGCTGGATAGCCGAAACACATTGTGGTTTTATTGTATTTTTATTGTTCCTTCACAATTTCTGGTACATTCCAAAAATATATATTTTTTTACAACGCCATCCTGTACCAGTTTTGAAGCATCGAGTGGAAGCGCCTACATCTTGATTCTTTGTTTTTCTATTTTTTTTTTATCAGCTTTTTCACCGACTTTACATCTGCTTTCTGGTTCAGTGGAGCAGAACATGGGTCATATTTGGATGTTTGTTCGTTTCTCGCAGCTTGATCCCCAGGAGATTTGCTCACACTTGTGTTGGGGCAGCCCCCATCATTATACACTGATGCATGATCTAGTTTTGGTTACTTCTTTGTCTTTTTTTGTTGCCGTTAGGTGACGGCCTGTACCAGTTTAGCCGCCCAAACTGCCGCACAGGGTTATGACGACACATCTCCTATTCAGAATATTGGGAATTATTATATTATTATGACAGAAGACAACGTTGATTTGAAGGAGTCGAATCCCAGGGAATATCTGGGCGACATCTGATTTTAGAATCCAAATATTTAACTAGATTTTATATTCTTTTTGCTGTTTCACTATTGGACCAAGCAGGGATTTAGGTTGTAGGTGGAGGTATGCACATGGCTGGACTGGACTTGTGTTATACGGATCTGCAAATCAGCAAACGTTCAATTATTGGCTGATCTCGTTGTTTTACGCAGCCTAAAGGATCATACCTGTCGGCAGCACATGTGTTAACAAGCGGCCATTAATTGGTTATGTTGTTAATCAATGCCCATCAGGCTGGAGATCTATCCGTGTAAATCAGCCCTTACCGATGTTCGGTACATATTGTACATCTGTATGCTTCTGGTTGTATGTGGAGCTACGTGTAGGTTTTCAGTCAGGTCCATAGAAGTTCTCTCCTTCTATACCACTATATCACAGCACATGGAGGCACTGTGCGTCCATTATACAGACTTGTAGAGACCTCACGATCTGCAGTACTGATTCCTTATACACAGCTCCCATGTGAATGAGCCTTGGGGGTTCGCAAGGACTATAGCTGTGATGATCTATGCTTAGCATAAGCCATCAATGTTTGAGCAACAGGGACTGACTTTCCAAGGCCTGGTACTGCAGCAGGAGCAGTCCTGGCTGGTAATCTGCTTGAGCGGTCATACATGGTAATGCTGTGTAAGTGGTCCTGCCTGGTACTGCCAAATGGGTTGTCCTGCCTGGTACTGCCACATGGGTTGTCCTGCCTGGTACTGCCACATGGGTGGCCCTGCCTGGTACTGCCACATGGGTGGTCCTACCTGGTACTGCCACATGGGTGGTACTGCCGCATGTGTGGTCCCACCTGGTACTGCCACATGGGTTGTCCTGCCTGGTACTGCCACATGGGTTGTCCTGCCTGGTACTGCCACATGGGTTGTCCTGCCTGGTACTGCCACATGGGTTGTCCTGCCTGGTACTGCCACATGGGTGGCCCTGCCTGGTACTGCCACATGGGTGGTCCTACCTGGTACTGCCACATGGGTTGTCCTGCCTGGTACTGCCGCATGGGTGGTACTGCCACATGGGTGGTCCTGCCTGGTACTGCCGCATGGGTGGTACTGCCACATGGGTGGTCCTGCCTGGTACTGCCGCATGGGTGGTACTGCCACATGGGTTGTCCTGTCTAGTACTGCCACATGGGTGGTCCTACCTGGTACTGCCACATGGGTTGTCCTGTTTGGTACTGCCACATGCATTGTCCTGCCTGGTACTGCCGCATGGGTGGTACTGCCTGGTACTGCCACGTGGGTTGTCCTGCCTGGTACTGCCACGTGGGTTATCCTGCCTGGTACTGCCGCATGGGTTGTCCTGCCTGGTACTGCCACATGGGTTGTCCTGCCTGGTACTGCCACATGCATTGTCCTGCCTGGTACTGCCACATGGGTGGTCCTACCTGGTACTGCCACATGGGTTGTCCTGTTTGGTACTGCCACATGCATTGTCCTGCCTGGTACTGCCGCATGGGTGGTACTGCCTGGTACTGCCACGTGGGTTGTCCTGCCTGGTACTGCCACGTGGGTTATCCTGCCTGGTACTGCCGCATGGGTTGTCCTGCCTGGTACTGCCACATGGGTTGTCCTGCCTGGTACTGCCACATGCATTGTCCTGCCTGGTACTGCCGCGTGGGTGGTCCTGCCTGGTACTGCTACATGGGTTGTCCTTCCTGATACTGCCACATGGGTTGTCCTGCCTGGTACTGCCACATGGGTTGTCCTGCCGGGTACTGCCACATGGGTTGTCCTGTTTAGTACTGCCACATGGGTTGTCCTGCCTGGTACTGCCACATGGGTTCTCCTGCCTGGTACTGCCGCATGGGTTGTCCGGCTTGGTACTGCCACATGGGTTGTCCTGTCTGGTACTGCCACATGGGTTATCCTGCCTGGTACTGCCACATGGGTTATCCTGCCTAGTACTGCCACATTGGTTGTCCTGTTTGGTACTGCCACATGGGTTATCCTGCCTGGTACTGCCGCATGGGTTATCCTGCCTGGTACTGCCGCATGGGTGGTCCTGCCTGGTACTGCCACATGGGTTGTCCTGTCTGGTACTGCCACATGGGTTGTCCAGCCTGGTACAGCCGCATGAGCAATCACGTCTGGTACAGGTTCTGCTCTTTCCACTATCACTAATCTTTAGAGCATCACAGTGGCTCAGTGGTTAGCACTTCTGCTTTGCAGTGCTGGGGTCCTAGGTGTTTGTATGCTTTTTCCGTGTTTGCGGGAGTTTTCTCCAAGCACTCTTGTGTCTTCCCACACTCCTGAGACATACGGATTGGGAATTTAGAATGGGAGTCCCCATCGGGGACAGTGATGATCATGTCTGTAAAGCGTTGCGGAATATGATTGTGCTGTTTAAGGGAGTAACATAAATAGGCGCAGTTTCCAGTGTGGACAAGTAAACAAGCACTCCTCCTCCTCCTTCCAACAAAATTTTTATCCTCCTAATATATTGCAAATATATTATACAGCACTGTGTACCTACAATTGCTCATTTTGCCTTTCTACCCAGTTAATTCTTCTCTTTTCCATTAGGTCTATGACATCACGTGATTAAAATTTAGACTAGCTGAATCCTTCTAAGCTCTGTGTAGAAACAGGAGGTCAATTTTCACTGTATGAGTCATGAGTAACAGTAACAGTCTATGGGAGGAGCAGAGCTGCTGGGTCAGGAGGGACAAGAGACTTCCTGTTTCTACCTAGAGCAGAGAAAAGAGAATAATTAGCTTGGTAGAAAGACAAATTGAGCAATTGTAAGTACACAGTGCCGTATAATATGATGATTGCAGTATATTGAGAGGATAAAAACTTTGATGAGAGGAGGAGGGCTTCTTTAAGATGGTTCAATATTTGCAAAAGTGCTGGGGAATATGACATTGCTGGCCTTTCCTAAGGACTTCCATCAAGTTTACAATCTCCGAAAGACCTCAAAACAAGTAATTTGCGCATACTACTTTACAGCCTGGGCAGACAGATTACTGTGGACTGTGAACCGGTCTGTCCTCTGCAGGAGCCGGCACCCAGACAATAAGGATTCCCAGAGACATCTTGTGCTCGATTCTTTAGGCGCGCCGACTACCTGACTCCTGGAACTTTCCCAACTTTGTGTCAGTGTTAAATCTTCCGAATAGTTTCTGCTTAAAATATTTCTCCTCTATTGAGGCAAAGTGCCAGATTCCGTGACTGCCATTGTATGTGCATTTCTCCTGGTCTTTCTTGATCCGCTCGTACGAGGAGCCGCGTGAGATGCTCATAAAGAACAATGGGTTGAACAAATATTTGAGCTTCGGGTTCTCATTATTAATAGGAAGTGACTGGAACAATAAGCTCCGACGTTACCGCTATTTATGTGCTTATCATGGACTGTAACAATGGAACTGTACACAGCGAGCTGTGGGGCGAGTTCACAAGTCAGCGAGGACAGTGAGGAGTAGTCAGCCATTCGGACTAGCATTAAAAGAAAGAAATAAATTCCACTAAAAGATCAAGGCCACTGAAATCTCCCTTCATAAAAAATCACCTATTATTTAAATCATTTTTTTTTATATTAAATGTATTTTAAAGAAAAATAAATATTATTTGTATTTTTCATGTAACAAAATCTGTATTAAAACAATATTTTTTAGAAGTCTTGCAATTTTCACTAGGCCTGAAATTAGACTCCCACTACCTGTTCCTTACAGAATAAATACATCCCACTGTGGACACATTAACCCTCTTACTCATGCTCAAACTGGCGCGTCAGAGCCCAAGATAGAGAGACCACATCACTAAAATAGGACACTCCACATAGCAATACGTCTAACCAGAAAAAATGGAGTACACATACAAATTGGTGAAAAAAGATAAATATCAATTTATTACAAGAGTGAATCAAACAATTAAATTACATAAATAATACATCAAAGACACATGTCATGCTCAGCGAGGAAAAGCAAGATGGACACAAGCCCCCTGACGAAGTCGACGCGAAACGCGCGTTGGGGCTGTGCCGCGTGGTTCTCCTGTCACTGCAATATGGGTAAGGGACATCTATGATTGAGCTTATACCTTGGTTGATGGAATACTTATGTAGGGGATCTGTTTCATGGATTTTTATGGATGGTACACTAATTAAGAAGCCTTTACTTGGTATATTTTGCAGTGGTAGGCAGCCACATGGTTTGTGTCCATCTTGCTTCTCCTCGCTGAGCATGACATGTGTCTTTGATGTATTATTTATGTAATTTAATTGTTTGATTCATTCTTGTAATAACTTGATATTTATCTTTTTTCACCAATTTGGATGTGGACTCCATTTTTTCTGGTTAGACCTGTTCCTTACAGAAGACTTGTCAGCAGTCTCATTGTCATCACAGAGAGCATCGCAGTGACAGGTGACAACTCTCTGATTAGGACAAAGGTCCAGTATGAAGGGAGGAGGAGGCGAGCTGTGACATCACCTGTTAAGAATGGCGGATCTTGCGTTATCTGCTGTACAGGTCCTTCTCAAAAAATTAGCATATAGTGTTAAATTTCATTATTTACCATAATGTAATGATTACAATTAAACTTTCACATATTATAGATTCATTATCCACCAACTGAAATTTGTCAGGTCTTTTATTGTTTAAATACTGATGATTTTGGCATACAACTCCTGATAACCCAAAAAACCTGTCTCAATAAATTAGCATATCAAGAAAAGGTTCTCTAAACGACCTATTACCCTAATCTTCTGAATCAACTAATTAACTCTAAACACATGCAAAAGATACCTGAGGCTTTTATAAACTCCCTGCCTGGTTCATTACTCAAAACCCCCATCATGGGTAAGACTAGCGACCTGACAGATGTCAAGAAGGCCATCATTGACACCCTCAAGCAAGAGGGTAAGACCCAGAAAGAAATTTCTCAACAAATAGGCTGTTCCCAGAGTGCTGTATCAAGGCACCTCAATGGTAAGTCTGTTGGAAGGAAACAATGTGGCAGAAAACGCTGTACAACGAGAAGAGGAGACCGGACCCTGAGGAAGATTGTGGAGAAGGACCGATTCCAGACCTTGGGGAACCTGAGGAAGCAGTGGACTGAGTCTGGTGTGGAAACATCCAGAGCCACCGTGCACAGGCGTGTGCAGGAAATGGGCTACAGGTGCCGCATTCCCCAGGTAAAGCCACTTTTGAGCTACAGAGAAGCAGCACTGGACTGTTGCTAAGTGGTCCCAAGTACTTTTTTCTGATGAAAGCAAATTTTGCATGTCATTCGGAAATCAAGGTGCCAGAGTCTGGAGGAAGACTGGGGAGAAGGAAATGCCAAAATGCCTGAAGTCCAGTGTCAAGTACCCACAGTCAGTGATGGTGTGGGGTGCCATGTCAGCTGCTGGTGTTGGTCCACTGTGTTTCATCAAGGGCAGGGTCAATGCAGCTAGCTATCAGGAGATTTTGGAGCACTTCATGCTTCCATCGGCTGAAATGCTTTATGGAGATGAAGATTTCATTTTTCAGCACGACCTGGCACCTGCTCACAGTGCCAAAACCACTGGTAAATGGTTTACTGACCATGGTATTACTGTGCTCAATTGGCCTGCCAACTCTCCTGACCTGAACCCCATAGAGAATCTGTGGGATATTGTGAAGAGAAAGTTGAGAGACGCAAGACCCAACACTCTGGATGAGCTTAAGGCCGCTATTGAAGCATCCTGGGCCTCCATAACATCTCAGCAGTGTCACAGGCTGATTGCCTCCATGCCACGCCGCATTGAAGCAGTCATTTCTGCCAAAGGATTCCCGACCAAGTATTGAGTGCATAACTGAACATTATTATTTGATGGTTTTTTTGTTTGTTATTAAAAAACACTTTTATTTGATTGGATGGGTGAAATATGCTAATTTATTGAGACAGGTTTTTTGGGTTATCAGGAGTTGTATGCCAAAATCATCAGTATTAAAACAATAAAAGACCTGACAAATTTCAGTTGGTGGATAATGAATCTATAATATATGAAAGTTTAATTGTAATCATTACATTATGGTAAATAATGAAATTTAACACTATATGCTAATTTTTTGAGAAGGACCTGTATATACAGGAGTTATTCGTCACTGTCTTTGATGATAATGAGACTGCTGAAAAGTCTTCTGTAAGGAACAGGTTAGTAAGAGTCTATTATAAGACCTAGTGGCAAGTGTGGAATTTGCAAGATTTCTGATAATTTTTTGTAATATAGATATTGATATGGACAAAAAAAAATGTAACCATTGTAAGATAGGTCATTTAGGTTAGTGGGGGCTCGGCTCTCTGTATCCCCCATAGTCAGTAGATTGGAGAAGCAGTGTCGCATTGGGAGTGGCACAGCTCAGCTCATTTTATGGTCGTCTCTTTGATCAGCTGATTGTGAGGGTCCCAGGTACTGGACCCCTACTGAGCTGATAATCGTGACCTCTCCTTAAAGAGGAGGTCTTATTTTATTCCCTTCTCGCCTAAGCCATATGTTTCTACAGATTATTTTTTTTTTCATTTTAGATAAAAATTTCCTGAGCTGTATGGCAAATTTTTTGAAAAAAAAAAAAAACCCAAGCGTGGATTACTCAGGGGAAGCAGCTGAACTAAAGAAAGGGCAAAGTTTTGTCCTAGCGAAAAGGTCCTCTTTAATAACCTCTTTAATACCAGAACATTAATTTTGTTATTCATACATACAGATATGAGCCAAACTATGAGTATAAAAAATAATGTTATATTTATTTGTACTTTAGTGTGTTATCTGCTGCTGACCTTTCTGTAGACTGTGTATCCTGCACCTCTGTGTCATCTGCTCCTAATTTTCAATCGCTTAAAGGGAATCTTTCACCAGGTTTTTGCTACCCCGTCTTGACAGCACCATGACAAAGAGACAGAGACACTGATTCCAGCGATGTGTCACTTACTGGGCTGTTTAGTGTAGTTTTTATAAAATCACAGTTTTCTCTGCTGTAGATATATCAGGTCTCTGAATGCTGAGCTCTGTATAGCTCCGCCCACAGCACTGATTGGCAGCTGTAGACAGAAAGCAGCCAATCAGTGGTGGGGGCGTGGTTTGACTACCTAGCATTACTAGTCCTTTAGTGATAATCTCCTGCTGATAAAACTGATTGTTATCATAACCACAGTATGCAGCCCAGTAAGTGACATATCACTGGAATCAGGGTCTCTGCCCCTACATCATGCTGCTCTCAGATTAGGCAGTAAAAACCTGCTGACAGGTTCCTTTTGAATAAAGAGATTCCTTTCTACATTTTTTTTTTTAAATCTCCGTTCAGGTACGTGTGCCAAACAGGGGCAGTGAACTGTGACATCTGTAGCATTGTCATTGCTGCCATTAGTAGCTGTTTTCTAGGATCTGACACAATAGAATATCTCTTATACAGTATCTGTAATACAATATGTTCAGATTACTAATATTATCAGAAAGTCTAATACACTGTTGTTGGTTTTATTGATGTCTTTAAGGGTTGTCATTAGAGCGTTTCTCAGCGACCATCGCCTCCCGCGCTCGTCTGTCTGAGAGAGAAGAAGAAGCCGTCACTTGCTTCGAGAAAGCCAGTTGGATTGCACATGTCTTCTTACAAGAATTAGACAAGGTGCGTAATAACAGACGGACAGGCAGGATCCATATTGGCTCGTGATTCCCTATCAATGACGTGTTGAAGACTAAGCCATCTTTGATAATGGAGAACGTAATATTGCACATGTACTTCAGGAATATTAGCTGCTTAGTTGTTCATAATTTAAATACACCAAAGTCCTGCTGAGTTGATGGGATTATTGTGCTTACACACAGCAATCAGACCTGCAGTGGAAAGCATGGTGGAAAGTCAGATCAGCCGCTTGAGTCTGTGACTAGACTACCACAGACCTTTATAGATGTATTTTTATAAATCTGAGATGTAAAGCTCTCAAACAAAATAAATCAAAGGCCTAAAGCTGCAAAATCACTGCTTAAAGGGAAACTGTCATGATGATTTTACAACTGAAACTAGTGGCATGGCAGTATAGATCTTAGTACAACATGAAAAATGATACCTGTCTTGTAGTAATCCGATGTTCCAGCGCTGAGAAATGATGCTTCGAAGCCACCTGCAAATTTAACCTGGAAGTGCCAGGACACGCCCCCAAAGCCCTTCCTGGCTAATTTCTGCGTTGATTCAAACCTTAATTTCTCAGCGCTGGAACATCGGATTACTACAAGACAGGTATCATTTTTATCGTTGGATTATGAACTATCCAGCCATGACACTAGTTTCTGGAGTAAAATCGTCCTGACACATCCCTTTAATAGTTTAAAGATCCAAGATTAGTATTCTTCTTGTCAAGTCAATGTCCCATAGAAAACTAAGCAGCTGTGGCAATAAATTTGCATACCAAGTTTCATCAAATTTACACTAAGGATTTTAAAAGGGATGTGTAAAGTGGGCCTAGTATCCAAGAAGACTTCGATCAAGCCTGATTTCTTAAGGGGCCTTATTATTCCCTAAATCTCCCTAAACAGTGTTGGTATATAACCCTGTATATGTGCTCCTGCCTTGCCCTAGCTACTTAGTAGAAGTCCTATGGCCACCCATGTTTGTTTGGATGCCACGAGTCCGTAGCGCTTTGGTTGGCAGTGGTCGCTGGATTTGCCAATACGATCATTTTTCTTAGCCGTCCCCAGCTGAATTCTCTTTAATTTCAGACCGACCAGTGATGGTCTCAACACCCGGAACCGCACATAGCAGCCACTAGAAATAATAGAAAAATGCTACTTTTTAAGTAAAAATTCAATAATAATAATACATTATTTTGAAAATCTTAAGCTGCTTATAGCAGGCGTAGATTTAATGTTCAGATTTATTAAATGGGGTGCACCTTTTACTAAGGCTTACATAAATCACCCCAAGACTTGTGATACATTCCCCAGTCCCAAGAACTGTGGGTCATAGTAATAACCTTTAGGTTAACGCTTTGTATAGAGAACACTGACATCTGCTGGAGAGTGACGGGATAGCACTATTACAGTATGAGCATGCAATGGGCAATGTGCAGGAAGGTAAACTTTCCCTGTGATAATGTTTAGTTAACAACTAGGGGGCAACTCTGCACTCTTTATGTACTTGGAGGAGTAATTGTTCTCTTTATTATTATGCGATGACTTATTTGACAGCATAGTAGAGAAGTGTCTCCCCACTCAGACCAATTCCAGATGGGCGTATTTCATGGACTGAATATGGATTGCCTTATAGACATTTATGGGGCTGTAAATTAGGTTTGGGAGATCCATGGACTTTCCCGGCCTTGTGAGTCATTAACATACTAGGGCGAGGACCCATCAGACTCAAAAGCTACCAAAAAAACCCACTGGGGCTATTTTAGACTCATACTTACTGTTTTTTTTTCTGGAAGAGTTTTCTGGAAGACTCCTTTTCATCACAGGAAGGATTACAATGTTAGGTATACTCTGCGAATAACACGGGATCCACCATTAACAACAGCTCCCCCTTCCTTTCACAATGGGGTTTGCACACGCTCATTAGACACATTAATACAAAAGATAGGGCCTGAGCCAAGTCTATCGCTGCTAATGTGCATGTGCATTTCCTGAAACAGGAGTCTAGAATAGCCCCAGTGATTGGTGTGAAAATTGCAAGATTTCTAATTTTTAGTTTAAATACAGATTTTGATATGAAAAGAAAACATTGCCAGAAATGTTTAGAAAGTCCATTTCCATTATAATAAAATGATGGTGCATACACCTCCACTGTCATTGTATAATGGATCCCTGTATTCTGCTTGGTCACACTTGTGTATTGGTTTCTTTACATTCTAAAATGAAGGTTTTTTTGTTTGTTTTTTTACACTTCTTTCTTTTTTCTTTCTTTTGTTATGTCTGTCCTTAGAGTATGACCAGCGCTCATTCCAGGACTTCCAAGAGCAGCGCGTCTTCAGGTCCGGACTTTGAGGTTAGCTATTTCCTGGAGGTGGCACTGGGAGCAGCGTACGCAGCACATTTCAAGAGGGGGTAAGTGGTCACATTCTGTTGGCTACTATGTTATTACTGGTGTAATATCTTAATAACCAATTAATCATTTTTTTTTACTGTCTGGAGACCTAAAATTGACAAAGTGTGAGAAAAAAGCTCAACGGTATAGGAGATTCTTCCATAATGGGTGCGGTGCATTAAGGGTGATAACAAGTATGGAAGGGGTCCAACAGCTGCAGAAATTGGGTAAGTTTAATAGAACATTAAAACCAAGGGAAAAATAAAATCATAATGAGCGAAAAAAGGAGACACTGCGCGTTTCGAGCGCAAAGCTTGAAACGCGTAGACCCGAAATCTCTCATTATGATTTTATTTTTCCCTTGGCTTTAATGCTCTTATAAATGTGATGTTTCGACTTATCCAATTCTTGCGACTGCTGGATCCTCCTTCCACACTTCTTTCTACGCTAAAATTGACACGCAGACATACAAAACACAAAAGCAAAAAGGACCGGCACAGAACATGATGATTGTAACCATCAAAGAAAAAGAAGCCCTGAATCCACACTTTTCTTCTCTTTGATGGCTGTGTTTGTGTGATAAGTGTCCATGATGCATAAGTGGTGTCTGCCAAATTGGTTCAATCATGATTGGAGGAATGCAAGGGAAAGTGTCATCAGAAATAAACTTATCGTTTACATCAACTTTTTATGTTATGTTTTTTTTTTTCTTTATCTATTTTTTTATACCATTTTTTTTTTTTAATCAAAGAAGTTATACTCTCAAACCCGCAGCGTTTTGGCGTAAAACATGAAAAGCAGCAATTACGCTGCCGGTGTCCGATACATGCTGACTGTGCTTCAGGCAGAATGAAGGTTTCCTTTATGACATTAGAAGATAGCTTGTTTAATGGTGATTTTTTTTTAAATTTTAATCATGAAAATGTTTCCAATCCCCAGCCAAAGTCTCCGCAGTTTATTGCAGTCACGTTTCAGAGCAGGATGAAGATCCATTCATTTGTGTTTGCTGTGTGTTCCCTCTTAAAGGATAACTTGTAGTGATGAGTGAACGTTCTTCGATATGGTGTTATCTGAGCATGCTCGTGTGCTAACCGAGGGTCTTCGGTGTGCTCGAAAGGTATGTTCGAGTCCCCACGGCTGCATGTCTCCCGACTGTTTGACAGCACCAACAGATGCAGGGATTAACTGTTTGTTACGCCATCCCGGCATGTATTGTGGCTCTCGAACAGCCGTGAAACATGCAGCCGCAGGGACTCGAACATACAGTGGGGAAAAAAGTATTTAGTCAGCCACCAATTGTGCAAGTTCTCCCACTTAAAAAGGTGAGTGAGGCCTGTCATTAACATCACAGGTAGACCACACCTATGAGAGTCAAAATGAGAAAACATATCCAGAAAATCCCCTTGTCTGATTTGGCAAGATTTATTTAGCAAATTATAGTGGGAAATAAGTATTTGGACATTAACAAAAGTTCATCTCAATATTTTGTTATATATCCTTTGCTGGCAATGACAGAGGCCAAACGTTTTCTGTAATTCTTCACAAGGTTGCCACACACTGTTGTTGGTATTTGGGCCCATTCCTCCATGCAGATCTCCTCTAGAGCAGTGATGTTTTTGGCCTGTCGCTGGGCAACACGGACTTTCAACTCCCTCCAAACCAAGGACCTTCATTTGCTTCTTACGAAGCCACTCTTTTTTTGCCCTGGCGGTGTGCTTGGGATCATTATCATGGTGAAAGACCCATCTACGTTTCATCTTCATTGCCCTTGCTGATGGAAGGAGGTTTGCACTCAAAATCTCATGATACATGGCCCCATTCATTCTTTCATGTACATGGATCAGTCGTCCTGGTCCCTTTGCAGAGAAACAGCCCCAAAGCATGATGTTGCCACCCCCATGCTTCACAGTAGGTATGGTGTCCTTTGGATGCAACTCGGCAATGTGTCTCCTCCAAACACAACGAGTTTTGTTTCTACCAAACAGTTCTACTTTGGTTTCATCAGACCATATGACATTCTCCCAATACTCTTCTGCTCTCTGGCAAACTTCAGACGGGCCTGGACATGTACTGGCTTAAGCAGGGGGACACATCTGGCACTGCAGGATCTGAGTCCCTGGCTGTGCAGTGTGTTACTGATGGCAGCCTTTGCTACGGTGGTCCCAGCTCTATGCAGGTCATTCACTAGGTTCCCCCATGTGGTTCTGGGATTTTTGCTCACTGTTCTTGTGATCATTTTGACCCCACGGGGTGAGATCTTGTGTGGAGCCCCAGATCGAGGGAGATTATCAGTGGTCTTGTATGTCTTCCATTTTCTTATTATTGCTCCCACTGTTGATTTCTTCACTCCAAGCTGGTTGGCTATTGCAGATTCAGTCTTCCCAGCCTCTTGCAGGGCTACAATTTTGCTTCTGGTGTCCTTCGACAGCTCTTTGGTCTTCACCATAGTGGAGTTTGGAGTCAGACTGTTTGAGGTTGTGGACAGGTGTCTTTTATACAGATGACAAGATCAAACATAAGCCATTACTACAGGTAATAAGTGGAGGACAGAGGAGCCTCTTAAAGAAGAAGTTACAGGTCTGTGAGAGCCAGAAATCTTGCATGTTTTTAGGTGACCAAATACTGATTTTCCACCATAATTTGCAAAATAAATCTTGTCAAATCAGACAAGGAGATTTCCTGGATTTGTTTTCTCATTTTGACTCTCATAGTTGTGGTCTACCTATGATGTCAATTACAGGCCTCTCTCATCTTTTTAAGTGGGAGAACTTGCACAATTGCTATAGACCAATGCAGAAAAAAGTAGTGTCGGCATCCGACATCAATGAACGACCTATGCATAAAGAAGCAGCAACGTTTCGATCTTTTAAACCATGTGCGGGTCTTCATCAAGCTTGACAATAAAGACGTTGGACGCCGTCTCAATGCTTTTCCTGCTATTCATTCCTGAGAATATTCACACTGACTTCACATGTTTTTTTTTTTTATTCTTTAATTACATTTATTCCATGAATCACTTACAGGATGTGAAGAATTACAAGTGTTCCTTGAAGCCGGGAATGAATGAGTCAGAAGGGTTTAGAAGATGTGTTAGAATTCTCTCTCTGTGTCTGAGGAGACATTGGGCTTTTCTCAGTTACAATTTGTAGTCATCATCCGGATGTTAAAGGAACAGTAAGGCCCTGGTCACATTCTGGCACCGACGGCCCCAAGTCTTTAGTCTGTGAACAGAGTTTTAGTAACAACGTTGCTGCTGCGGGAAATGTCATAAAAAACCCATGAGACTCCACGCAGAAAGCCAAGGAACAGCCCCAGTGGGTCCAATCCTTGTGGGTGGAAAATAGCGTCCCCACAGGTCAGGCTGAGATCCCTGCCGTCCATCATCTGGTCATGACTTCGCCAAACGGAAATCCAAAATATGCTGACATGTCCTGGAAGTGAGGGAGGAGAGAAACAAGGAAATAATCGTGTCCTCAGCGTTTGTCCGCGCTGCAGTTTCTGCACGTTCCTGAAATCCTGCAGAAAGCACAAAGGTTAATTTCCTGATACTTGTCCGGTTTGGCTGGTACAACCTTGTATGATTACAGCACCATTCATGTTTCTGTACATGAAGAAGACCTTCAAGTATTCAGACTAGAGATGAGCGGATCAATTCTCGGAGGATCGAGTTTGAGTCAAATATCCTGAAATTCGCGGTTTTGAGGTTCATTTTGTGGTTTGCAAAAAAACCTTGCATGTCACCATATCCAATGCGTCAGAGAGCGGGCCAACATCACTTTGCATTTCTGCGCAGCCTCTCTATAATACCCTACAGCTATGACATCCAGTGGATTATCATACATTGTACAGTGGTGGTCTCTACATCTCTCTCTCTCCTGTAGAGTGTAAGCTCTAATGGTCAACCGGGTCCTCTCTCTCCTGTAGAGTGTAAGCTCTTATGGTCAGCGGAGTTCTCTCTTTCTCCTGTAGAGTATAAGCTCTTATGGTCAGCGGGGTTCTCTCACCTGTAGACTGTAAGCTCTTATGGTCAGCGGGGTTCTCTTTCTCCTGTAGAGTGTAAGCTCTTATGGTCAGAGGGGTCCTCACTGTCTCCTGTAGAGTGTAAGCTCTTATGGTCAGCGGGGTTCTCTCTCTCCTGTAGAGTGTAAGCTCTTATGGTCAGCGGGGTTCTCTCTCTCCTGTAGAGTGTAAGCTCTTATGGTCAGTGTGGTTCTCTCTCTCCTGTAGAGTGTAAGCTCTTATGGTCAGTGGGGTCCTCTATCTCCTGTAGAGTGTAAGCTCTTATGGTCAGCGGGGTTCTCTCTCTCTCCTGTAGAGTGTAAGCTCTTATGGTCAGCGGGGTTCTCTCTCTCCTGTAGAGTGTAAGCTCTTATGGTCAGCAGGGTCCTCTCTCTCTCCTGTAGAGTGTAAGCTCTTATGTTCAGTGGAGTCCTCTCTCTCCTGTAGAGTGTAAGCTCTTATGGTCAGCAGGGTCCTCTCTCTCTCCTGTAGAGTGTAAGCTCTTATGGTCAGCAGGGTCCTCTCTCTCTCCTGTAGAGTGTAAGCTCTTATGGTCAGCGGGGTTCTCTCTCTCCTGCAGAGTGTAAGCTCTTATGGTCAGTGGGGTTCTCTCTCTCCTGTAGAGTGTAAGCTCTTATGGTCAGCGGGGTTCTCTCTCCTGTAGAGTGTAAGCTCTTATGGTCAGTGGGGTTCTCTCTCTCCTGTAGAGTGTAAGCTCTTATGGTCAGCGGCATCCTCTTTCTCCTGTAGAGTGTAAGCTCTTATGGTCAGCAGGGTCCTCTCTCTCTCCTGTAGAGTGTAAGCTCTTATGGTCAGCAGGGTCCTCTCTCCTGTAGAGTGTAAGCTCTTATGGTCAGCGGGGTTCTCTCTCTCCTGTAGAGTGTAAGCTCTTATGGTCAGCGGGGTTCTCTCTCTCCTGTAGAGTGTAAGCTCTTATGGTCAGCAGGGTCCTCTCTCTCTCCTGTAGAGTGTAAGCTCTTATGGTCAGCAGGGTCCTCTCTCTCTCCTGTAGAGTGTAAGCTCTTATGGTCAGCAGGGTCCTCTCTCTCTCCTGTAGAGTGTAAGCTCTTATGGTCAGCGGGGTTCTCTCTCTCCTGTAGAGTGTAAGCTCTTATGGTCAGCAGGGTCCTCTCTCTCTCCTGTAGAGTGTAAGCTCTTATGGTCAGTGGGGTCCTCACTGTCTCCTGTAGAGTGTAAGCTCTTATGGTCAGCAGGGTCCTCTCTCTCTCCTGTAGAGTGTAAGCTCTTATGGTCAGCAGGGTCCTCTCTCTCTCCTGTAGAGTGTAAGCTCTTATGGTCAGTGGGGTCCTCACTGTCTCCTGTAGAGTGTAAGCTCTTATGGTCAGCAGGGTCCTCTCTCTCTCCTGTAGAGTGTAAGCTCTTATGGTCAGCAGGGTCCTCTCTCTCTCCTGTAGAGTGTAAGCTCTTATGGTCAGCAGGGTCCTCTCTCTCCTGTAGAGTGTAAGCTGTTATGGTCAGTGGGGTTCTCTCTCTCCTGTAGAGTGTAAGCTCTTATGGTCAGTGGGGTCCTCACTGTCTCCTGTAAAGTGTAAGCTCTTATGGTCAGTGGGGTCCTCTCTCTCCTGTAGAGTGTAAGCTCTTATGGTCAGCAGGGTCCTCTCTCTCTCCTGTAGAGTGTAAGCTCTTATGGTCAGTGGGGTCCTCACTGTCTCCTGTAGAGTGTAAGTTCTTATGGTCAGCGAGGGTCTCTCGCTCTCTTTCCTGTCCCCCACATGTATTTTCTGAGCAATTACAATCTTCCCAGTATTGATATTTGCACAAATTTGTTTGGCACAAATGGAATTTTGGGGGAGAATTCGAGAAAACCAGCGAATTCAAAGTTGAAAACAACCGCTCATCTCTGATTCAGACCCTATAATCAAAACTGCCCTATATGAACAAGGCCTATGTGTTTGTCCTCTATTAGCCATTAAATGACTACAACAATGTCTCTTGTTGGAGACGCCAGCTAGTCCTTTGTGTTACTTTCATACCTCATAGATTTGAATAGGAAGAGAAAAAGAAAAAAAAGAGAATAAGATAGAAACCCCCTTTCTCCGCCTTCTACATTCTGACCATCTGTGAACATCGGCCCACGCTCGGATGTCACCCAAGTGCGCCCCGATCTTTTCTCGGACCCATACACTTGCGTTGCTGACTGTGATCCTGTAAATCTGGTGTCACATAAACATAAAGCGTTTCCACAGCTGGAGACCTCGGATAAAGCCCCTTGGGGTCACTGCCTTTTCTCAGACTTGACGTGCTAAGATAGAAGAAAGCTGAAAATCTCTGCTTTACAGCCGTGACTGCGTCCTGTGTCAGATACCATTGATTTTAACAGAGGCGCTTTCTCGTTAGTGTTTTATCCCTTTGGCTAAAACTTCTGTCAGCGGCCGTCATCAGCTGCCGTGGTGACATCCGCCATCGCCATTAATGGGCAGAGGTTTATAGCGGAGTTTAGGAGATCATAGGGAACATGAAAAATGGCGAATATTCAGAGATTGGACTCCTGTGTTAAACTGTCATGGATCTGGGTCACTACAGGTAAAGAATATGGTGGCAGTAAAATTCTGTTGGCCCTTCCAGCACCTGTTTGTGGGCTCGATTTTACTAGAAAGCACACAGAGGTTTGGTTTCTCATAGATTCTATGGAAATCATCAGGGAAATGAATGTATTACTGTGGATCTGTAGTGTGGACCATAGGGGATTTGTATGCTGCCGTACAGACTGTGCATGTAACAAAGCCATATGGACCCTTGGGGGTCACACCACCATCTTCTACACATCTGAAAAAAAATGGTACGATTATTCTGATCAGACTCTGATCGAGTTTTTATAGTGTTTGATCAGACGTGGAGAGAAAAAGATATATAGTTTCTCCACTTTCTCCGTGAAATCGGACCGCACTTGGATGCCATCAGAGTGCTGTCCGTTTTTTTGTTTTCATAGACCCATAGAATTGCATTGGCCATTTTGATTTGTTACTAGTCGGAGGCGTGTCCCTGCAGTGTCTCACACTGTCCAATCAGTGCTTTCAGTATCAGACTCTGTAGGCCCCTCCTTAATTTATAAAGAAATGCTAACGCCCACTTGTCAATTTATTCATAAATAAATAACAGAGGAACGGGTCAATAATAATAGGAAAAGACTTCTTGTTTTATGAAGAGCAGAAATAGATGAAGTGACAGTAATTTTTCATTGTTTATCTGACTCTTCTGTTTCCTTGCCTTGTGAATAGCAGCTTTATCTAAGACCTTATTCTCAATAAAAGTCATATTTCTTAATTATTTTTTTTCCTTCTGAGGGAGAGTAAAAACGAAGAATCCACTTTATATTCCTAAATTTGATAGATGACATGCCTCACAATAGCTCGTATTCAGCTAATTAGCTAGTGGAAAGTTCTGTTTGGACAGCAATCTGACCCCTGCAATGGTAGAGATGAAACACTAGAGGGCGCACTGTACTCGTACAAAGGTGCCGTGTTGAGCGCTGTGTCATCCCCCGCTTTTTATATGTGATGTTTGGCGGTGCACAAAGCAAGCATCATTGGATATGTGCTTCCGCTAACTATGAACTGATCTTCCTACCCCTTCCTTACCCTTTTAATTTTTTTTTTTTTTTTTACTATACCCTCCATTAAAGACTCCAACTCCTCCAGGCCGGCGTGATCAGGGGGCGCACTGGAGTCAAACACTGCTGATTTCTTAAGACGCCGAATCTGGCGTGAAAATGCTAAAAGTTTCAATATTTTTGCTCAACGTCAAGATATGCAAGAGTTTTGCGACTTTTCAAAGTGTTTTACGCCAAAAATCTGCCAAAAAAGCACCTTAGTTTGGAGCCTTTAAGCCTTATTGTTTTTTCTAAGTCTGAAGGCCCGGGTTATTACTGCAGGTACTTCTGCCTTTTGTCACGTTTTTACCGTTTTGTTCCCTTTTATTGTTTGCGCCATATTCATCTTTCCAGTTGCGCCTTTTTTTTTTTAGTCTTTTTGCTATGTGTTCACCTGGTTTGTTTGGTTTTTTTTTTTTTGTTTTTCTGCAGATGTTTTCTCCTGATTCATCAGTTTCAACTTTTTCCAAAAGTCACAAAATGTACATCAGACGCCCCCAGAGTGATTTTATGTACACTGGGGTTTTTTTGGGCAATTTTGTAAAATATGGAAGTTTTAGTGTAAAAAAACAGTTTTTTTTTTATTTCGCGCGTACCGTAATACTTAAACCACGTGCGCTGGTTTTAAGAAAAAAAAAAATCGGTAACGAATGACACATGACAAAAAAATGAAAAGTGACTTTAAAAAAAATTGCAAATAATGAATTAAAGGTGAAAATGTCTAATAATTGTCTACAGCCTTATAGGAAAGCTGTCAGGAGATTCATGCTGCCCGATCCATGAGCAGCATGAAAACAGGACAGGCTCCGTCCGTACAATCAGCTGTTTAATTCTAAAAAGCTGAAGACTAAGATGTGCACTAGACGTGTCAGAGGGGCATCTCCTAAGCAGCTTCGCCCTTTTTCCAGTGGTCATTTAAAGGGTTTCCAGGCTTGGGTTCAATTCTGCAGTCACGGCCGTGCGCATGACCCCAAGTAATTGATTAGCTTATTCTGGCCACATTCTGACTAGACGTGCACGACCTCACTCCATACAAGTGAATGGAGTTAGGTCGGACACGTCTAGTCGGTATGTTACCGTAGGTATGCAAACTGCATACTTGAGGTTACACGCCCGGCTGCTCCCGCCACCGGAGAGTCCTGACCGTGCGCAGTGTGCATGATGTGAGAATTCACAAGTCTGCAGTCGCATAGAGGATAATAGAGGAAAAGTATAATAGAAACACGTCACCACTTCTGCATTTATCACACTCTCCTGGTTTTGGCTTACAAATACTGATGGAAAATACTGAATATGGCATAAAGCTCGTTTTTTTTTTTTTTGTTTTTTTTTTAATAAGCTTCAGCCAGGAATTGGAAAACCCCTCTACAGAAGTTACTTTTTTTGTTGCTATAGGCAGATCCATCTTTTCATTGTATTTATCTTCATAAATAAGGGGCAGAGACCCCAATTCCGGAGATGTGTCACCTACTAGAGAATGTGGTTTTGTATCAATAAAATCAGTGTTTTATCAGCAGTAGATTATCACTAGAGGACTAGGTGTCTCGTGCCTCCTGGTCCAACCACACACCCCCAGCACTGATTAGCAGCTTTCTGTCAAAGTACAGTGTACAGCTGCCAATCAGTGATGTGGGCGGAGTTATACAGGGCTCAGCAATCTGAGCTCTGCTGGATCTGCAGGAAAGAAAACAGTGATTGTATCACAACTGCGGCACACAGTAAACTAAGGCTGGTTTCACATTTGCGGACGAGGGCTTTGCGGAGGGCTGCGTAGTTCCTCAGTTAAGCCCCGCCCACTGCCGCACCTCTTCCTTCAGCTCCGCCTACGTCTGCATGGGTCCTGCGTACTCTATCTTTAACATTGGCCATGCGGATGCCTCCGCATGCGTCGTTTTGACGCTGCCCCGACCTGCGTCGAATGCAACATGTTGCATTTTGTTGCGGTCGGTGCAGCGTCAAAATGACGCATGCGGAGGCATCCGCATACATCCACATGGCCTGCGTACCCAATGTTTAAGATAGGGTATGCAGGACGCATGCAGATGTAGGCGGAGCTGAAGGAAGAGGTGCGGCATTGGGCGGGGCTTAACAGAGTAACTACGCAGCCCTCCGGAAAGAACTCGTCCACAAATGTGAAACCAGCCTAAGTGACACATGCTGGAATCAGGCTCTCTGTCCCGACATCATGCTGCTGTCAGATTACATAGCAAAAACCTCCCTTTAAAGCCAAGCATAGCATTATAAAAATTGGAGGCACTCCTGCAGATCAGTCATATTGGATTGATCTTGAAGGAAAGGGGGTGCAATTTGGAAAGCTACAACCATCACCTGCACTACCAGATGTACTCTTGTACTACTATTTTTCGCCACATGGTGTGCTGTTACCAGGAAACATCTTCACGTACTGTACATTCTAAAGTGTCTTTATAGTGAAGACAATGATCAAAAATAAAGTAAAAAAAAAAATGCTAATTTTTTGGCCATGGATGTAGTAAAACCGCACTGTTTGTGCCACTGTTTTGGGGAAAAGAGAGAACATCTGGAGAATCAATTACCATGCTGTGGATTTAAAATTGACATCACAGATTGATTATGGATTTTTCCGCAGCGTGTGGATGGAGTTCGATAAAATCTCACTCACTTTAGTACCACTCTAATAGACCAGATGGGAAATCTGCAGCATATTTGCTTTTAAATTCAGTTGAATCTGCTGAAAATGTTCAAGTAGAAGATGCTGGAGGAAACTCTGGCATTTTTTTTTTCCCAGAAGCCGCTTTTGTGTCGTTTTTTTAGTTGTTCTCTGAGCGGTTTTCTGACTGTTTTGAAGGCTTTTCACATGTTTTTAGTGACAATTTTTTTTACTGTCATTTTCAGGTTGTTTGTTTTTTTTCACAAGAAACCGTTTTTCTAAAAAAAAAAAAAAAAAAAAAAAAAAAGTCAATTGCAAAAAACGCCCCCAAAAACATCCAGGCATCTTTTGAGCTTTCGTAAAGTACAGAGCAGAAAACGCGGTTAAAAGACATTCAAAAGGCTGATCATATGTTCACACTTACATAGAAATACCTATGTTAATTTTTTTCAGCATTTTCTGATTTTCAGGCAGTTTCCACCACAGAATTTGCCTAAAAAAAAGACGTCGGGTGCACATAGTATAAATCTGCAGAAAAACATTTCTACCTAATAATGCAACTACGCTTGGGTTCGCTTGTTGTGGATTTGGTGAAGATTTTACATACTGACTTCCAGAGCAATTCTGCATTTAGAATCTGTTCATATTTTCTGAACTTATTCGTGCCGTTTTATGTTTTTTTTTTTTTGCTGCGGAGCTTATGAAAAAAATTAAAAAGTAACAGAATGCCGGAGCAATCGTTTAACCTGCGAATTCAACGTTCCCATTGAAATGAATAGATAAAATCTGCAGAAAAGATGTGATTTAAAAATAAAAAAAAAAACACCACAAAAGCCAATTTCCATTTGGATTCCACTTCCCCCCAAAAGTAAATAATTGCAAAATGTAAGGTGAGTTTAAACTAAAACTCATCCACTTTGCTGATACTGTAAAATGTTGCAGATTTTCCGTATTGTGGGGATGCTACTCACTTGGGTGCGTTGGGAGGCAAGACATGACGAGATTCCCTTTAAATGTCCATGCTGCTTCATACACCAGCCATAAACAAAGGAGAAATAAACAGCCTTCAGTGCAGGCAAAAAAAAATGAAAACAATTCTTTTGATAAAGTCTCTTGAGAGCTAGTCCTGGTCACACAGGCTGGAAAGCATCCAGTACATGGGCTCAGTCTGGATAGACCACACTGGAGGCCTTCCACCTACACAACCATGTGCCAAACATCAGACTCCATTCTAACATGGTAACCACACCCAGAGGGGAGGTATGTGGATTCAGACATGCCCATCTCTCAGGCTGCCCGGTAAACCTGACCCAGATGCACCAAACAATCCTTAGTGCAATATCCGCTAGAGCAGGGGTCCCCAACCTGTAGCTGTGGAGCCACATGTCTCTCGCGGTCCCATTAATTGTGGCTCGCGGCTGTCTGTCAGCGTGGTGCATTTGCTCCAGGTCTAGCAAACAGGTATGAAGAGCACATCTGAAAATGGTGAATTTTGTGACCAACCCTACACAGAAGAGCAGATCTGGATGCACATACACTGGTCTTAGTAATAATAATAATAATCTTTATTTATATAGCGCCAACATATTCCGCAGCGCTTTACAGTTTCAAACACAACAGTCATAAGTAACAACGTTAACAATACAATAATTAAAACAAAATAAGACGACCCTGCTCGTGAGAGCTTCCAATCTACAATGAGGTGGGGGTGATACAAAGTACAGGTGTGTATTTACAATGATGTATTTACAATGATGGTCCAGCCATCTTCAGGGGGTGGGGGATAGATGGGGATAGTGAATAGGCTACACACCAACGTAAAATGACTGATTAGTGAACTTGGTAGGCCGCTCTGAACAAATGTGTTTTGAGCGAGCACCTAAAACTATGCAAATTGTGGATGGTCCTAATATCTTGGGGTAGAGCATTCCAGAGGATTGGTGCAGCACGGGAGAAGTCTTGGAGTCGGGAGTGGGAGGTGCAGATTAGTGCAGAGGTTAGTCGAAGGTCATTTGCAGAGCACAGAGGTCGGTTAGTCCGATAGACAGAAATGAGGGAGGAGATGTATGGGGTGCCTCACTGTGGAGAGCTTTGTGGGTGAGAACAAGTACTTTGAATTGTATCCTGTAATGATTGGGCAGCCAGTATAACGACTGGCGAAGAGCGGACGCGTTTGAGTAACGATTAGCCAGATGGACGACCCTGGCTGCTGCATTAAGGATGGACTGGAGAGGGGAAAGTCGAGTAAGGGGGAGGCCAATTAATAGAGCGTTGCAGTAGTCCAGGCGGGAGTGGATCAGGGCGACAGTGAGGGTTTTTGTTGTTTCCATGGTGAGAAAAGGGCGGATTCTAAAGATGTTCTTTAGGTGTAAGCGGCACGAGCGGGCAAGAGATTGTATATGGGAGGTGAAGGAGAGATCGGAGTCAAACATAACACCCAGACAGCGCGCCTGCTGCTGGGGCGTTAGAGTTTTTGAGATGATTTAAGTATGGTCCGCTGGAGACAAGATGACACCAACTGTCAGAGGAGGTGCTTGAGCTGGATGTGACAGTGTCTTGGGAGTGCTTTATAGGAGAATACTGAATGGGGGTATTGTAGAAATCCCTGGATCTTTGTATACTGCTTTGGGGTGATTGATTTTTGTGGAAAAGCTTTGGTTACCATTATGCCTGTAATGGGGGGCTTTGGTTGCCACTATTGTGAGGGGGCGGGAGCTGAATGTGGCTCGCGACCCTCTCTCAGAGCTGAATGTGGCTTTCAAGGTCCGAAACATTGTGGACCTCTGCACTAGAGCAATACTCCAGGATTACATAAAAAAATCACAACCATTTCTGTGATATGTACCACCCATCAACTATGTGTCCAGTAGCTTCCTTACATACCCCCGCCCTGTCTAAAGCTGTGGGGCTTGGCAGCTTCTACTACTAGACGGCATTCTCAAGAAGGCATCGGCTTTACCATGTAGCTTCCTGGCTCTATGTTACACATTGAAGCTGAAATCCTGTGGGGCTAGAAACCATCTATCGCATTTTTCCACTTTTTCTCCCTCATCCACCTGAGTGGGGCATTGTCTGATACCAATTAAAATTTTCACCCTAACAGATAGTACCATAATGTGTCCACCGCCCACTTTATTGCCAAGCATTCTTTTTCCACTATGGAGTAGTTCTTCTCACATGTAGACAGCTTCCGACTGAGGTACATCACAAGGTGTTCCTCTCTGTTATCCTCCTGAGACAAGACGGCACCCAACCCGACATCCGAGGTGTCCGTCTGGACCACAAGCTCTTTGGAGAAGTTGGGCGCCACTATCACTGGAAGTCTACAGAGGACCAGTTTCAGTTCCTGGAAGGCTGCCTCAGCTTCCGGGGACCACTGAGCCATAGCTGACTTTGTCCCATTCAGAAGGTCCATCAGCAGGGCTGCTATCAGGGCAAAGTTAAGTACAAATCTCTGGTAGTAGCCCATGATGCCTTGAAATGCTCTGTCCTGCTTCTTCGAGAGGGGCTATGGCCAGCTTTGTATTGCCTCCACCTTATTTATTTGTGGTTTTATTTCACGTCTTCCTACTACGTAGCCTAGATACTTGGTTTCCTCCATTCCCATAGCACATTCCTTAGGGTTGCTGGTAAAACTTTCCTCCCTTAGGGCATCAAGTATTGGCTGAATTTTGATAAGATGTCTTCCCCAATCACGGTTGAATATGACAATGTCATCTAGGTAGGCCGCTGCATACTTTTTATGGGGTGATAAGATTCGGTACATGGCTCTCTGGAAAGTGGCCGGAGCTTCCTGCAACCCAATGGCATTATGACGTACTTTCTCCTGGGGACATAAGTATTTGCCAATACCCTTGCGTTAGGTCAAGGGTGGTAATGTGCGTCGCTAGCCTAAAGGCCCCTTCACATTAAGCGACGCTGCAGCGATACCGACAACGATCCGGATCGCTGCAGCGTCGCTGTTTGGTCGCTGGAGAGCTGTCACACAGACCGCTCTCCAGCGACCAACGATCCCGAAGTCCCCGGGTAACCAGGGTAAACATCGGGTTACTAAGCGCAGGGCCGCGCTTAGTAACCCGATGTTTACCCTGGTTACCAGCGTAAAAGTAAAAAAAAAAAAACACTACATACTTACCTACCGCTGTCTGTCCCCGGCGCTCTGCTTCTCTGCACTCCTCCTGTACTGTCTGTGTGAGCACAGCGGCCGGAAAGCAGAGCGGTGACGTCACCGCTCTGCTTTCCGGCTGACCGACGCTCACAGCCAGTGCAGGAGGAGTGCAGAGCACAGCGCCGGGGACAGACAGCGGTAGGTAAGTATGTAGTGTTTTTTTTTTTTCACTTTTACGCTGGTAACCAGGGTAAACATCGGGTTACTAAGCGCGGCCCTGCGCTTAGTTACCCGATGTTTACCCTGGTTACCAGTGAAGACATCGCTGGATCGGTGTCACACACGCCGATCCAGCGATGTCCACGGGAGATCCAGCGACGAAATAAAGTTCTGGACTTTGTTCAGCGACCAACGATCTCCCAGCAGGGGCCTGATCGTTGGTCGCTGTCACACATAACGATTTCCTTAACGATATCGTTGCTACGTCACAAAAAGCAACGATATCGTTAACGATATCGTTATGTGTGAAGCTACCTTTAGCCTTTCAATCATTTTATCTTGATAAAGTCTCTTGAGAGCCAGTCCTAGTCACACAGGCTGGGTAGCATCCAGTACATCGGCTCAGTCTGGATATACCACAAAGGAGGCCTTCTCCCTCCACACACCACCATGTGTCAAACAACAGACTCCATTTTAACATGTAAACCACATCTAGAGCTGAGGTATGTGGGCAGCCAGACCCACCCATCTCTCAGGCTGCCCGTTAAACCTGGCACTGATGCACCAAACAATCCTCTATGTCCACTACAGCAATACACGAGGATTACATCACAGATGACAACCCCCTCTGTGATACATACCTCCATTCAACTATGTGTTCAGTACCTGCCTTACAGTACTTAAAATCTGCACCAAATGCTTATTGTTTTAACCTAGCCAAAGACAACCAACATTTTTATACATAAATGTTCCCTGAGTGTTACTGAACACGACATCTATGGTTTAGTCCCTGTTGATGTAAAAAGTTCTGCCTTTTCAGAAAACCTCCATCTATTTCTGAGTTGGCTGTTAAGAGGCCCCAAGTCCCCATTTCCCCAGACACTTGACAGCATTCCTGACCATTTCACCATCTGTTTATATTGTAATGTCGGCCTTGTAATGAGTGTTAACTGTACCTGTTTAATAATTTACATCGGCTAAAAGCAAAAGTCTTTCTGAAATATTCATTGCAAACCAATTTCCTGCTTTACGGCCTTCGCCCTTCAGTCAATATTTGGCTGTGTACACATTAGAGAAGGACACGCTTACCTATAAAGCTATAATTGCTTACCAAATGATGTGATATTTTAGACACTTTGAGGCCACGTTTTTCTGCACTTTATTTATAGCTTTTAGGGCTTGTGCCATTTCTATGGCATTAAGGACAGTACATGGGGGTCTCCATTGGTTTATATTGTAGACTTGTGGGTACAGTATCCTCTACTATACATAAGTCTTTATAATGACCTCTAGACACTAAAAAGATTTGTGGCTAATCCTATTAATAAGTCAGAATTTGTCAATTATGCAACTCCCGGAACCTTCACCCATTAACAGAATAAGGAGCTGCAGGTACTGCAGTTCGCCTGGTTCTGTAGCTTTGCCCTATTGAAATTAATTGGCCTAAGCTACAGTACCATGCACAGCCACCACGGTATGCATTGCACTTTGTCTGCATGAAAAATGAAATGAGAATCTGTACTCCAGCAAGTCCCTACATTGTACTGATCGGTGAGGGCCTTGTAGGTTAGTTTTTCCCTCTCCACCTATCAAGGATAGACTTTTAATGTTTAGGTTCAGGAAAAACAAAATCTAAATCCCCAGAAATCCTCAGAACTCTTTTGCCAGTGCTGCCACTCTTCCCTGCCTGATTTCATTAAAGCAGACCAAATAGTCTCATACCAAGGCAGAACACCACCGGTGTGGTGTCACCTATCATGCACAGAGAAAAATAAACTAAATTTTGTAATTTGATCCTTGGGCTTTTTAAATACAGCAGGTTATTATGTCAATCCCTATATAGTACATTATTGTGGGGGAATAGTTTTTTTTTTGTATGGTTACATTTTAGAAAAATGTTTATAAATTATGATAAAATTGGCACCAAAAGGAAATTAAAGGTATGGAGCAAATCTTTATATGTTTTAAATGGTCTTTGAAATTTCAGACATCCTGATCACATTTGATAAAGAAAGTGAGAAATAGAAAATCTGCAAATAATTTTATTTATTAATTATATTGTGTTATTCCCCAAAATATCACTCCAAACTTGCTGACCACTAGATTTCTCCATTCTGAATAAATGGCTATCCGCTGCCTGTTGTCAAGTGTAATCCATCTCTGGCAGCAGAGAAGCCGAGAAGAGTTGCACAAAGTAGTGACTTTGCTTTGTTTCTCTGTTCCGTCTCTACTGTTTGTCAAACTACGTAACAGAGAGTCCGGCTGTCAGCCCATGGTAGGAAAGCCATTAGACAATGGCAGGAGCAATGCATGCTGGGAAAATATGTGAAAAGAAGATCCAGCACCTATGGTGCTGGCAGATTGCAGCAGAAAAAGAAACGCCCACTCAAAAAAAGGGGATGGCAAGTTACAGGAGAGGCAAAGTTGAACATAATAGACTGGTATGTGCAGTAAAGGCAGTTTTAACTTTTTTCTACAGGATGAATTCAGGGCACAGGTATATTATAGGCACTGTTTAAACATACTTTAACAGATTTAAATTGGGTCTAGAAAAGGCATGACTACCAGGAGTCAGAAAATGTGCCAAATGTATTAAAGCTATGTGCCTTTGGCACATTTTATTACCCCTGTTGTAGTTTCCTCCAGAATCTTTCCACCAGCACAATTTTGGTAAATTTTAATTCATTTTGCAAAAATATTTTTAGCTCAATGACCTGTAATATCTGTTTTCGTGATGCTTTGCCGCTATGTGACCATGATTACTACAGTTTATGTTATATTTATTTTGCAGAAATATGTTAAAGGGGATCAAAGAGCTGCGGGATGTTTTACGGGTTGTGGAAACAAAGTCAACACAGGCCTTTAAGATGGTGAGGTCACAGATGTGTGCTGCTGCATGTCATTGTTTTTATATATTATATTTATATCAAGTGCAATTCATAATGAGAACCGTGGGGTGAGTGGTGGTGATAAAATTGCTGAGAAGTGTTCCTTCCCCAATGCCAGCCACTGACGGACATTTGATGCTTTTTTTTTCCTAAACGAGGTTCTTCAGCAGCTGCAGTGTGATTTCTACAGTGCACGATGATCACAAATCAGCTGATGCCAAACCTCTTAATACATGCTTTGCAGAGAAATGAAAGGATGTTCTAGCACCTATAGCCCTGGCAGGTGGCTGCTGATGAGGAAATACCCAATAAACATGCAAAAAAAATCTTGCTGACTGACAAGCAGTGGCAGAAATTATATTTAATATCTAGGTTTTCCTTTTGAAAAGTACCATTCTAGTTTTGAGATCAGTGTTGTTTTTGTTTGCTAATTACCCCCAGGTCAGTGTCACAATTTTGCTGATTCTTTGTGGAGTCTGTTTGTGTTTGCACACGGGCATGTGTCCTAATGTCCTACTACTTGCTATGCAACTAATATCTGGTAATGTTTTAAAAAAATAATTCACCTTTCTTTTTGAGCAGAAAAAATATCAGAATATAAGTAAAAAGTATGTAAACTTTCATTTTTATTTTTTTTTTATAAATTTGTCCAGCAGGGAGCGTTATGAAACATTGCGGATCACTATATTGGGTAATTTGTAATTCCTGTAAAAACATAAATAATGTAAGTGGCTTCCAAACCTCTGTTTTTCCCCAATCCATTTATTTACCTTTAGCTGCATTTATATCAGAGTGTACTCATTTGGAGTATAGATGATGGCAGTTAAAAGGTCATCACCTGTCTCCTCCTCGTAGTGTTCTGCTTTAAGAGGACCTTTCGCCAGTTTTTAGCGTGTTAAAATGGCACCATCATCGATTATTGGCGGCAGAGTAAAACATCATTTTTATTTTTTTATTCTCATCATTATGGAGATATTAGTTTGTACAATTAAGGTTATAACTTATTTTAAGCCAAGGGGGGGCAATACCCAAGATTTCTCCCAGGGGGAGTGTACTTCTTCCTCTACATGAGGTTGACCAATCATAAGCAGACAGCAATATACAGAGGAATAAAGAACACGCCCCCGTCTAGGAGGAGAAGACAGTAATAGCAAAGCTGAGCTTGGTCTTCGTTACAAACACCTCTGTACCTGCAGCTCTTCTCTCGAGTGTTGTCAGCTCAGCTGTACTCCTCTCCTTACCCAACACTAGCTCCCATGAGATGAAATCTAGAGGTGTTAGTAATCATTGCTCTATTCCTGGAATTTTATAATCATACACAGCTCTGCAGTGAGCTCAGCGAGAAGGGCAGACTGTTTGTCATTACATGTCTCACACTGAGAAACCTGCTTTGAGATTTTGTGAGGGGCGTGTTCTTTTCTCCCCCTAGTATGTTGCTTCCTGAATTTGATTGGTTAACCTCATGCAGGGGAAGAAGTCCACCCCCCCCCCACCCCCTTCCTCCCGAGAACAATCTTTTTTTTTTTTTTTTTTTTTTTTTTTAGGAATGAAGGCAAATCCACTAATAAAATGATTTGAAAAGTTTCCAAAATTTCCATGCTGGATAAAATTATTTTTAAAAAAGGAGGTTTAGTTACTTCGTAAAACGCAGTGCAAGAAAAGTAGAGCAGAATATCTGTCAAAACCCTCTTTTCATGTAGATTTTTTTTATGGATTATTGCTTTCAAAGTGTAGTTTTCCTTGAAATTCTTATTAATTTATTTTACTCAATAAATGCGTAATGTGTGTTGTCAGTCTGAACAATTACCTAAGAGCGCTGTCCTGTCTGTGCTGTCAGCATGCCTCCAGTGTACACAGAGCAGATTATAGCCATGCTTCATCCATTCATCATGTAAAGTATCTTTGCTTCTACATTTGCAGAAAGTGTCCAATACAAACAAGGTTAAGCTGAAAAGTTAATGATGCGTTAAATATGGAAGTGACATCACAAGTCAGTTTAACCCCTTAATGACCGCTAATACGTCTTTTTCCTGACCTGAGATATAAGAGAATAGCATCCCCATACAGGTGACAATCCAGCAGCAGTCAGCTGTACACTATAGCTGTACACTATATCTGCACAGCTTCTATCCTGCAATTTTTATTTCTTCTCTTCTTGTACTCTCCTCATTTTCTATAGCCCATTTGCTCTGCTCTTTCTGAGACTGTGCATGCTTATTCCACATTGTAGAAATCTGTATTAATTTCTCTTAGAGCGCGCAGTTACAACTGCAGCCGCCAGCTTCCAACACTCATCCTACTTACCTTCCCTGCGTGCCCTCGCTTCATCTTGTTTTCTGGCACCAGCAGCTCTTCCAGCCGAGCGATCACGTGTCCCCACTCATTAAGGTAATGAATATTCACTCCATGCCTATGGGAGTGGAGAGAGTTGAATATTCATTACCTTAATGAGCAAGGACACGTGATCGCTCGGCCGGAAGTGCTGCTGGCGCCGAAATGAGATGCAGCCAGGGCGCGCAAGGAAGGTAAGTAGGATGTGTGCTGGAAGCCAGCGGCTGCGGCTGTAACTGCGCGCTATAAGAGAAATTAATATTCACTGTCAGCGCTGTGAATATTAATTTCTCTTTAGCAGTGGGCACAGGCTTTAGTCGCAGCCGCCGGCTCCTGCCTCTGTGACCCGCTGCTCCGCCGCTCCCTCTCCCTCGCCGTCTTTCTGGGACAATGACTCGTGTATGAACCGAGGGGGGCGTTTTCAGCAAAAAAAAAATTTACTAAAAAACTTGGCTTATACACGAGTATATGCGGTATTAATATTTGCCAAATGCCAGAATAATGAGAGAGAGAATGTTTTAAGGCATTTTATTACTTACTGCAAAGTCAAAAGTTTGCATACATTTCATTAGTATTTGGTACCATCGCCCTTAAACTGAATGACTTGGGTCAAACGTTTGGGATATTGTTCCACAAGCTTCTCACAATAGTTGGTTGGAATTTGGGCCCATTTCTCCTGACAAACCTGGTGTAATTGAACCAGGATTGTAGGTCGTCTTGCTCGCATAGACCTTTTCAGCTTTGCCCATACATTTTCAATAAGATTGAAGAGAGAAAGGATCGGAGCACAGTTCACTGACACTTGGATCACGCTCTCAGCAGAGATGGAGCCGAGTGTTGTCAGCATATTGCATCTGATTCTCTCACATCAGATGCTGGTGTGAATAGAGCCATAAAGAGACATCACCAATCCTATGTGCTGCATTGGAGAACATGGACACCTTAGAGGGGTGCACTCATTTACTTGAGACTCCCAATTATGAAGAAGGGTGGCCATCAACTCTTCAGTAGGGGAGGAGACCTAGACAGTTCATAGTGGACACTAGGGAGATTATTGACCCTTGTCGTTGTCTCCTCGACCAGCGGCTTTTTAGAAGCGTTTCTTGAGGGCCCTACACTTTTCAAAGAGAGCTTGTCACAGACAGCATCCTAGTGCAATTTCTTGTATATGGCGCGCTGCACTTTTTTTGCATTTGGGTAAAGAAGGTCCCATTCTTGAGCTTTGAGTCAAAAAATAGTAAAACTCTATGAATCAACGTTGAGCTTTTGTGGCCTTCTCTCTGGTTGACCTAGCCTGATCATATCTTGACCTTGGATGGCCTTCAGTTAAATGGTCACCATGTGATATAACATCTCCCCTGCAATGGCCGCAGAATGGGAAATATTATCTTGTATCAGTGCTGATTGATCGATGGTTGGGATGATTTCTTTGCCGGAAGGGTTGACTTTGTGAGAAATCCATGTTTGTGAAGCCAAAGCTCCGTAGCATTACTTGGGAGATGGCAAGATTTCTATTACACTTTTTCAGACTGAGGATTAAGTTTTCACTGTCTTTTTATTGCTTGGTCCAGGATTAGTGTCCCTTTAAGTCACATTTTTCTTGCCGGGGTCATCGTGATACTATGGACTTCCCTATCTACTTTTTAGGCCATAGAGAAATGTAGAAAGCTCAAGTCTTAAGGGGAGGAAGCTGCCTAAATAATTTCATGTTGATGTGATAAAACAACATTTTTTCCATTTGTGTTCACATGCCATGAAGCCATCGAGTAGCCTGCTCTCTTGTCCCAGCTGTTTGTCGTGAAATGGCCTGGAGGATATGGGAAGAAGGAGGCAAGAATAGATGCTGTCCATTACCTGTATATAAAAGAAACATACAGACCTGAGTTATATACCTACTACTATCCTGATAATTTAGGATTTGGACATTTTACTTGCTTCACAGGCCAAGCTGGCCCTAGGGATGGGCTACCTGTGCGGTCATACCCGGTGTATCATCTGTCACTTCTGAAGGGGGCTTTACTTACCTTGGTAGCCTAAGCTTGCAACCTAAGTATTTCAATATTTTATTACTAAAATTAATAGTAAGAGATATTCAATTTTTCAATACTTTAGGTCTAGACTAAGGGACCTCAACCTTGCTTACCTTGTTAGTCAGTTTCGGCTCTACGAGATGATCGCGAGCAACATTCAATGCGAGGAAGTTGCAGAAGCTCTCTGTGTGCCGCCTGACAAGGTTTCATTTCTCCAAGGGCCCCAGGAAAAGGTAATAATGCCCTAAGTCCCCCCCTTATAAAGTAATTATGGCGCAAGTGCCCCCTCATAAAGTAGTAATGCCCTGAGTGCACCCTTATAAAGAAATATTGCTCATTCAGTGTCCCCTTAAAAAGAAATAATAATCCATTGCCCCAAATCAAGTGTTCATGGTCTGGTTCTCCTGTATAAAGTAGGAAAGTTCTGAGTGCCCCATATCAAAAAAATATTAATTAATGGCCCTTCCCCCCCCAAAAACCCTTCCCCCCAAAAAAACCCAAAGTTATATTGTGCCCCTTTCAAAAAAAAAAGTAATAATGCTCACGTGGTGTCTTTTTAAAAGTAACTATGACCCAGACAGGGTTGAAGTTCCCGACGAGCTCCCAGATGATCACAAACGGAGCGATGTGGTGACATCGTCACACCACCTGCATCGGGAATATTATGTCTGATGATCATTATATCCCTGTGACCTACAGCCAACAAGACGGAGACTAGGAGAGAGGTGAGTCCATCCCTTTCTTTTGTCGATCCAGTTGAGAGGTGCTTGCCTAAGCAGACACCTGCGAAACACACATCAGGGGCTTGTAGGCCACGAGTTGGGGGTTTGGAGGGTGCTTTTTTTCATTGTAGAGACTTGTATGTAAGTAGTGCTCCCTGGGGAAAAGGTATGCAAATTATCCCTCTTCCTAAAGAAGGAAAGCTGGTTCTCTAGTGCCACTCATCAAAGTAGCCATCAAGGTCCGACCCTTTAACAAGCCTTGCCTCATGATTAAGCAACCAAAGTCTTTCGCACAGCTGATATTTGCATACAGTAGATACCTCCAGTAAGTCGCACTAGCGAGCTGACTGTCTTTCACCAGGAGGTGAAGATCGCTGCTTGCTGTAAGCATTCTTATTCTGTTCATATGCAGTGGTGGAGCGCCAATACAGACCTAAGCAGATGTGTCCACGGTTTTCAACAATTTCTTTCACGTCATCTCATGCAAAAGCCTTATAACTATGGAACAGATTGTGCAGTAAAACAGGAACATAATCTAATTGATTTGTTATTTCCTTGCCAATCGAACATATGCTGCTCTGTGTGGTGATCAGATCCTGACGATTATTGACATGCATGTGTATATATATTGTAGCGTGGCTAAAGGATGTCTAATCGATGGGAGATATGTGTCTTATAGATAGCTTGTTGCTGTGATGTAACCATGGCTACCTATATGTGTTTCAGGACCTGTGGTGATGTCACAACCACATGTCTGGTCATGTGATGGGTTCTGGGTGTGGTTAGACATATAAAAGAAAGCCTAATGCTTAACACAGGTAGGTATGTGTGGAGGTGAAACCCTCCTGAGTGTGTTACGGCTTCAGGACTGAGCCGGATGAACTGGACCCTTGTTTTTCTTTACCTGAACCAAAGGCTATTTGTTTTCTGTTGTTTGCCACATGGTTTATGAAGCAATAAACCCAGTGAACTTTAAAGGAACACGTCTCCTGAGTGTCAGCCATCGCAGCTGAGTGAGTGAAATCCCTACAATTGGTGGTAGACGTGCGAGCAGCGTTCCCAGCGGAGACGTGAGTTTAGTTTGAATGTCCTGGGTCAAGGCTGTTGCAAGCCAGCAAGCATTGCCGGAGAAAATGGAGGACCTGCTGAAACAATTGGTCCAGATGCAGTCACAGCAGGAGCAAAGGCAGCAAGAGACCAACAGGCTGTTGATGCAGCAGATACAACAGAGCCAGCAGGAGCAACGGCAGCAGATGCAACAAAGCCAGCAGGAGCAACGGCAGCAGTTACAACAGAGCCAGCAGCAGATGCAGCAGAGCCAGCAGGAGCAACGGCAGCAGATGCAGCAGAGCCAGCAGGAGCATCAGCAGCAGATGCAGCTTCTGGCAACCGCCATCCAGGGCAAGGCGAGCGCCCCAACCCCAGGTTTGGCTGATGACACCCACGTCCGGAAAACGGTAAGACGCGCATTGCAGAAAATGACTCCCGGGGATGATGTTGAGGCCTTCCTGACGGTGTTTGAGAGGGTCGCTGAGAGGGAAAAACTTCCGCCAGAGCAGTGGGCAGAGGTACTTGCGCCATACCTGACGGGAGAACCATAGAAGGCGTACTATGATTTGACCTTGCAGGATGCCAAAGAGTATCACAAATTGAAAGCCGAGATTCTCGCACGTTTGGGGGTGACACTGACTGTCAGGGCACAGCGAGTTCACTCCTGGGGCTATCACCGGGACAAACCACCTCGTTCCCAAATGTTTGATCTGTTGCACCTGGTCCAGAAATGGCTGCAGCCAGAGTCCTCTGCGCCTGCACAGATGGTAGAACGGGTGATGATGGATCGGTTTGTCCATTCCCTCCCGAGGCCTATACAGTCTTGGGTTGCCCAGGGTGATCCCCAGAATGCCGACGAGCTGATCGGACTGGTTGAGAGGTACCAAGGGTTGGAAGGCTCTTTCGGGAGGCAGCCCATGCCGTACTGGGGATCCCAGAAGGCAGCTGAGTCCCAAAAAGGGGTGGTGCGTCCAAGGTCACAAAGGGCGGGGGAGGTGGTGCCCAAGGTCCCCACGGGTGATATTATTTGTTGGAGGTGCCACAAGCCAGGACATATAGCTGCCCGTTGTTCCCAAACCACTGAGCAGATGGACTGCAGCATGGGACGCCGTTGTTCATACTATGCGTATCCAGCTTGCAGTGTGAACTCTCCGCCCAACGAGGGACCTCAAGCATGTTCCGTGAAGGTGAACGGTCAAGCAGTAACGGCACTGTTAGACTCGGGGAGCCTAGTGACCCTGGTGAGGGCCACTTTTCCTCTCCACCTGCTCCCGGGAAAGAAGGTCGGAGTGCGGTGCATACATGGTGATGCAAAGGACTACCCTGTGGCCAGTGTGAACATTGAAACGACATGTGGCACGGAGTCCCACATAGTCGGCGTCGTTCAGGACTTGTTGCACCCTATAATTATTGGCCGGGATTTCTGTTTGTTTTGGGATTTGTGGGGGAAAGGTTCTGAGCTCCCTAGCAAGAGTAGGGAACCAGTGAACCCGGGAAGGGTGGTGCCACACCCAGAGTCAGACAGATTTCCTTTTTGTGTCCTGGCTGGAGATGAGGAGGAAGTGTCCCCTGCATCTGACATTCTGGAGTTAGAGGTATCCGGTGAAAATTTTGGGACTGCCCAACATAGGGACCCCACTCTGAGGGAAGCCTTTAATAATGTCACAGTTATTGACGGGGTGGTACAGGAGCCGGGGGCAGACACAAGATTTCCCCATTTTCTAATGAGCAGGGAGTTGTTGTACCGGGTCACGAAAATAAGGGAGGAGTTGGTAGAGCAGTTGGTAGTGCCGGGTCCATATAGACGGAAGGTGTTGGACATGGCCCATTCACACATCCTGGGTGGACACCTAGGGGTGGAAAAAACGCAGGAACGGGTTGTGCAGAGGTTCTATTGGCCTGGGTGCCACCGGGAAATAGTGAACTATTGCAGGTCCTGCCCTACATGTCAGCTAACTGCTCCCACTCCTCATTTCCGGAACCCCCTTGTGCCACTGCCCATTATTGAGGTGCCATTCGAGAGAATTGCCATGGACTTGGTCGGTCCCTTAGTTAAATCAGCCCGGGGCCATCAGTATATATTAGTCATCCTGGACTACGCCACACGCTATCCTGAGGCAATTCCCTTGAGAAATTCTTCTTCAAAGAGTATAGCTCGCGAGTTGGTCCATGTCTTTTCCCGGACAGGTCTGCCGAAGGAGATCCTGACTGACCAGGGGACACCTTTCATGAGCAAGGTGATGAGGGAACTATGCAAAGCCCTGAAAATCTCCCAGTTGAGGACCTCGGTGTACCATCCCCAGTCAGATGGCCTTGTTGAGAGATTTAACAAGACACTGAAGAGCATGCTGAGAAAAGCTATAGAGAAAGACGGTAGAGACTGGGATTGTCTCTTACCCTATTTGATGTTTTCCATTCGTGAAGTTCCACAGGCCTCCACAGGTTTTTCACCGTTTGAGCTTCTGTATGGCCGACATCCACGAGGACTCCTGGATATAGCCAAGGAAACCTGGGAAGCCGAAGTCACGCCCCACAGAAGCGTCATTGAGCATGTGGCCCTGATGCAGCAGAGGATTGCAAAGGTGATGCCTATCGTGAAAGAACACCTTCTCCAAGCACAAGAAGCTCAGGCCAGGGTCTACAACCGGTCTGCAAGAGTGAGGCAATTCAATCCGGGAGACCGAGTTCTTGTGTTAGTTCCGACAGTGGAAAGCAAGTTCTTGGCCAAATGGCAAGGGCCATATGAGGTTGTCGAGAAACTTGGTGAAGTAAACTATAAAATTCACCAACCAGGAAGACGGAAACCATTCCAAGTATACCATGTCAACCTTATCAAGCCGTGGCAAGATAGAGAGCCGACAGTAACTCCATCGTTGTTAAGCAACCCAGAAGATGAGGTTGGAGCGGTTACTATAGCGGAGACGCTATCGGAGTCTCAGAAACAGCAATGCCGGGAGTTACTCCAGAAAAACAGGGACCTGTTTTCCGAGTTGCCTGGGTACACGAAGGTCATAGAGCATGAGGTCCTGACAGAGCCCCATGTGCGCGTGAACGTGAAGCCCTATAGAATTCCTGAGGCCCGTCGAGAAATAGTCTCCAAGGAAGTGGAGCGTATGTTGAAGCTTGGAGTCATTGAGGAATCCAAGAGCGGTTGGTCGAGCCCAATTGTCCTGGTCCCAAAACCTGATGGGGAGTGGAGATTTTGCAACGACTATAGGAAGTTGAATGAGGTCTCCAAGTTCGACGCATATCCCATGCCCCGAGTTGATGAGCTCATCGAAAGGCTTGGGCCCGCCAGGTACATAACCACCTTGGATTTGACGAAGGGGTATTGGCAGATCCCCATGGCACAGGAAGCCAAGGAGAAGACGGCGTTTTCTACACCAGATGGATGCTTCCAGTATGTCCGGATGCCATTTGGCCTACAGGGAGCTCCGGCCACCTTCCAAAGGGCTATGGATAGAGTCCTTGCACCCCACAAGGCATACGCTGCTGCGTACCTAGATGATATCGTCATCTTTAGCCCGGACTGGGAGAGTCATCTGGAGAAAGTCCAAGCGGTGTTGGATGCTATAAGAGAGGCCGGATTTACAATAAACCCGAAGAAGTGTGCATTGGGTAAAGAAGAAGCTAAGTACCTTGGATACATAGTGGGTCATGGAGAAATAAAACCCCAAATCAGTAAAGTGGAGGCAATTCAAACATGGCCAAAACCAGTTTCCAAGAAGCAAGTTAAAGCCTTCCTGGGAATCGTGGGATATTACAGGAGGTTCATCCCAAACTTCGCCACAATGGCGGCGCCTCTGACTGACCTGCTAAAAGGGACAAAATCAGTAATGGTTAAGTGGTCCGAAGAAACAGATTCAGCCTTCCAAGAAATGAAAGAGGCTTTATGTAAGCAACCCGTTCTGATGGCCCCAAACTTCAAGAAAGAGTTTATTCTTCAGACAGATGCCTCAGATGTTGGGGTGGGAGCAGTCCTTTCCCAAGAACTACATGGAGAGGAGCATCCTGTTCTCTATCTGAGTAGGAAGCTGTCCTCGTCTGAAAAGAACTACTCAGTCGTTGAAAAGGAGTGCTTGGCCATAAAATGGGCAGTCGACACATTACAGTACTATTTGCTGGGACGTAAATTTAGACTGATATCCGACCATGCCCCACTTAGGTGGATGAGGGAAACGAAGGGTAGAAATGCTAGGGTCACCCGTTGGTTCTTAGCCCTGCAGGACTTCTGTTTCCATGTGGAACATAGGGCCGGAAAGCTGCACGGTAATGCTGATGCCCTGTCAAGAATCCCTTGTCTAGTGGGAGAAAGTGCCAAGCCCCACGGCTTTAGGCAGAGGGGGGAGGTATGTAGCGTGGCTAAAGGATGTCTAATCAATGGGAGATATGTGTCTTATAGATAGCTTGTTGCTGTGATGTAACCATGGCTACCTATATGTGTTTCAGGACCTGTGGTGATGTCACAACCACATGTCTGGTCATGTGATGGGTTCTGGGTGTGGTTAGACATATAAAAGAAAGCCTAATGCTTAACACAGATAGATATGGGTGGAGGTGAAACCCTCCTGAGTGTGTTACGGCTTCAGGACTGAGCCGGATGAACTGGACACTTGTTTTTCTTTACCTGAACCAAAGGCTATTTGTTTTCTGTTGTTTGCCACATGGTTTATGAAGCAATAAACCCAGTGAACTTTAAAGGAACACGTCTCCTGAGTGTCAGCCGTCGCAGCTGAGTGAGTGAAATCCCTACAATATATATATATATATATATATATATATATATATAATTTATTTATATATATATATATATACATACACTGTATATATATATTTATGCATATACGTTCATCCATTCCCTATTCTTTTTTTAAAGACAGTTTCTAGCCATAATGTATAAATGTGCATATACTAGAAAATTACAGCAGCCAGAATTTTTGCTATTTTGGAAAAAGTCCTTTTAAAGGGAACCGGTTAGCATGCTTTTAGATATGGAAGTAGTGTTGGCTGTTTAGGCGTTTGTCCCCTAATAAAAATGTTACAGTTTTTATTATTAATCCAATGTCCCAGTCAAAATAATCAAATTTGCAATTGACTTGCTTTTTCTATCTGCTTTCAATCTCCTTCAATAAGAGATCTTATCTTTTACCTTGGTGCTCGGCCACTAATGCCTGCCCAGACCTGCATGATAATTACATTCCAGGAGAGGGGTTAACTCTTAACATCCCAGCCACCTCTCTCCAGAATTTAATTCTATACAACATATAGCTGTTCACATCCCTCCCCTTCCCTATCATCTGAAGTGATGCAGCTATAAATCACCCTGCCCAGACCCTGGCCACTAGATATTTGCATTCCAGGAGAGGAGTTAACTCTTGAAATCGCAGTCACATCTCTCCAGCTCATTGAATTCTGCACATCAATTCTATACATCTCTCCCCTCCCTATCATTTTCTGAAGAGATATGTTTATAAATCAACTTTCACAGCAGGTCTCCTAATCATGGCTCTCACTGTTCAGAGCTGTGTGCTTGTTCAAATGTTATCTATCAGACTCAGAAAAAAACACTGATAGCTGACTGTTACAGCAGAACTTGCTGAGCTTCAAGAAACCCTCCTTCATTGAGTTTTTCACTTGATTGAGAATTTTAGAAGAGTTTTTTCCTGATGTGTTTTTTAGCAGTCTTCTGATGAGAAAGTGCCTAGTTATCAGAAAATTCCATGAGGAATGACATGCAATTTCTTTTGCCCACCAGGCATTTTTCAAAACCTGAAACTGAAAAAAACAATCAAAAGGCTGAATATATAGACAGCAAAGTGGTTGTACAACAGAAATGAATAGTAAGAGTTTTTTGTGCTATTTTTCACGCGCCTTCTCCAAAAACAACCCCCAACAACCACCAGCCATGCAGCATAAGCTATCTCTGACAATGAGTACTAGGCAGGGCCCAGGTTATGTAGGAGAAGGGAGTTGTTATGTTTGCTAATGACAGGTGTTATGAAGGCAATCCAGAAACAGTGTGCTTAGCGATCAGAGCGCACACAGTGATCTGACAAATACCCAAAAATACAAGAACGAGCTCTGAGACGTGGAAACTCTGTAGACTGCACACCTGATCCTATCCTAAACACAACTAAAAGCGGCTGTGGATTGCGCCTAACAACTACCTAGGCAACTCGGCACAGCCTAAGAAACTAGCTAGCCTGAAGATAGAAAAATAGGCCTGACTTGCCCCAGAGAAATTCCCCAAAGGAAAAGGCAGCCCCCCACATATAATGACTGTGAGTAAGATGAAAAGACAAAACGTAGGGATGAAATAGATTCAGCAAAGTGGGGCCCGATATTCTAGGACAGAGCGAGGACAGTAAAGCGAACTTTGCAGTCTACAAAAAACCCTAAAGCAAAACCACGCAAAGGGGGCAAAAAAACCCCACCGTGCCGAACTAACGGCACGGCGGTACACCCTTTGCGTCTCAGAGCTTCCAGCAAAACAAAAGACAAGCTGGACAGAAAAAAAGCAACAAAAAAGCAAAAAGCACTTAGCTATACAGAGCAGCAGGTCACAGGAACAATCAGGAGAAGCTCAGATCCAACACTGAAACATTGACAAGGAGCAAGGATAGCAGCATCAGGCGGAGTTAAGTAATGAAGCAGTTAACGAGCTCACCAGAACACCTGAGGGAGGAAGCTCAGAAGCTGCAGTACCACTTGTGACCACAGGAGTGAATTCAGCCACAGAATTCACAACAGGGAGTGTCTAACAGTGCACAGCTGAGAGCCTTAATGCAGGAAAACTTCCAGGAGCTCTCAACTGAGCGCATTAACCCCTGCACTGCTAAAAGAAACCTGCACCATTTAATATGTAGGTGAAGTGCGTCTAATCAGTGCAGGAGTAGAAGAAATTAGATGTTGCGGTGTTCTGGCTCATTTCTATCGCGGTAAACCTGTGACAATATGAAGCTGTCACACTCGGATAGGGAGAGCCACCTACCAGTCCGTGCATTGCGTTCTGATCTTGGTCCGATTTATACGTCAGTCTGACTGCGCCCCAAGCCAGTACACTCTCCCTACTCTAGCAACCAGACTCTATACCAGAGTCATACCCACCAAATTGAAAATGACGGTCTAAACTATCACTTGAGTGGATTCCTAATAATAGCATAGAAGATTGACAGCACAAAAAGACCACATGGTCCATCTAGTCTGCTGCTGCATTAGATATTTTTATCTTTGGGTAGATTTGTGATTTTCCACATTACACAGTCCATTCTTATTTCATTACATTGTTGTGGGCATTTTTGTAATGCTTCCTTATTAAAGCACATTACTGGTGATTGCTCCCTCTGCCATTTCTGCCATATTGATTTGAGGGTAGCTAATCTTGTCTGCAGAAAAGTTCACTGGCGGTGGTGTATTAGCCGCTTACGCCATAACTTCAACCTGCTGCTATTAAGGCCTTTTCCTATGGAAAAATTGTGATCCTATCCTGTAAATGTAATAAACAGCTGTCAAAATGTCTTACTTTAGGTAAAGAAAAAGACTCAAAGTTTTACAGACATCAGCGCTCATTTATGTTAAAGGAGAATTACGGGCATCCTGAGCAATGCAGTAGGATCCCGTAGACACCAGGAAAGTCATCATTTATTTCAACACTGTCACAATTTTTATTTCATTGTTGATAAAAAATGCAAAGTTAAATGGGTTAACTGGGACTATTTTTTTTACTATGGGTCTAAGAACTAATAGGTAGGTAGTTGATACCTATCTGCCTGTTCTGCCCAGCGTGTTTCATGGTGATTGACTTCTGGCTCCCCGCTGCCTAACTGCAGGGAGCCAGCTCTCAATCAGCACAACGTCAGCAGTCACACCCTTCTACAGAGCCAACTAAACGAGAGAAAAATGCTCTATTGACATTGAGCAGCAGAATTGCTGGCAGGAGCGGTCAGTGACCGCTCTGAGCCGCTGCCTGTTGTGAATTCTGTTGTCGAACTCCCTCCTGTGGTCGTGAATGGTACTTCGGCGAGTTCTGTCTATGGGCTCCCTCTGGTGGCTGTGAGTGAAGCTGCTGCTTCTGAGGTTCCTTACACAGGTGACGTGGTTTATCCTTTGGTTGACTGCTCTATTTAACTCCTCTCAGATCGTTACTCCATGCCAGCTGTCAATGTTTTTGCATTTGTTCAGTTCGCTCCTGGATCTCTCTAGTGACCTGCCTTCTCCTGCAGAAGCTAACTTCCTCATAGTCATTATTTGTTCACTGTTTTCTTGTCCAGCTGGTTTTCATGATTTTGTCTTGCTAGCTGGAAGCTCTGGGATGCAGAGTGGCCCCTCCGCACCGTGAGTCGGTGCGGAGGTCTTTTTTGCACACTCTGCGTGGTCTTTTGTAGGTTTTTGTGCTGATCGCAAAGTTACCTTTCCTATCCTGTGTCTATTTAGTAAGTCTGGCCTCCCTTTGCTGAAACCTGTTTCATTTCTGCGTTTGTGACTTTCATCTTTACTCACAGTCAATATATGTGGGGGGCTTCCTTTACCTTTGGGGAATTTCTCTGAGGCAAGGTAGGCTTTATTTTCTATCTCTAGGGCTAGATAGTTCTTAGGCTATGACGAGGCGCCTAGGTCTGGTCAGGAGCGCTCCACGGCTATTTCTAGTGTGTGTGATAGGATTAGGGCATGTGGTCAGCAGAGCTCCCACATCCCAGAGCTCGTCCTGTATGAGGTTTAACTATCAGGTCATTCCGGGTGCTCCTAACCACCAGGTCATAACAGCTGCCGTGTAGAACAAGCAGGTAGTTAGTAACTACCTGTCTATTAGTTTTAGGCCCATAGTAAAAAAAAATAAAATAGTCCTGGATAACCCCTTGAAGCAACTTTCATCATAGGGCTGTTTTAATAGTTACTGCTGCCCTTAGCCCTAATACATAAACCCTTTTAAAAATATATATTTTTAAAAAGAATTTGCCATAAAATATACTCATATTTGGTATGGCCTCAATCGCAATGACTCATAGTCTGTAGTATAAATTTAAAAGGTTGTTTATAATTAGTAAAATGTTTTAAAGGCATTCTTATTCCTGTTTTTCTTGTGAAGTTGTCCTGCTGTGCCTGTGCTGCACATGACCACTGCAGCCAATCATTGGCCTCAGTTATTTTGTGTCTAGTTGTGCGTCATCATTGCAGGACAATTTCACAAGACCTACAGTGCTGGAGTAGCATGAGAATTATCTATCGAGTACAAATAATTTAGTTTTTTATTGCACAGCATTCCCTGCCTTCAGTAAATTTTTAAATTCATAGCGAACCTTTTTAAATTTATTCTACAGTCTTTAGGTCATTGCATCAATACCAATTACGCATTTGTAATGTGGCAATTTATGAGAGCATTGTTATGAAACTTTATTAAACTTAATTTAAGTATTATTCTGTCAGCTATGGTTGGGCTGTGTTATATACTGACATCACCCATAAGATTACCTTTATAAAAATGTGTGTCACAGAGTGGGGAACATGTACCCAGATGTATATTTTCAACGCTGGTCAGAAATTTGTTTAAAAATATCACTCAGAGTGTGTACACCTATATTTCCACATATACACTGTACCCACGTTGCACTTATACAATCACATACTGGATTCACACTGCCCAGCACTCCTGGTATTTCCAGTATTAAATCAGATAGACATGTGGATAACAGTGTGAGCAGCCTCTTCTTACGTCAGCACTCTTGGTGTCTCCAGTTTTAGCTTAGAAAAATAGGGTGGGCAGCAGTGTGAACAGCATCTTCTTAACTCATCACCGCTGGTATCTCCAGTATTAGATCAGATAGACAGGGTGGACAAGAATGTGAGCAGCCTCTTCTTACCTCAGCACTGCTAGTGTCTCCAGTATTAGATCAGATAGACAGGGTGGACAGCAGTGTGAGCAGCCTCTTCTTATATCAGCATTCCTGGTATTTCCGGTATTAGATCAGATAGACAGGGCAGACACCAGTGTGATTAACCTCTTCTTACCTCCGCACTCCTGGTATCTCCAGAATTAGGTCAGATAGACAGGGTGGAAATCAGTATTTGCAGCCTCTTCTTACATCAGCATTCCTGGTATCACCGGTATTGGATCAGATAGACCGGGTGGGCAACAATGTGAGCAGCCTCTTCTTACCTCAGCACTCCCAGTATCTCTAGTATTAGATCAGATAGACAGGGTGAACAACAATTAGAACAGCCTCATCTTATATCAGTATTCCTGGTATCTCCAGTATTAGATCAGATAGACAGGGTAGACATGTATCTCTCGGTCTATTTGATTGGGCAAGTAGAATTGGTTAAAATCACCTGTAGACTAATGGGAGGCGTGAAGTGTCAGGGTATGTGCACACGTCAGGATTTCTTGCAGAAATTTTCCTGACAAAAACCGGACATTTCTGCCAGAAATCCGCATGTGTTGTTACCGCGATTTTACCGCGTTTTTGACGCGTTTTTGTGCGTTTTTGGTGCCTTTTTGGTGCGTTTTTTCCCAAATGCATAGAATTGCGGGAAAAACGCAGAAAATCCGCAAAAATAATGAACATGCTCATTTTTTTTTACCGCAATGCGTTTTTTTTCACGGAAAAAAACGCATCCATGTGCACAAAACATGCAGAATGCATTCTAAATGATAGAATGCATAATGTATGCGTTTTTAATGAGTTTTTATAGCGTTTTTACCACGAAAAAAACGCGAAAAAACCTGAACGTGTGCACATAGCCTAAAGCTGTGGGGCTTGGCAGCTTCTACTACTAGACGGCATTCTCAAGAGGGCATCGGCGAAAAAACCTGAACGTGTGCACATGGCCTCAGACTAGGAGACAGTAACAACCTCTAATAGTAGACTATAGTAAGAAAACCTGACCAGCACCTCCTTAATGTAGTTAGATGTGAGCAGCCTCTTCTTACCTCAGCACTCCTAGTATCTCTAGTATTAGATCAGATAGACAGGGTAAACAGCAGTTTGGGCAGCATCTTCTTATATCAGCATTCCTGGTATCTCCAGTATTAGATCAAATAGATATGTGGACAGCAGTGTGGCAGCCTCTTCTTAACTCAACGCCCCTGGTATCTCCAGTATTAGATCATAGTAAGAAAACCCGAACTGCACCTCCTTCTTAGTGTGAATAGGTGCAAGCTGCAATAGTTGCACAATATGTAAAAAGAAAACACAGCAGTACTGTGTGAGAGCCAAAACATACAGAAACACTGGAAACACTAACTACTAGCTGTATTGTTATTCAGTAAGATGTACTTACAAAAAACTAAGGTTCATGGCACATAAAGTAGCCTTTTTATGTTTGCCCATCAACCATGCAAAGGTGACACTTCTCTGATGGGTCCTATCATACCACTTTCCTTATCCTACTGAACATGCCATTCTCAGGCTAAAATTCCCACAATAATGGACAAGCATGTATCTCTCGGGCTATTTGATTGGGCAAGTAGAATTGGTTAAAATCACCTTAAGACTAATGGGAGGCGTGAAGTGTCAGACTAGGAGACGGTAACAACCTCTAATAGTAGACTATAGTAAGAAAACCTGACCAGCACCTCCTTAGTGTAGTTAGATGCAAGCTGCAATAACTGCACAATATGTAAAAAGAAAACATAGCAGTACTCTGTGAGGACCAAAACATACAGAGACTCTGGAAACATTAACTCCAAGCTGTATTGTTACTCAGTAAGATGTACTTACAAAAAACTAAGGTTCTTAGCCCATAAATTGACCATTTAATGTGTGCCCATGCCAAGGTGACACTTCTCTAATGGGTTCTATCATACCACTTTCCTATCCTACTAACATGCCAGTCTCGGACTAAAACGCCTACAGTAATGGACAAATATGTTTCTCTCTGGCTATAAGCCTGCAATTTGATCAGATAGATTTGTGGACAACAGTGTGAGCAGCCTCTACTTACCTCAACACCAATAGTAATTATTTATTTTCCTCACTTCTACAGTGCCATTAATTTCACAGTGCTTTACATATGTTACCGACACTGTCCCCATTGGGGCTCACAATGTAATTGCCCTTTCAGTATGTCATTTGGAGTGTGGAAGGAAACCAAAGAACCTGGAGGAAACCCATGCAAACACGGGGATAACATATAAACTCCTTGCAGATGTTGTCGGTTGGATTTGAACCCAGGACCCCAGCACTGCAATACTGCAGTGTTAACCACTGAGCCACCGTGAGGCCCACAGTAGATAAGATAGACATAGTAGACTGCAGTGTCAGCAGCCTCTATTTACTTCAGCACCCCTAGTATCTCCAGTATTAGATCAGATAGATTTGTGGACAGCAGTGTGGCAGCCTCTTCTTAACTCGGCACCCCTGGTATCTCCAGTATTAGATCAGATAGACAGGGTGGACAGCAGTGTGAGCAGCCTCTTCTTAACTCAGCACTCCTGGTATCTCTAGTATTACATTAGATAGATAGGATGGACAACAGTGTGAGCAGCATCTTCTTAAGTCAGCACTCCTGGTATCTCCAGTATTAGATCAGATAGACAGGGTGGACAGCAGTGTGAGCAGCCTCTTCTTAACTCAGCACTCCTGGTATCTCCAGTATTAGATCAGATAGACAGGGTGGACAGCAGTGTGGCAGCCTCTTCTTAACTCGGCACTCCTGGTATCTCTAGTAATACATTAGATAGATAGGATGGACAGCAGTGTGAGCAGCATCTTCTTAAGTCAGCACTCCTGGTATCTCCAGTATTAGATCAGATAGATAGGATGGACAGCAGTGTGAGCAGCCTCTTCTTAACTCAGCACTCCTGGTATCTCCAGTATTGGATCACATAGACTGGGTGGACAGCAGTGTGAGCAGCATCTTCTTACTTCAGCATCCCTTGTATCTTCAGTATTAGATAAGATAGACAGGGTGGACAGCAGTGTGAGCAGCCTCTTCTTAACTCAGCACTCCTGATATTTCCAGTATTAGATCAGATAGACAGGATGGACAGCAGTGTGAGCAGCATCTTCTTACCTCAGCATCCCTGGTATCTTCAGTCTTAGATCAGAATAGGCAATGGGATCACATCGTTCTGTAAGTTTCTCTCAGGGTAACAAGATGTCAGACAATTTATTCTTCTTTAGTGATTAGTGCCCTAGACAAAACAAGTGTAATTTGATAATTAAAGATATTTAGGAAATAATTACATTTCCTTTTTAAGATATGAATTATAGGGGGCGTGGCCTGACCGCTAATGGAGCAGGTCGCATAGCGCGGGAGCTCCGCTGCCAGATAGAACCAAGCGGCACATAACGACTCACCCACGGCCCTTCCGGTCCTGCTGCTGCCCGCTCCAGTCCCTCATCCGCCGGTGAGTACATGGGGAAAACGAAGGCTGACTCCCGGGACCCCGCCAGGCGCATTGTGGATTTTTTCGCCGCCTCTCCCCAGCAGCGCCAGAAATCCAAGATGGCGCCCAGATCTTCCCGCTCAGCGCGGCGGGGCTCACAATCGTCCTCAAGCGCGGCTGCAGCTGACTCCGCCGAAGCCCCGATCACAGCGTCCCTGATGAGGGACATGCTGGGAGACCTCCGCACTTCCTTGCAGGAGGATATGCGCGCCATGCTGGCAGACCTTAAAGGGGAGGTAGAGGAGCTGGGAGGTCGTACAGATCATTTAGAGCAAAAAATGACAGAGCTTGTGGCCTCACACAATGAGCTATGGGATGCTCATGAAGAATTATCTTCTCTTGCCACTAAAATGTACTCTAAAACTTTGGATCTGGAGGACAGATCCAGAAGAAACAATGTTAAGCTCAGAGGCATTGATGAAACAGTGTCCTCAGAAGACCTTAGATCCTTCTTACAAGATTTTATACTTGCAGCCCTCCCTAATGCAACTAAAGAGGGAATTATTATTGATCGCATCCACCGGATCCCCAAGCCCTCAGGACTAGGACCCTCCGTTCCCAGAGATGTGCTGGCTCGTATACATTTCTTCATCATGAAGGAGGAATTTTTACAAGCACTAAGGGGCAAACCAGCACTCCCGGAACGTTTTGCCAACATCTCCGTCTTCCCAGACCTGTCCCCCGGAACTCTGGCTCAACGTAAAGCCTTCTTGCCTTATACCACAGCCCTGAGAGAAAACGGCATTTTATATCGTTGGGGCTTTCCCACCAAACTCTGCATCCGCAGAGATGGCTCAGTCACCACGTGCTCAAGCCCTGCTCAAGCTGCGAAGACCCTAACCCAGTGGGGACTGAATCTCCCCATACCTCCGCCTTCCTCCTCGGCTACTCCTGGGCCCGGAGGCGCCAAACCGGGAAGACGCTGGATCATTCCTGACTGGAAGGTGGCCTGATTCCACAACCACTGGTTCCTGGCTGGAATTCTTTTTTCCTCTTCCTGCATAACTTCTGTTTTTCTTTTTTCCTCCCAATTTCTTATCTTTCTTTTCTTTTTTTTTTTTTTTGCCTCCCATCCCCTTTTAAACTTTTTTCACTACCGAGAGTAGTTTTCTGCTGGGACTGCCTCAGCGTTTTGCCCCACAGGTGGATTGTTTGCAGATTTTCACCTTTGGATTCAGGTTTTGCCTGAATGGACTTTCATGTTCTGATGTTTACCCTGTTATTCCTCCCTTTCCCTCTTTTCCTCCCTACCCACCCTCACCCCACCATTTTATTTGCTGGTAAACCTGATTGGTCCGCTTTGCTGTCATAAGATCACACCTCTCGCCAGAGTACAAGACATAATCAGTACCCCCTTTGATATTGATAATGAGTATCTCACTCCATTCTATTAATGTCAACGGCCTTAACTCTCCTGGGAAGAGGTCGCTGGTTTGGCGCCAACTTTCTAAAACCCGCCACGACATCATATGCATTCAAGAAACCCACTTGCTTGAGTGCGACAACTTTAGAATGCACTCAGGCCTATTTCCACATCAATTCTTTGCTAACAATCACTCTAAAAAAGCTGGAGTTGCCATCTTTTTCAGCAAAGCGAACTCTTTCCAATTGATCAAATCTGTAGCTGACCCTATGGGCAGATTCCTTATAGTACTATGTCTAATTAACAACTCCCCCTACACTATTGCCTCAGTCTATGCCCCCAACTTCGGTCAAATCAAATTTCTAACGGCATTCTTTCAGACACTGAATGGCTTTAATCACGGTTATAAGTTGATCTCAGGTGACTTTAACATCCCTGTATCTAAAAACCTGGACTGCTCGTCTGCCTCAATATCCAGGGGCGAAGCCGCTCAACTCATCAGCACCTCTAATCTACATGATGTATGGAGATACTTCCACTGCAACGAACGCGACTATACATTCTGGTCTCCCAGGCATAGTTCTTATAGCAGAATTGATTACATTTTGGTAGACGATGTAGCCCTTCCCCAATGTATCTCTGCGGAAATAGGCAATATCACTTGGTCCGACCACGCGCCTGTCTCGATCTCCCTGAGTGACTCCATGGCAATTAGAGCACCCTCACAATGGCGGCTCAATGAGCTTCTCCTAAACGATCAATTGAATTCACAAATAATAGAGGCATCCTTAAAGGAGTTTTTCTCCTTAAATGACTCTGCGGAAATACGCGATGACTCTCTCTGGTTTGCTCACAAGGCGGTGATCCGTGGCCACTTTATTAAAATGGCTGCTCTTGCTAAACGGAAATATAATGCGAGTCTACATGCGGCCCTGAATAAGATAGGCCTCCTAGAGGCCCAGCATAAGCTACTTCCATCTCCTCAATTGTTCTCAGACCTCTCTACGGCCCGTCTTCACCTCCGCCAACTGCTTCTCAGTAAAACGGAACATGCACTCAGGAAATCTAAAGCCAAATTCTACTCAATGGGTGATCGGGCGGGTGCGTTGCTGGCCAGGCGTGTTAAAAAGAAGGAGGTTCAGTCTAAGATACATTATATACAGAGAACAGATGGTTCCCGTATCTATAATCCTATCCATATAGCAGAGGAATTCGCAACATACTACTCCTCCCTGTATAATCTTAAATCAGATCCCAATATTCCTCAACCTTCCCAGTCCTCCATAGCCTCTTTTTTGGACCAAGCAAGCCTTCCCTCAGTTACTTCAGATCAACTATCCTTTCTTAATGCCCCGATTGTGCCCTCTGAAATAGCTCAAATCATTAAGGAGGCAAAGAAATGTTCGGCCCCTGGTCCGGATGGTTTCCCCCTTCCCTATTATGCCCAATTCCTCCCAACTCTGTCCCCTTACCTCCTACACCTTTTTAACCATTGGCTTTCTACGGGCGACATCAAAAGCGAAGGTCTAGAAGCTTCTATTGCTACCCTTCCTAAACCGGGGAAACCTTTGACCTCTCCAGGGAATTTCCGCCCTATAGCTCTTTTAAATTGCGACGTCAAAATCTACGCCAAGATATGGGCTAATAGGCTAATGTCGATCCTTCCCTCCCTGGTCCACCCAGACCAGGTTGGGTTTGTTCCGGGAAGACAGACTAGAGACGGCACGAGGCGCTTGATTGATCTGCTGGATGTGGTGGAGAGGGGGAGTCTCCCTTGTGTGTTCCTATCCCTTGACGCAGAAAAAGCGTTCGACAGAGTGCACTGGGGGTATATTGAACTTACCCTTCAAAAATTCGGCCTATCGGGCCAAATTATTAGTGCCATTATGGCCCTTTATTCTAATCCTTGTGCCTCTGTTCGATCAGCTGGTTTTAAATCTAGAACCTTTCCTATCTTTAATGGCACTCGTCAGGGCTGTCCTCTCTCCCCCATCATCTTTGCTCTCATCATGGAACCTCTCGCCGCTATTGTGAGACAATGTCCGGAAGTGCGGGGAATAAGGGTGGGAGACCATGAACATAAAATCGGTCTATACGCAGACGACGTGGTCCTGACCTGCTCGGCCCCCCCTTGACTCCCTTAACGCGATCTCCAATATCCTTACCCAATTCGCTGCGGCCTCATATTATAAGCTAAATTTATCCAAGTCTACAATCTTCCCTCTGTTCCTCCCACTTTCTCTCCAACGGCACATCCAATCTAAATTTCCTTTTATTTGGTCTCCCCTCGGGTTTACCTATTTAGGTATTCAAATAACGCACACCAACAACATCGTACGTGTTAATTGTGACACGTCCCTCTCAGAGGTTAAAAAAGAAATAGACCAACTTTCTAACTCTCATTTGTCTTGGATGGCCAGAATTCAAACCTGTAAAATGCTAATCCTTCCTAAACTCATTTACCTTTTCAGATGTCTCCCCCTCATTATCCCATCTAAATATATCTCAACATTCCAATCACTGATTGATCGATTCATTTGGAACGGTAAACCCCATAGAATTAAGCGTTCACTAATGTCACTCCCATACTCGCTAGGGGGTCTTGGAGCCCCCCAAATTCAATCGTACCATAAAGCCGCACTCCTAGAACCCCTCAAAATCTGGTGGGAGGGAAGCTCTTCGCTCAGGTGGTTTAGCATCGAATCAAATTTTGCTCCTGGTCGGTCCCTTAAAAATTTGCTGGAACTCGGTTTGCTCCGTTCTATTCCTCGTGGCTCCTTCCTTAAATCAATGCACTCCGCTACAAAAATTTGGTTGGAGTTTTGTCCCACCCACCTCTCAATTCTGTCCCATTATCTATCCCTCCATGCCCTTGAATCTGCTATTGATGGTCTGTCTTTATCTGCCTGGAGGGAGTGTGGGATTCTCTGGATCCGGGAGCTATATGATTCCAATGGCCTGATCCCATTTCCGGAGCTAGCTACCCGATACTCTCTATCTGGTAGGTGCTTCTTCCAATATTTTCAACTGCGCAGCTTCTTGAAAAGCTCCGGTCCATTCGGGGCGCTCACCTCCATCCCGGCAGAAGAAACTCCAATCCAAAGATTTTTCAGGCCAAATACCCTGGTGCCCCATGGTATCTCAATTATTTACAAAGCTCTTCTGTCTCACAACATAGCGGATAAACTCCCTTTTATGTCCTCTTGGGAGTCTGCCCTTTCATTTTCGGCTTCTCCGGATGACTGGCATTTTGCTATGATACACACATCCAAATTCTCCTCTTGTATCGGACACCTAGAACAAATTAAAAAAATACACCTCCAGTGGTACCTTACTCCTATCAGATTGGCCAAATTTTACCTCTCTTCCTCCCCCCAGTGCTGGAAAGGTTGTAACTCCAATGGTTCCCTAGCTCACGTCTGGTGGGATTGTCCGCGTCTTCAAGTGTTTTGGCGTCAGGTCGAATCCACTTTATCAGAGGTCACCCATCTTCCTCTCGACTTAACTGGCCCATTAGCTATTTTGGGGATTTCGCTCTTGTCCTTCCCCAAACCCCTCCAACCTATAATCTCTAATATCCTTATTGCAGCAAGATACTGTATCACAAAATATTGGAAATCCCTTATAGTTCCCTCTAAAACTGAACTAATTGCGAGAGTTAACCTACACTTAAGCTATGAACTGATCACTGCTGGCTCCCTTTCCAAAAAGAATAAGGTCCTCACCTGGTGGGATCCTTGGATTACCTCTCCTCTGATGTCATTACCCAGCGCTCTCCTGCCTAGGCCTTCAAGTTGGAAGTATTGCCTTATGTTTAATGCTGTTTATAATAATGTACTCATGCGTATCTCAGGTATTACTATTGTTACCACACTTCTGTAAATTATCAATGGTGGTATTCCCCTCGTATTTCCCCCTTCCCCTGTTTTTCTCTATGTTATAATTGTAAAGCTTTTCCACAATAAAAATTTGATTGGTTAAAAAAAAAAAAAAGATATGAATTATAATAGGTAGAACGGCAGTGAAGAAGTCCACACTCCAGCATTTACAACAGTTTTTATTACACTTAAGCTCTTAAACATGTTCCTATTCAGACACTTTAATTAATCTTCCCCCGAAATCTGTGCATTATCCAGTTTTCTACATTTTCACACACCGTGATTGTTATCACCCATCGCTTTTCTTATTTAAATGGTAATAAAAGGGCTGTTTTGTATAATTGTGTGTACTCACACTAAGGAAAGTGGTCTCCTGGTGCACTTCGAGCAAGTAGCTACTAGTGTCTACACCTGAAATTAAAGTTTACGTCCCATCAAACCCAACTATTGAGCAAGGGACTAGTTACCTCCACCCCAGTAATCCTGGTGACATGAGGATGATGAGGAGGGAACTAGAAGGTGGAACAAACAGAATGTCACCTGGGTTCATGAACCTAAAAACTATTGAAATATGCAATTTAAGTTTATATTTTTGTTTCAAAATGCCCCGTAATAACTTGATCACAAAGTGTCCTCCTGGAACCACAAGCAATCTGCTGTAAATTGTGGGAATATCTTACCCTAAATATTCAATTTTTTCTGTAGCACCACTACGGGAGAAATGAAGCATTACACAACACCCATTTTATGTATAATGGAGGGAAGGACAAGTCCTCCTGAGCGAAAGAAGCTTTATGAAACCACTGTCCACCCTGATCAAGACATGAGGATCCTGGCCATTATCAGACCCTGATGATAGACCCTGCTCTGTTAAGTGGGACTTTTCTCATAGAGTATATGAAGTTGGATTTTCTAAACAGAATAATCCTTTTGCTCATAAAAGTCTATAGGTTAGAAACAACCATACAAGACCACCAGTTGAGGCACATAGTACCAATGGCTTGACAAGCCCTACAACTATAAAGAAGCCACAGATTAATGGTATGCCAACTTGTAAGTGTATAAAATGAAGAATCTTTAGAAAGATCTTCATAGGTGGGGCTGTTAGCTTTACTTTAGCTGGTCATACACTCTATCTCCAACCCCCTCTTCTTTGATTGACCGGTCTCGCTTCATAGAGTCATAGAAGAGTGGAAATAGATGGAAACCAAGCAGGTGGGAAGGTGTACTTAAATGTTGGCTTTGATTTAAAGCACGAAGTGCCTGTACTTCGTTTGAACCATCAGTCAGTGCTGACAGAGTCTCCTTAAATGGTTGGGTTGCGTGTGGATCTGTGTACCGGCGCCCACCCGTTCTCACGTGATCGCAGATCACTGATCCATTCCCGTGGAAGCTGGTGGCCTAATGAAGTTTGCCATCAAGACTGACATTTTTAAGAGTCCCATGAATCAGGAGCAGCTGACGGGTGGCGTGTGGCTTCGTGTGAGTCTCACCGCAAATCTTACTCTAGTCAGAGGCTGAGTAAGTTGTGGTGAATGAAACAGCATGATTTTAACGAGAGAGGGTTGCCATGCCCACTCTCGGTCAGATCTGGGCAAAAGTGCGTGAGACAGCCAAAACCTTGGTCAGATCTGGGCAAAAGTGGGTGAGACAGCCAAAATCTTGGTCAGATCTGGGCAAAAGTGGGTGAGACAGCCAAAATTTTGCTCAGATCTGGGCAAAAGTGGGTGAGACAGCCAAAACCTTGGTCAGATCTGGGCAAAAGTGGGTGAGACAGCCAAAATCTTGCTCAGATCTGGGCAAAAGTGGGTGAGACAGCCAAAACCTTGGTCAGATCTGGGCAAAAGTGGGTGAGACAGCCAAAATCTTGGTCAGATCTGGGCAAAAGTGGGTGAGACAGCCAAAACCTTGGTCAGATCTGGGCAAAAGTGGGCGAGACAGCCAAAAGTCACAAAGTTTTAGCGCATTTTGCCCAAATTTTGCTACTTTTCAAAACGTTTTACTCCAGAATGCTATATGTTTTGTACTGACCTGAAAAGTAATTTTTCTAATAAACTGAACGCCATGCAATGATTGACGGACATCACCTTTTATACTTTGCACATTGGGTGTACATGTCTCTGGGCCGTATGGTATTACAGCGGGCTACGTCCCTTCTGACCATTATTAGATGGGGGCTCATTTAGACTGCAGGACAATTGGATGTAACATGGGCTGCTGTGTATTCTCTTCCCGTCCTCCCTCTCCGGGCCGGTAACCATTTACAAGCGGTGACATTGAGCAGAATTTCATAATCTCATATTCCTGCTATTATTAGGGGCTTAGTCAGGGGGCTGTGGCTCCACACAGTGAAATCTCTAGATATGATCATTTGCTTACACACAATAAATGAGCAGAGCAGATTATTCCGCTCTCGGAGGATTACACGGGCATTACTTTTGGGTTCCTAATTTTGTTATATTTTTTCTCTTATTGACCAGGCGGCGAGCAGGCAGCTGGCAGAGGTTTTACTCCATTCATTAAGTGAGAATTGTTATTGGAGTCCCTTGAAAAGTCCTTTACCAGAACTGATGGTGAACAGAGACGAAAGTTCTTTCCCTTATGGGGTCGTCAATCACAAACCACAGATTCATTCTGGAGATCAGTAAGAATCTTTTGGCACACACATATTATTTTATTAATATCCTATCAAATGTGCATCGTTTCCCACCAGTACTTCTGTAACTACTTGTACATGTCCTACTCTAATGAGCCTACAAGCAGATCTGTCTCCAGGTGCCACAATACAAACTGTATATGTTATTAAATAGATTTATTACACTTGATGAGGCTGGTGTATTTATTTTGATAATATATGTCAGAGTGGCTGTGTAATCTAAATAGTACCGTAATATTAGCATTTTATGAGTCCAGCTATTGTATGAGAGAGCTCAGGAGTTCAAGTGTCTTCATTCTCTGTCCACCCAGACCGACTGACATCTACAGCCTATACTGAGCAGTGTGAGATCTCAGCAGCAAAAGGGAAGAGGATCACTGAGGAGTAATTTTTATAAAATGAAATAAAATAGGCTAGGATGGAGGGCTCAGATTAACCAGCAGAAAGGAGGAGAGTGAGGGACTGTCAGACAGGCTAGGTGGGTTCAGATTAACCAGCAGCATTGAGGAGCTGTCAGGCTAGGTGGGCTGAGATAAAGCAGCAGGGATAAAGGTGAGGAGCTGTCATTCAGGTCAGGTGAGCTGAGATTAATCAGAAGCAAAGGACACTGAGAAGCTGTTGGTTAGAGTAGGATTAACCAGCAGCAAGAAGGAGGGACACTGGGGAGATGTCAGACAGGCTAAGATTAATCAGTAGCAGGGAGGAGGGACACTGGGGAGCTGTCAGGCTAAGATTAATCGGTAGCAGGGAGGAGGGACACTGGGGAGCTGTCAATCAGGCTAAGATTAACTGGCAGCAAGCAGGAGAGACACTAAGGAGCTGTCAATCAGGCTAAGATTAATCAGTAGCAGGGAGGAGGGACACTGGGGAGCTGTCAGTCAGGCTAAGATTAACCAGCAGCAGGGAGGAGGGACACTGGGGAGCTGTCAATCAGGCTAAGATTAATCAGTAGCAGGGAGGAGGGACACTGGGGAGCTGTCAATCAGGCTAAGATTAATCAGTAGCAGGGAGGAGGGACACTGGGGAGCTGTCAATCAGGCTAAGAATAATCAGCAGCAAGCAGGAGAGACACTAAGGAGCTGTCAATCAGGCTAAGATTAATCAGTAGCAGTGAGGAGGGACACTGGGGAGCTGTCAATCAGGCCAAGATTAACCAGCAGCAAGCAGGAGGGACACTAAGGAGCTGTCAATCAGACTAAGATTAATCAGTAGCAGGGAGGAGGGACACTGGGGAGCTGTCAATCAGGCTAAGATTAATCAGTAGCAGGGAGGAGGGACACTGAGGAGCTGTCAATCAGGCTAAGATTAATGAGCAGCAGGGAGGAGGCACACTGGGGAGCTGTCAATCAGGCTAAGATTAATGAGCAGCAGGGAGGAGGTACACTGGGGAGCTGTCAATCAGGCTAAGATTAACCAGCAGCAGGGAGGAGGGACACTGGGGAGCTATCAATCAGGCTAAGATTAATCAGTAGCAGTGAGGAGGGACACTGGGGGGCTGTCAATCAGGCTAAGATTAACCAGCAGCAAGCAGGAGGGACACTAAGGAGCTGTCAATCAGACTAAGATTAATCAGTAGCAGGGAGGAGGGACACTGGGGAACTGTCAGTCAGGCTAAGATTAATGAGCAGCAGGGAGGAGGCACACTGGGGAACTGTCAGTCAGGCTAAGACTAACCAGCAGCAAGGAGGAGGCACACTGAGGAGCTGTCAATCAGGCTAAGATTAATGAGCAGCAGGGAGGAGGGACACTGAGGAGCTGTCAATCCGGCTAAGATTAACCAGCAGCAAGGAGGAGGCACACTGGGGAGCTGTCAATCAGGCTAAGATTAATGAGCAGCAGGGAGGAGGGACACTGAGAAGCTGTCAATTAGCTGAGGTGGGCTCAGATAAAGTAGCAGCAAGGAGGAAGGACACTGGGGCGCTGTCTTCAATCAGGCACTGTGGGCAGAGATTGAGATGAAACTGGCATCATAGGTCTAACATCTATTTCGTTATGTAAACAGTTGCATGGTAACATCTGGTGGCAGATTCTCTTTAGCAAGACGGAAGTTGTCTTTGAGGCAAAACAACAAAATGTTCTCTTCATAGGCACTCTCTAATTAAAATGATTGTGGAGACGCCTTCATTCAACCAGCCAAAATTTTGTGGCCTTTTTTTTTTCTTTAATGTTTTAGGGTTTTTAGATTTGCATAGATGCTTTAACCATGTCTTTTTTTATGAAGTTTCTGCATTTTTCTCCAATAGTCCATAAGAATTTTCTTTTTCTTTTATATAAAAAACAAACCTCATCTGTGTATTAATTAGCAGCACGGTGGTGTTTTTGACATTACAAATGGAACCCGTTAGCACTTCCGTGCATAGAGAAGTAGGTGAATAATTGTGTGGGTGATTGTCCCCCAATAAAAATGATACCTTCTTTATAGAAATCCCATGGTGTTAGTCATGAAAAATCTAGCAAAAAAGCCATAGGACAGTCAGACTGGGTGCAGTGCACATAGACTGTCACACGCCAGCGCATTTCCAGCCGGATCTGCATATGGCTTCTACTTTAGATTTCTCATGAACGGTTCATCGGATTTCTATATAAAAGGTATCATTTTTATTATTGAAAAAGCACCAATGCAGAGCGTGCTGACTTAAAAAACACAGTGAAAATGCAGGTACTGAAATACATTATTTAAAAAAAAAAATCCCACTAAATCCACAGAGGGAGTGCAATGTTACTCCCACTGCCTTTAGTCCTTGCTTTGCTGATAATCACCATTGCCATGATACAGGCACTTGTCAGTATTCGGCATGTGGCGCCCGCGGAGGGTATTGGGTGGCACATGAATCATGCATGGCTTGTTTTCTGTTACTGGTCTCTCGGTGTTACACTTGTGTATCTCCGATATATAACCTAATTCTTCTCTTCTGTTTGTTTCCAGCCTTTACTGCCCACAGGACAATATCGAGGAGGCTCTGCTGCTTCTTCTGATCAGCGAATCTATGGTAAGCCATCACCCGCCATATTACTATTACACCACATCACACCGTGACTTAACCAGCAGATACAACGTTATTCTCTGTACGCTTCTATAATGCAGAAGGTAAGTATATAAAATAAAGGGAATGCATTCGTCTAAGCGACTGCTGTGCTGACATATAGGTAAAGGGAGATCAGATCATCCCTGGTCATCCCTGTTCCCTGCAGTCCTGTGTAAAACCAGAGCTAGACCTTGCTTGAAGCCCAATGACTCCCGTAGCTCTGCTATGTCTCGTCCCTGCCAAAATGATCTGCACTAAATAATATTTTTTGTGCATTACATGAGGTTTTATGTTATTTTAGAATTCTTAATATGGAGCTACTGTTTTATCAGGGTTGAGCATACGAATTTGCACGACATTGGTTGCAGCAGCTACATCGTAGCCCATGGCCGCCAGATCAGTGGTCTACGTGTCTACTCCTACCTCCGGCATCATTGTCGCCAGGCCTCATTAATAGGTCCCCTAATGTAATTTATTTGCAGCACAATGCACATGTGACGTCATGGAGGGTTACTAGGATGCTGAAGTAGGAGGTTCACAGTGCTCTAGTCCAGCAGTAGCGGATTACCAACATGGCCGCTCTACAAGGGTCCTGGGAATCTTCTTGCTTAATTTTATATTTTATATAGTGAGTTTAACATGTCTCACGAGAAATATCTGTTGCATATCCGAAGGATACAGTATGTAATAAAGGTCTGATAGATGCAGTTCCCACTTCTGGGATGACACAGATCTGGTCCGTTTTCTGGGTAGCTTCCGACCACCAGTGAGTAGAGAAGTGCCAGCTCTCTCCATTCATTGCTATATAAGATCCAAATACAGATGAGCAAATGCTCTCGGATGTATTCCAAACTTTTACAGCAATGAATGGAGAGAGCTGACTCTTGCGTTGCCACATCGCTATCTACTGGTGGCCGGATGGTGCCCATATGGCGATAGGTGCGGGTTCTGGAGATAGGTGTGGGTGCCATCTCTGGGATCCTCTTCTATCGGACATTTATGATGTGCTATAAAATACGCTAGTGAGACAACACCTTTAAGAGAATGGGAAAGACTGGAATAACAATAAAGCACAAACAGGGTTTTATTCAAGTGACAGTGGGGAGACCAATGGCAATGATACTCACATCCACTAAAAGGCTTGAGGCTGCTGCAGACCCAAGGCATGGATAACAGGTAACTGGAATGTAAGTGTTACACTGGGTGAAGGAAAAGTAAGTGCACAACAACAGGAAGTGGGAACGGGGAGCCCAAACACTAGGGAAGAGGGGAGTGGAGACCCCTAGGCAGATTTAAAATCACCCTGTCTGCCCTAAGGCTATATTCACACTTAGCGGTTTTTACCGCGGAACCGCCGCGATTTTGATGCTGCGGCTCCGCAGCAGTTTCCATAGCGTTTACAGTAACATGTAAACCCTATGGAAACCGCAAACCGCTGTGCACATGCTGCGGGAAAAACCGCGCGGGAACGCAGCGGTTTACAACCCGCAGCATGTCACTTCTTTGTGCAGAATCGCTGCGATTCTGCACCCATAGGAATACATTGAACCGCTTACTTCCCGCATGGGGCTGTGCCCACGTTGCGGGAAGTAAGCGGATAATGTGCGGGTGGTACCCGGGGTGGAGGAGAGGAGACTCTCCTCCAGGCCCTGGGAACCATATTTGGGGTTAAAAAATAAAAAATCTGGTTATACTCACCCTCTGATGTCCGGAGCTCCTGGGCGCTGCACGCGGCCGTCCGGTCAGAGTTGCTGTGCGACCAGGACCTGCGGTGACGTCGCGGTCACATGACCGTGACGTCACGAAGGGTCCTTCTCCCACAGCATGTTTGGAACCGGAACGCCGGGTGCAGCGCCCAGGAGATCCGGACATCAGAGGGTGAGTATAACCAATTTTTATTATTTTTAACATTACTATTGATGCTGCATATTGCTGCATATGCAGCATCAATAGTATAGGCGGAAACCCGCAGCGGAAAACGCGGAACAAACCGCGATAAATCTGCAGGGAGAACCGCAGTTGTTTTGCCCTGCAGATTTATCAAATCCGCTGCGGGAGAACCCGCAGGGACCCGACGCAAGGTGTGCACATAGCCTAAACGTCCCTATAAAGGTTCTGCACCTAGTGCCGAGCAGGAACCTAATTCCTGCCTGACCCTAGCGATAGGCCCTACATAGGGAGGGGACGGGATGAGAACTAGTCAAGTCCCATGAAAGCTAAAGACAGAGAGGGAAGACGGATGGAGGGAAAACACTTAGCTTGAGTAGACAACCGAGATGTCACACCAGCAATCCTCCAAGGGTCCTCAGCGAAAGACGGTAACTAACTGCTAGAACTTCCAACAAGACTGAGGCAAGTATGAGCTAACACCCGCATCATGGTGCAGCAATTGAATGTATTTAAACCTTCAGCACAGGTGTGTGATTAGCAGCAGAAGGTGGAGGCAACTATTGGGTCCTAGAGGGAGAAGGATATCGCTCCAGAACAAAGATGCAAAAATCAAGAAGCTGCTTGAGCTAATCGCAAAGACCTTCTACAGCCGCATCCAGGATGATTGCATGTCACACCTGACACACCCGTGACAGTAAGAGTCAATTCTGTGTTGCCTGTAAGGAGATAGAAGGGAGCGATATCCAGGAACGCAAATCATAAGTCAACACGTTTCGAAGTTCTATACTTCTTCATCAGGGCACACCACAGTGCGGTTAGTCCTGATGAAGAACTTTTGAACTTCGAAACGCGTTAACTAGTAATTCACATTCCTGGATATCGTTACCTTCTATCTTCTGTGCAGAATTAACCCTTACATTCCAACCCCTTTTAAGGGAAGTAATTGAAAAATGGCATATCCATGTTTTAATAACCCAGAATATTTAGTAATATGCCACTTACCAGCACATGTTATCGGATTGAAATATTTCTCCTGTACTAGCGCTGATGAGGCATGTGCACATGTAGTAGGTCGGTAATGTAGAGATATCAGCGGCAATATGTCAGTGTGAAGGATGTGACATTAGCAAGATTCACACAATATGGTGCAGGGAGTAGATTGTCAGCACTTTCCCCAGTGTGCACAGGCTCCTGCAAGTGGAATTGTCACATTGGAGATATATTTATCAGCACTAGTGATGAGCGAATATACTCGTTACTCGAGATTTCTCAAGCACGCTCAGGGGTCCTCCCGAGTATTTTTTAGTGCTCGGAGATTTAGTTTTTCTTGCCGCAGCTGAATGATTTACATCTGTTAGCCAGCATAAGTACATGTGGGGATTCCCTAGCAACCAGGCAACCCCCACATGTACTTATGCTGGCTAACAGATATAAATCATTCAGCTGCGGCAAGAAAAACTAAATCTCCGAGTACTAAAAAATACTCGGAGGACCCCCGAGCGTGCCCGAGAAATCTCGAGTATATTCGCTCATCACTAATCAGCACATATGCTTCCCATACCCTTGCGTTGTCGCTGGGGTGACGTGTCACACTCAGTAACCCTCTTTGCATCTAACAGACGTAAAAATTTTAATTGCTAATTATTTATTGTATTCAGATTGTTCTCCAGTTTTTCATGGTTGATTGCCCTTTTTGTGGGGCAAATTAAAGACCTATATGGAGCAAACTCAGGAGTTAGTTAGGATCGCGATAGTTTAACCCTTCAGATGTATGACATCGGCATTTAAGAGGCTGGAAATGGGGGGGTTCCCTTCCCACGCCCATCGGACAGTGGTTTCCCAACAAGATTTAGTGATTGTGTAGGGAAGCAGTGGACGGCTGCGGTTTCAAGCCTCGGCATGACTGCTGCATGTGAACACAGCCTAAAAATGGCATTTGGACGCCAAAATGGTAATGTTAAAAATTACAGGTCATACCGCAAAAAAACAAAGCCTCATACAACTCTGTTGAACAAAAATTTTTTAAAAAGTCGTAGCTATCAAATGGTGAGTAGGAAAAATCGAAATGAAAGGGGGGCTTTTGGGATTCTTTTGACTCTCATAAAATTGGTGCCAGCCCTGATTTCATATACAGTGTGTTATACCTAATGAGGGGCAATGCAGGCACTGGCGTTCTCCATGGGTCTAGACATGGAAGCACTGGGTCTGCCATAGCAGGAGTCGCTGATTAGATTACTCCCTCTATGGCGCCATATGTCCTAATAGAGAATATGGAAATGGATGACTCGTAAAATATTACATTAGGTAACATGTTGCTTTTGCAGGTATCAGCTTGAGATTTTTTTTGTTAATTTGATTGTTTGTTTAGCTATATTGGGGTACAACGTTGCATCCAGTCTTGTAGTGTCCCACGTCTCATTCTACACCGAGGGGTGAAGCCTACTTTTCAAAATCTCCGTTTCATACCATTTCTTGAATAACTCGAGCTTTATTACAGAATTCGGTAATATCCCAATAATTTGTAAGCCTATTAATTCTGCACAACAATAACTTGCCCTGTGAAACCGTTTGTTATGTAACATAATAATCAGCACAAATAGAGGAGGATTTTCTGGATTAAGGAGCGGTTACACTACTGGATGTTTTCCAGATAACACAAATTATTTTTATTTGCTGCTTTTTTTCCACATGGGAATGTCTGCTAATTAAAGCTTTACACTCCAGAATACAATGTAGACCTCTGTGGAATTAGAAATAGTGATGGTATTTGTGCCAGAAGTGGCAATGTTGTGTGTATATATAACAGAGATGCGTCATATATACATGTACTATACAGAAAAAAGGATTTGGATACTTGTCTCCGTAATTGAATTCACGTTTTTCCTGCAGTCTCATTGCCCTGGTGTATAATATCCGCCCCTTGGCCCCCGGTGTATAACATCCGGCCATTCTTCCTCTCCCTGGTGTAACATCTGTCCCCTCGCCCTTGGTGTACAACATCTGGGCCCTATGCCTAGGTGAAAATACCGTAGTCAAATTGTGCACAATTAGCCATTTTCCCTCCCCAGTGTCATGTGACTCATTAGTGTTAGAACGTCTCAGGTGTGAATAGGGAGCAGGTGCCGTAAATTTGGTGTTCTCGCTCGCACACAATTGTCTCATACTGGTAACTGGAAGTTCAGCATGGCGCTTCATGGCAAAGAACTCTCTGAGGATCTGAAAAAAAGAATTGTTGCTCTACATAAAGATGACCAGGCTATAAGAAGATTGCCAAGACCCTGACACTGAGCTGCAGCGTGGTGGCCAAGACCATACAGCGTGTAACAAGACAGTTTCCACTCAAAACTGGCCTTGCCATGATCAACCAAAGAAGTTGTGTGCACAGGCTCAGCGTCATATCCAAAGGTTGTCTTGTCAGAATAGACGTATGAGTGCGGCCAGCATTGCTGCAGAGGTTAAAGGAGTGTGAGGTCAGCCTGTCAGTGCTCAGACCATACACCGCCCACTGTATCAAATTGGTCTTCATGGCTGTCGTCCCAGAAGGAAGCCTTTTCTAAAGATGATGCACAAGTCAACAATTTGATGAGGACAAGTAGACTAAGGACATGGATTACTGGAAACATGTCCTGTGGTCTGATGAGACCAAGATAAACTTAATTACCGGTAGTTCAGATGGTGTCAAGTGTGTATGGCAGCAACCAAGTGAGGAGTACAAAGGCAAGCGTGTCCTTCCTACAGTCAAGCATAGTGGTGGGAGCATCATGGTTTGGGGGCTACATGAGTGTTGCTGGCTGTGAGGAGCTACAGTTCATTAAGGGAACCATGATTGCTAACATGTACTGTGTCACACTGAAGCAAAGCATAATCCCCTTCCTTTAGAAACTGGGCCACAGGACAGTATTCCAACATGTTAACGACTTTAAGCACATCTCCCAAGATGACCACTGCCCTAAAGGTGCTGGACTGGCCAAGCATGCCTCCAGACCTAAACGGAAGGTGGAGTAGCACAAGGTATATATATACACTGCTCAAAAAAATAAAGGGAACACTTAAACAACAGAATATAACTCCAAGTAAATCAAACTTCTGTGAAATCAAACTGTCCACTTAGGAAGCAACACTGATTGACAATCAATTGCTCACAGCCCAACGCCGTGCAGGAAGCTTTGCATTTGCCACAGAACACCAGGATTGGCAAATTCGCCACTGGTGCCCTGTGCTCTTCATAGATGAAAGCAGGTTCACACTGAGCACATGTGACAGACGTGACAGAGTCTGGAGATGCCGTGGAGAGCGATCTGCTGCCTGCAACATCCTTCAGCATGACCGGTTTGGCAGTGGGTCAGTAATGGTGTGGGGTGGCATTTCTTTGAAGGGTCGCATAGCCCTCCATGTAATCGCCAGAGGTAGCTTGACTACCAATAGGTACTGAGATGAGATCCTCAGACCCCTTGTGAGACCATATGCTGGTGCAGTTGGCCCTGGGTTCCTCCTAATGAAGGACAATGCCAGACCTCATGTGGCTGGAGTGTGTCAGCAGTTCCTGCAAGATGAAGGCATTGAAGCTATGGACTGGCCCGCCCATTCCCCAGACCTGAATTCGATTGAACACATCTGGGGCATCATGTCTCGCTCCATCCACCAACGTCACATTGCACCACAGAATATACAGGATTTGGCGGATCCTTTAGTCCAGGTCTGGGAGGAGATGTCTCGGGAGACCATCCGCCGCCTCATCAGGAGCATGCCCAGGCGTTGTACAGTAGGGAGGTCCTACAGGAAGGTGGAGGCCACACACAATACTGAGCATCTTTCCCTTGTCATGAAGTATTTCCACTGAAGTTGGATCAGCCTGTAATTTGATTTTCTACTTTGATTTTGAGGATCATTCCAACTCCAGACCTTCATGGGATATTCATTTTGATTTACATTGATAATTGTTATGTTTTATTGTTCTGAACACATTCCACTATGCAATGAATAAAAATTTGCAACTGAAATATTTCATTCAGAGATATCTAGGATGTGGTATTTTAGTGTGCCCTTTATTTTTTTGAGCAGTGTACTGTATGTATGTACAGTGGGGAAAAAAAGTATTTAGTCAGCCACCTATTGTGAAAGTTTTCCCACTTGCAAAAGATGAGAGAGGCCTGTAATTGACATCATAGGTAGACCACAACTATGAGAGTCAAAATGAAAAAACAAATCCAGAAAATCACCTTGTCTGATTTTGCAAGATTTATTTTGCAAATTATGGTGGAAAATAAGTACCGTATATACTCGAGTATAAGCCGACCCGAGTATAAGCCGACCCCCCTAATTTTGCCACAAAAAACTGGGAAAACTTAATGACTCGAGTATAAGCCTAGGGTGGAATATGCAGCAGCTACCGGTAAATTTCAAAAGTAAAAATAGATACCAATAAAAGTAAAATTAATTGAGACATCAGTAGGTTAAGTGTTTTTGAATATCCATATTGAATCAGGAGCCCCATATAATGCTCCAGAAAGTTTGATGGGGCCCATTAGATGCTCCATATTAAAATATGCCCCATATAATACTGCATAAAGGGTAATAAGGGCCTCATAAGATGCTCCATAGAGATATTTGCCCTATATAGTGCTGCACAAGCGTTATGTCCCCATAAGATCATCCATACAGTCACTTGCCCCATATAGTGTTGCACAAGTGTTATGGCCCCATACAGATGCTCCGCACAGCCACTTGCCCCATATAATGCTGCACAAGTGTTATGGCCCCATATAGATGCTCCGCACAGCCACTTGCCCCATATAGTGCTGCACAAGTGTTATGGCCCCATACAGATGCTCCGCACAGCCACTTGCCCCATATAATGCTGCACAAGTGTTATGGCCCCATATAGATGCTCCGCACAGCCACTTGCCCCATATAGTGCTGCACAAGTGTTATGGCCCCATAAGATGCTCTGCACAGTCACTTGCCCCATATAGTGCTGCACAAGTATGGCCCCATAAGATGCTCCGCACAGCCACTTGCCCCTTATAATCCTGCACAAGTATGGCCCCATAAGATGCTCCGCACAGCCACTTGCCCCATATAGTGCTGCACAAGTATGGCCCCATAAGATGCTCCGCACAGCCACTTGCCCCTTATAATGCTGCACAAGTATGGCCCCATAAGATGCTCCGCACAGCCACTTGCCCCATATAGTGCTGCACAAGTATGGCCCCATAAGATGCTCCGCACAGCCACTTGCCCCTTATAATGCTGCACAAGTATGGCCCCATAAGATGCTCCGCACAGCCACTTGCCCCATATAGTGCTGCACAAGTGTTATGGCCCCATAAGATGCTCTGCACAGTCACTTGCCCCATATAGTGCTGCACAAGTATAGCCCCATAAGATGCTCTGCACAGCCACTTGCCCCATATAATGCTGCACAAGTATGGCCCCATAAGAAGCTCTGCACAGTCACTTGCCCCATATAATGCTGCACAAGTATGGCCCCATAAGATGCTCCGCACAGCTACTTGCCCCATTTGCTTTTGCTGCCATAAAAAAAAATAATCACATACTCATCTCTCTTCGCTCAGGACCCCGGCACTTTTACCTGCTCCTCGTCGTGCGGCTCCGTCTTCGGCACTGACGTTCAGCAGAGGGCGCGCACTGACTACGTCACCGTGCCCTCTCACCTGAGCGTCACTGCTGAAGACAGAGCGACACCCGGACCGAGGAGCAGGTGACTATCGCGCAGCGCAGCGCTCCCCCTCCCCGTATACTTACCTGGTCCTGGCACTGCGTCCCTGCAGTCACGGCTTCTTCCCCGGCGCTGCATCTTCTTCCTGTATTGAGCGGGAAGCATTACCACTCATATACAGTAATGAATATGTGGCTCCACCCCTATGGAAAGTGGAGCCGCATATTCATTTCTGTAATGAGCGGTGCCATGTGACCGCTCAGTACAGGAAGAAGCTGCAGCGCCGGGGAAGAAGCCGGGACTGCAGGGACCGTGCCGGGAGCAGGTAAGTATAATTACACTGCCCCCGCTCCCCCTCCCGTGCCGACCCCCGGGTATGACTCGAGTATAAGCCGAGAGGGGGACTTTCAGGCCAAAAAAATGGGCTGAAAATCTCGGCTTATACTCGAGTATATATGGTATTTGGTCACCTAAAAACATTTAATATTTCTGGCTCTCACAGAACTGTAACTTCTTCTTTAAGAGACTCCTCTGCCCTCCACACATTACCTGTAGTAATGGCACCTGTTTGAACTTGTTATCAGTATAAAAGCCCCACACAGCCTCCCTATATACAGCATGAGCCCCACACAGCCTTCCCATGTATAGCATGAGCCCCACACAGCCTTCCCATGTATAGCATGAGCCCCACACAGCCTTCCCATGTATAGCATGAGCCCCACACAGCCTCCCCATGTACAGCTTGAGCCCCACACAGCCTCCCCATGTACAGCATGAGCCCCACACATGCTCCCCATGTACAGCATGAGCCCCACACAGGCTCCCCATGTACAGCATGAGCCCCACACAGCCTCCCCATGTACAGCATGAGCCCCACACATGCTCCCCATGTACAGCATGAGCCCCACACAGCCTCCCCATGTACAGCTTGAGCCCCACACAGCCTCCCCATGTACAGCATGAGCCCCACACAGCCTCCCCATGTACAGCATGAGCCCCACACAGCCTCCCCATGTACAGCATGAGCCCCACACATGCTCCCCATGTACAGCATGAGCCCCACACAGCCTCCCCATGTACAGCTTGAGCCCCACACAGCCTCCCCATGTACAGCATGAGCCCCACACAGCCTTCCCATGTATAGCATGAGCCCCACACAGCCTCCCCATGTACAGCTTGAGCCCCACACAGCCTCCCCATGTACAGCATGAGCCCCACACATGCTCCCCATGTACAGCATGAGCCCCACACAGGCTCCCCATGTACAGCATGAGCCCCACAAAACCTCCCCATGTACAGCATGAGCCCCACACAGCCTCCCCATGTTCAGCATGAGCCAAACAAAGCCTCCCCATGTACAGCATGAGCCCCACACAGCCTACCCATGTACAGCATGAGCCCCACACAGCCTCCCCATGAACAGCATGAGCCCCACACAGCCTCCCCATGTACAGCATGAGCCCCACACAGCCTCCCCATGAACAGCATGAGCCCCACAAAGCCTCTCCATGTACAGCATGAGCCCCACACTGCTGCCTCATGTACAGCATGAGCCCCACACAGCCTCTTCATGTACAGCATGAGCCCCATTTAGCTTCCCCATGTACTGCATGAGCCCCAGTTTCCCCATATACTGCATGAGGTCCCACACAGCCTCCCCATAAACTGCATGAGTCCCACACAGCCTCCCCATGTACAGCATGAGCCCCACACAGCCTCTCCATGAACAGCATGAGCCCCACACAGCCTCCCCATGTACAGCATGAGCCCTACACAGCCTCCCCATGTACAGCATGAGACCCACAAAGCCTCCCCATGTACAGCATGAGCCCCACGTAGCCTCCCCATGTACTGCATGAGCCCCAGATTCCCCATATACTGCATGAGGTCCCACACAGCCTCCCCATAAACTGCATGAGTCCCACACAGCCTCCCCATGTACAGCATGAGCCCCACACAGCCTCCCCATGAACAGCATGAGCCCCACACAGCCTCCCCATGTACAGCATGAGCCCCACACAGCCTCCCCATGAACAGCATGAGCCCCACACAGCCTCCCCATGTACAGCATGAGCCCTACACAGCCTCCCCATGTACAGCATGAGCCCCACAAAACCTCCCCATGTACAGCATGAGCCCCACACAGCCTCCCCATGTTCAGCATGAGCCAAACAAAGCCTCCCCATGTACAGCATGAGCCCCACACAGCCTACCCATGTACAGCATGAGCCCCACACAGCCTCCCCATGAACAGCATGAGCCCCACACAGCCTCCCCATGTACAGCATGAGCCCCACACAGCCTCCCCATGAACAGCATGAGCCCCACAAAGCCTCTCCATGTACAGCATGAGCCCCACACAGCCTCCCCATGTACAGCATGAGCCCCACGTAGCCTCCCCATGTACTGCATGAGCCCCAGATTCCCCATATACTGCATGAGCCCCCACACATCCTCCCCATAAACTGCATGAGCCCCACACAGCCTCCCCATGTACAGAATGAGCCCCACACTGCCTCATGTACAGCATGAGCCCCACACAGCCTCCCCATGTACAGTATGAGCCCCACAAAGCCTCTCCATGTACAGCATGAGCCCCACACTGCCGCCTCATGTACAGCATGAGCCCCACACAGCCTCCTCATGTACAGCATGAGCCCCATTTAGCTTCCCCATGTAGTGCATGAGCCCCAGTTTCCCCATATACTGCATGAGGTCCCACACAGCCTCCCCATAATCTGCATGAGCCCCACACAGCCTTCTTATATACAGCATGAGCCCCACAGTCTCTCTACATACTGAATGAGGCACCACACAGCCTCCCATATACTGCATGAGGCTCCCACAGCCTCCCCATATACTGATTGAGCCCCACACAGCCTCCCCATATATTGCATGACAGTATACAGCCTTCCCATAGCCTCACCATGTGCAGCATGTCACCTCCATAGCCTCCCCATGTGCAGCATGATACCTTCATAGCCTTCCCGTGTGCAGCATGACACCCCATAGCCTTCCCGTGTGCAGCATGACACCCTCATAGCCTCCCCGTGTGCATCATAACAACCCCCATAGCCTCCCCGTGTGCTGCATGTCACCCCCATAGAATCCCCATGTCACCCCCATAGAATCCCCATGTTCACCCCATAGAATCCCCATGTTCACCCCACAGAATCCCCATGTTCACCCCACAGAATCCCCATGTTCACCCCCATAGCCTCCTCATATGCAGCATGTCACCCCCATAGCCTCCCCATGTGCTGCATGTCACCCCCATAGAATCCCCATGTTCACCCCATAGAATCCCCATGTTCACCCCATAGAATCCCCATGTTCACCCCACAGAATCCCCATGTTCACCCCACAGAGTCCCTATGTTCACTCCCATAGAATCCCTATGTTCACCCCCATAGAATCACCATGTTCACCCCCATAGAATCCCCATGTTCACCCCACAGAATCCCCATGTTCACCCCACAGAATCCCTATGTTCACTCCCATAGAATCCCTATGTTCACCCCCATAGAATCACCATGTTCACCCCCATAGAATCCCCATGTTCACCCCATAGAATCCACATGTTCACCCCCATAGAATCGCCATGTTCACCCCCATAGAATCCCCATGTTCACCCCATAGAATCCACATGTTCACCCCTATAGAATCCCCGTGTTCACCCCATAGAATCCCCATGTTCACCCCATAGAATCCCCATGTTCACCCCATAGAATCCCCATGTTCACCCCATAGAATCCCCATGTTCGCCCCCATAGAATCCCCATGTTCGCCCCCATAGAATCCCCATGTTCGCCCCCATAGAATCCCCATGTTCACCTCCAAAGAATCCCCATGTTCACCTCCAAAGAATCCCCATGTCCACCCCATAGAATCCCCATGTTCACCCCCATAGAATCCCCATGTTCACCGCATAGAATCCCCATGTTCACCCCATAGAATCCCCATGTCCACCCCATAGAATCCCCATGTTCACCCCATAGAATCCCCATGTTCACCCCCATAGAATCCCCATGTTCACCACATAGAATCTCCATGTTCACCCCCATAGAATCCCCATGTTCACCCCCAAAGAATCCCCATGTCCACCCCATAGAATCCCCATGTCCACCCCATAGAATCCCCATGTTCACCCCCATAGAATCCCCATGTTCACCCCCATAGAATCTCCATGTTCACCCCATAGAATCTCCATGTTCACCCCCAAAGAGTCCCCATGTTCACCCCATAGAATCCCCATGTTCACCCCATAGAACCCCATGTTCACTCCCATAGAATCCCCATGTTCACCCCATAGAATCTCCATGTTCACCACATAGAATCTCCATGTTCACCCCATAGAATCCCCATGTTCACTCCCATATAATCCCCATGATAATCCCATAGAATCCCCATGTTCACTCCCATAGAATCCCCATGTTCACCCCCATAGAATCCCCATGTTCACTCCCATAGAATCCCCATGTTCAACCAATAGAAACCCCATGTTCACCCCATAGAATCCCCATGTTCACCCCCATAGAATCCCCATGTTCACCCCCATAGAATCCCCATGTTCACCCCATAGAATCTCCATGTTCACCCCATAGAATCTCCATGTTCATCCCCAAAGAATCCCCATATTCACCCCCATAGAATCCCCATGATAATCCCATAGAATCCCCATGTTCACCCCATAGAATCCCCATGTTCACTCTGTGACAAAACACTCTGGGATCGCCTTTGCTGGGGTCAAAGGTCACGTGGTTTGTGCATTGAATCTGAGGCGTACAGCAGGTTTCTGAGCAGGCTGACCTCAGGTCAGATTTATTAACCCCTTCGCGCCATGCGCCGTACTAGTACTGCGCTGCCGGCACTGCATAAGTGCCAGCCGCAGTACTAGTACGGCGCCGCCATTTTCCGGTCACCGCGCGGTGATCAGGTTCCGGTGTCTGCTGTTCCTGACAGCAGACAATCCCTGCACGCAGCCCCGGGTGCCTGCACCGCCCCCCGCATCAGCGATCGCTGTGATTGGCTGGTCAATTCTGACCAGCCAATCACAGCGATGTGACAATAAAGTTTAAAAAAAAAAAAGCATGTGACAGGCTGTGATTGATGCTGTGTGACGTCGCACCAATCACAGCCGTCACAGTAGGTGGGGTGATCGCCACGTCACCTCACCTGATTAACCCCTATGGCGCTGATTGGCTGAACAATAGCTTCTAGCCAATCAGCGCCAAAGGGGTTAATTTAAAATACCGATCACCGCCCTGCACGCCATCTTTCTCTCAGATTTGGCGTGCAGAGCGGTGGTCTAAGCCCCTCTGTGTCACCTTAGTGAAGGAATCCATTGGTGGCCAGTGCGATCCTCCCTGAGATCTCCTGCCTCCAGCTTGTGCTCCTGCTTCAGCTTGTGCTCTGTGCTGTGTGCTCTCTGCTGCCATCTGCCTGCTGTGTGACTCCTGTGATCACAGCAGCAGCACCTCCCCCACCCCTTTCCCATCCCCCCATCCCTGTTCCAGTACCCCCTCCCTCCCCCACCCTCCAATTGAAATTTTTTGCACACTTTTTTTGCGCTTTTTTTCCTGTGCGCGGCGTCCCGCGCAGAGCATTCGTGCTCTTCCTGTGTCCGCAGCGCTCTGATCAGTATCGCTGCTGATCAGAGACTGCGCCACAGGACTTTTTTTTTTAGGTTAGTTAGTGTAGCGGACATTGCAGTCTAAGCGACGTCCGTTTTTTTTTTTTTTTTAGAAAAAAAATTGTAGTTAGTACAGTGTAGTTTTAGACGTAACAAGGTAGCGTAGCCGGCGTCAGTGTTTGGTGACGTCCTTCCATCCCTGTTCAAGTACCCCCCTCCAATTCAATTTTTTGCGCACTTTTTTGCGCTTTTTTTCCTGTGCGCGGCGTCCCGCGCAGAGCATTCGTGCTCTTCCTGTGTCCGCAGCGCTCTGATCAGTATCGCTGCTGATCAGAGACTGCGCCACAGGACTTTTTTTTTTTAGTTAGTGTAGCGGACATTGCAGTCTAAGCGACGTCTGTTTTTTTTTTTTTAGAAAAAAAAATTGTAGTTAGTACAGTGTAGTTTTAGACGTAACAAGGTAGCGTAGCCGGCGTCAGTGTTTGGTGACGTCCCTCCATCCCTGTTCAAGTACCCCCCTCCAATTCAATTTTTTGCGCACTTTTTTGCGCTTTTTTTCCTGTGCGCGGCGTCCCGCGCAGAGCATTCGTGCTCTTCCTGTGTCCGCAGCTCTTTGATCAGTATCGCTGCTGATCAGAGACTGCGCTACAGGACTTTTTTTTTTTAGTTAGTGTAGCGGACATTGCAGTCTAAGCAACGTCCGATTTTTTTTTTTTTTCTTTTACAAAAATATAATAGTAGTTAGTACAGTGTAGTCTTAGACGTAGATTAGCTGGTGTCACAGCGTTCGTGACGACCGGTCTTTTTTTTTTTTTAGAGAAAAAAAAAATTGTACAGAGTAGTTTAGTGGTAGCGTGTTAGTGTAGCCAGCGTCACAGCGTTAGTGACGACCGATCATCTTTTAGAAAAAAAAATCGTACTGAGTTTTATAGGTAGGGAGGTAGCGTCTTGTGCATAAAAAAAATCTGCTATCGCCGGATAATCTCTAGTGCATTAGGGGAGCGTACGTCACACTGTTAGTGGCGTTCGCTTTTCTTTTGTAAAAAAAATATTTAGTTGCGTAGGGTAAATTTATACTTTTTTTTTTTTTATACAAACTTATTTTTTTACATTGATTTTTCTTTTCATCTTTTTTTCTTGTTTCTTCTACATTTTTTCTCACTACTTGTTTTTTCTCTCTGATTGGTTTTAATAAAGAGTACCCTATACACAAGCCCCACACATTACACGTGTAAAAGCACCACTTACACACACATACCCAGGGTTTTGGAAAAAAAAATGGCCCATTCGTCAACAAGGCGCTATTCACCAGAGGAGGCTTACGCCATCCTTGCGTCCGACACGGATTCAGCCAGTGAGGAAGATCCCACATTCCTCTATTCCTCCTCCTCCTCATCTGGTGAGGAAAGACCCCTAACAAGGCGCCGTAGGACCCAGGCAACTCCTGCAGCAATCGATCCCGTATGGATTGCACCCCCGGAAAATTTTCAGCCCGTCATTCCGGATTTCAGCAGCAGCTCAGGAATCCAGTTTGACACGACTGGCCTCACTGAAATTGACTTCTTCAAATTCTTTTTCAGTGATGAAATAATAAATATTATGGTGGCCCAGACGAACCTGTATGCCCAACAATTTTTTACCCTAAATCCCACGTCATCTTATGCCAGATGGACCCCCGTAAATGCAGCAGAGATGATGACATTTTGGGGAATTGTGCTGCATATGGGCCTAATCAAAAAGCCAAAGCTTCGGCAATACTGGAGTACTGACATTCTCTACAGTACACCGGTATTCCGCATGGCCATGAAAAGGACACGATTTGAAGCGATCCAAAAATTTTTGCATTTCAGTGATAATGCGCAGTGTCCTCCCCGAGACGATCCAAACTTTGATCGTCTATATAAAATTCGTCCAGTGGTTGAACACTTCAGCAGAAAATTTGCTGAGGCGTACACACCCCAGAGGGACATCGCTATTGATGAATCTCTCGTTCATTTCAAAGGGAGGCTAAAATTCCGACAGTACCTGCCCAGTAAGAGGTCCAGGTACGGAATAAAGCTGTACAAACTGTGCGAGAGTACCTCAGGGTACACCCACAGATTTAGGGTCTACGAGGGTAAGGACACCCAGATTAACCCCCCTGAATGCCCCCCCATCCTGGGGGTGAGTGGGAAAATTGTGTGGGAATTGCTGCACCCACTGCTGGATAAGGGTTATCACCTTTATATTGACAACTTTTACACCAGCATCCCACTCTTCAAGGCCCTCTCTGCCAGAGGTACAGCTGCATGTGGCACCGTGCGAAAAAATCAGCGAGGCCTCCCTAAGCCGCTAATTGGGCAAACGCTGAGAAAAGGGGAAAGCAGAGCCAAATGCAGCGACAACATGCTGGTGGTCAAGTATAAGGACAAAAGGGATGTCCTTATCCTGACCACCATACACCGTGACAACAGCACCCTTGTCACTGTTCGTGGGACCACAACACAAGTCCCAAAGCCAGATTGTATCCTGGATTACAATCGGTACATGGGGGGTGTGGATCTCTCAGATCAGGTCCTCCAACCATACAGTGCCATGCGAAAAGCTTACGTATGGTACAAAAAATTGGCCGTGCACATTGTACAGATGGCACTGTACAATGCTTTTGTGCTGTCCCGATCTGCAGGCAATACGGGGACCTTCCTTCAGTTTCAGGAGGTAGTCATCAAGGCCCTAATGTTTGGCACTCAGGGAGGTGAGGGTCCCAGTACTTCTGAATCTGATAGTGCCCGTATTGTCCAAGGTCAACATTTCCCAGGACAGGTTCCCCAAACAGCGAGGACAGGACGATCACAAAAACGGTGCAGAGTATGTTCCAAGAGGGGAATCCGAAAGGACACAATTTACCATTGTGAAACCTGCCCTGAGAAACCTGGCCTTTGCATTAAGGATTGCTTCAAAGCATACCACACGTCCACAAATTAATAAAAATTAGTTTATACCCTGTTGACACAACACACTGTGTAGTTTCCAACATGGGGTCACTTGTGGAGTGAGGCACTTGGAGGTTTACGGTGCTCACCACATATCTAAATAAATTCCTTGGTAGGTCCAGTTTTCAAAATGGGGTCACTTGTGGAGTGAGGCACTTGGAGGTTTACGGTGCTCACCACATATCTAAATAAATTCCTTGGTAGGTCCAGTTTTCAAAATGGTGTCACTTGTGGAGTGAGGCACTTGGAGGTTTACGGTGCTCACCACATATCTAAATAAATTCCTTGGGAGGTCCAGTTTTCAAAATGGTGTCACTTGTGGAGTGAGGCACTTGGAGGTTTACGGTGCTCACCACATATCTAAATAAATTCCTTGGGAGGTCCAGTTTTCAAAATGGTGTCACTTGTGGAGTGAGGCACTTGGAGGTTTACGGTGCTCACCACATATCTAAATAAATTCCTTGGGAGGTCCAGTTTTCAAAATGGTGTCACTTGTGGAGTGAGGCACTTGGAGGTTTACGGTGCTCACCACATATCTAAATAAATTCCTTGGGAGGTCCAGTTTTCAAAATGGTGTCACTTGTGGAGTGAGGCACTTGGAGGTTTACGGTGCTCACCACATATCTAAATAAATTCCTTGGGAGGTCCAGTTTCAAAATGGTGTCACTTGTGGAGTGAGGCACTTGGAGGTTTACGGTGCTCACCACATATCTAAATAAATTCCTTGGTAGGTCCAGTTTTCAAAATGGGGTCACTTGTGGAGTGAGGCACTTGGAGGTTTACGGTGCTCACCACATATCTAAATAAATTCCTTGGGAGGTCCAGTTTTCAAAATGGGGTCACTTGTGGAGGATTTCCACTGTTTAGGTACATCAGGGGCTCTGCAAATGCAACGTGACACCTGCAGACCAATCCATCTAAGTCTGCATTCCAAATGGTGCTCCTTCCCTTCCGAGCTCTGCCATGCGCACAAACAGTGGTTTTTCCCCACATATGGGGTATCGGCGTACTCGTGAAAAATTGCACAACATTTTTTTCTTTCTATTTTGTCCTATAACCCTTGGGAAAACAAAAAAAACCTTGCTAAAGATCATTTTTGTGGAAAAAATGTGTTCTATTTTTTTTAACGACTCATCATTATAATTTTTGGTGAGGCACTTGGAGGTTCACGGTGCTCATCACATAGCTAGATAAGTTCCTTGAAGGGTCTAGTTTCCAAAATGGGGTCACTTGTGGCGGTTTTCCACTGTTTAGGCACATCAGGGGCTCTCCAAACGGGACATGGTGTCCGATCTCAATTCCAGCCAATTTTGGTTTGTAAAAGTCAAAAGGTGCTCCTTCCCTTCCGAGCCCTGCCGTGTGCCCAAACAGTGGTTTTCCCCCACATATGGGGTATCAGTGTATTCAGGATAAATTGGTCAACAACTTTAGTGGTCCATTTTCTCCTTTTACACTTGTGAAGATAAAAAAATTGTTGTTAAAAGATCATTTTTGGGGAAAAAATGTGAATTTTTATTTTCACGCCTCTACGTTCTAAACTTCTGTGAAGCACCTGGGGGTTCAATGTGCTCACCACATAGCTAGATAAGTTCCTTGAAGGGTCTAGTTTCCAAAATGGGGTCACTTGTGGCGGTTTTCCACTGTTTAGGCACATCAGGGGCTCTCCAAACAGGACATGGTGTCCGATCTCAATTCCAGTCAATTTTGGTTTGAAATAGTCAAACGGCGCTCCTTCCCTTCCGAGCCCTGCCGTGCGCCCAGACAGTGGTTTTCTCCCACATATGGGGTATCAGTGTATTCAGAAGGAATTGCACAACAACTTTCGTGGTCCATTTTCTTCTTTTACCCTTGTGAAAATAAAAAAAATGTTGCTAAAAGATCATTATGTGGAAAAAAAAGTTAAATGTTATTTTTTTCCTTCCACATTCCGTTAATTCCTGTGAAGCACCTGAAGGGTTAATAAACTTCTTGAATGTGGTTTTGAGTACCTCGGGGGGTATAGTTTTTAGAATGGTGTCACTTTTGGGTATTTTAAATCCTATAAGCCTCTCAAAGTGACTTCAAATATGATGTGGTCCCTACAAAAAATGGTTTTATAAAAGTTGTTGAAAAAATGAGAAATCGCTGTTTAACTTTTAACCCTTATAACTCCCTAAGGAAAAAAAAATTGGTTCCAAAATGTTGCTGATGTAAAGTAGACATGTGGGAAATGTTATTTATTAACTAATTTGTGCGATATGAGTCTCTAATGCAAGGGTATAAAAATTCAAAGTTTGAAAATTGCAAAATTTTCAAAATTTTCGCCAAATTTCCGTTTTTTTCACAAAGAAACGAAGGTAATATCAAATAAATTTTACCACTATCATGAAGTACAATATGTCACGAGAAAACAATGTCAGAATCGCCAGGATCCGTTGAAGCGTTTCAGAGTTATTACCTCATAAAGTGACAGTGGTCAGAATTGTAAAAATTGGCCCTGTCACTTAGGTGAAAACAGGCTTCGGGGTGAAGGGGTTAACGTGAAAGCAACATGAACAAAACAAAACATAAAAATAAATCCTAGCCTGTCCGGCACTAACTAAACAAATACGTTGCTATCTCAACAACTGGGGGGGCTTCTCCCACCCAGCTAACATCACACAGATCTTGAGCACAGCTCTTCACTCATGTTTTGTCTCACACAGGCAGGCAATCTGTGTGCCCCAGGCAGACACTGGAAACCCCCAGCTGGTCATCTTTTATTCCTGCACTCATTAACCCATTAGCACCCTGAAGATACTGAGTGGCCTAATTCACATAGGACAAACACCTGGGCGAGATATACCTGCCTCCAACTACCACACCAGCATGAGTCTTACATATCCCCCCCCCTTGCTCAGACCACTCCAGTCGAGCAAGAACACTTTTGAAACAGTGCACTCGGGATAGGGCATCGGCGTTCCCCATCTGCACCCCAGGTCGGTGCTCCACCGTAAAAGAGTAAGCCTGCAGGGCAAGGAACCACCGGGTTACCCGACTATTACGGTCTTTGTGGAGGTGCATCCACTTGAGAGGGGCATGGTCTGTGACCAGCCTAAACTTCCTACCGGCCAGGTAATACTTGAGGGAGTCGAGAGCCCATTTAATGGCTAGGCACTCTTTTTCAACCACCGCATACCTCTGCTCATGTACATTCAGTTTCCGACTGAGATAGAGGACCGGGTGTTCGACTCCGTCCCTCACCTGGGAAAGTACAGCTCCGACACCAGTATCAGAGGCATCAGTTTGTACCACAAACTCGCTGCTGAAATCAGGAGTCACTAGTACGGGCTGAGAGCACAAAGCCCGTTTCAGGCTGTGGAAGGCTTCTTCAGCAGCTGAGGTCCATTTTACCATGACGGAACCCTTCCCCTTGGTAAGATCCGTCAAGGGAGTAGCCATGGCTGCAAAATTGGGTATGAACCGGCGATAATAGCCGGCAATCCCCAGGAAAGCCTGTACTTGTTTTTTGTTCACTGGTTGTGGCCAGCCCTGAATTGCCTGTATTTTGTCGATCTGGGGTTTAACCACTCCTCGGCCAATCACGTAGCCCAAGTATCGGGCTTCTTCAAGCCCGATGTGGCATTTCTTGGGGTTTGCCGTTAAACCTGCATCTCGCAGGTCATCAATCACCGCATGTACCTTCTGGAGATGGGTTTCCCAGTCCATGCTGTAAATTACGATGTCATCCAGGTAGGCAGAAGCGTACTGTCTGTGAGGCCTCAAGACTCGATCCATCAATCTCTGGAACGTTGTGGGAGCTCTGTGAAGTCCAAACGGCATATAGACATACTGGAACAGACCTTCCGGTGTAGCAAATGCCGTCTTCTCTCTGGCCGCCTCGGCCAGAGGAATCTGCCAGTACCCCTTTGTTAAATCCAGGGTCGTAATGTATCGGGCTTTACCAAGCCAGTCGATCAACTCATCGACCCGGGGCATAAGGTACGCATCAAATTTAGAAACTGCATTCAGTTTCCTAAAGTCATTACAAAACCAGATGGAGCCATCCGGTTTAGGTATCAACACAATTGGACTGGACCAGGCGCTGTGCGACTCCTCAATGACTCCTAAGTCCAACATTGCCATCACTTCCCGGGAGACGGCTTCACGGCGGGCTTCCGGAATCCGGTAGGGCTTCACATGAACAGTGACGCCAGGCTCTGTGACAATCTCATGTTTCACCAACTTAGTCCGGCCAGGTTTTTCGGAGAAAAACTGTCGGTTCTGTAACAAAAATTGCTTAACCTCAGATTTTTGTAGTTCTGAGAGAGTCTCGGCAACCTGCACCTCCGGTACAGTAGGTGAACAAACCGGACGGGGCAGATCCGCCGTTAGGGCAGAGCGGTCTTTCCAGGATTTTATCAGATTCACATGATAAATCTGTTCCGGTTTTCTCTTACCCGGCTGGTACACTTTATAGTTCACTTCACCAACTCTTTCTCGGACCTCAAATGGGCCCTGCCATTTCGCCAGGAATTTACTATCCACCGTAGGGATTAGGACCAACACCCTATCGCCGGGCGCAAATGTACGGACCTTAGCGCCTCTATCATAACTTTGCCTCTGGGCTCCCTGGGCCTGTAACATATGGTCCCTAACAATGGGCATGACAGCGGCAATACGATCCTGCATTTGTGTTACATGGTCGATCACCGTTTTAAAGGGAGTGACTTGACCTTCCCAGGTTTCTTTTGCGACGTCCAGCAGTCCCCGGGGACGACGGGCGTACAACAGTTCGAAAGGCGAAAACCCTGTGGAAGACTGGGGAACTTCCCTAATGGCAAACAGCAAATAGGGTAACAAGTAATCCCAGTTCTTCCCATCTTTGTCTATCGCCTTCCGGAGCATCTGTTTTAAGGTTTTGTTGAAGCGCTCAACCAGGCCATCTGTTTGAGGGTGATAGATAGACGTACGCAACGGGTCTATTTGTAAGAGCCTGCAGAGCTCCTTCATTACCCTCGACATAAAGGGAGTCCCCTGGTCGGTGAGTATCTGTTTTGGAATTCCCACCCGACTAAACACTTGTACCAATTCCTTGGCGATCGTCTTGGTAGATGTGTTACGCAAAGGGACGGCTTCCGGGTAACGAGTGGCATAGTCCACGATGACGAGGATATGTTGGTGCCCACGTGTGGATCGGGGAAGGGGCCCAACCAAATCCATCCCAATTCTCTCAAAAGGGACCCCGATGATAGGAAGGGGTACCAAAGGGCTACGGAACTGAGATTTAGGGGCCGCGATTTGGCACTCTGGACAGGACTCACAATAGTTACGCACATCATAATGTATTCCAGGCCACACAAACCAATGCAATATCCTTTCTGTGGTTTTCTGTACCCCCAGATGTTCCCCCATTATATGTCCGTGGGCCAAATCCAGTACCTTCCGCCGATAAGGTTTGGGTTCCACTAACCGTTGCACTGTGTCTTCCCCTGTTTTTTCTACCTGGTAGAGAAAATCATTTTCAAGAACCATATACGGGTACGCTAGCCTAGTGTCAGGTTCTACAGGTACCCCATCTATCATTTTTACATTTTTCCTAGCCGGAGTCAGGTTAGGATCTTTCATTTGCTCGCTGTGGAAGTCATCCACCTGGACTCCTAAATCTGGCAGGCAGGGTGCCGGATGGCTGTCTGCCTCCGCCTCTCACTGAGGTTCCTCAGTTTCCTCGGTTTTCTGTACCCCCAGATGTCCCCCCATTATATGTCAGTGGGCCAAATCCAGTACCTTCCGCCGATAAGGTTTGGGTTCCACTAACCGTTGCACTGTGTCTTCCCCTGTTTTTTCTACCTGGTAGAGAAAATCATTTTCAAGAACCATATACGGGTACGCTAGCCTAGTGTCAGGTTCTACAGGTACCCCATCTATCATTTTTACATTTTTCCTAGCCGGAGTCAGGGTAGGATCTTTCATTTGCTCGCTGTGGAAGTCATCCACCTGGACTCCTAAATCTGGCAGGCAGGGTGCCGGATGGCTGTCTGCCTCCGCCTCTCGCTGAGGTTCCTCAGTTTCCTCCGTTTCCCCCGCCATGACGGAGAAGGGGTACTGAAGGTTAGATTCACTAACCTCCCCAGCAACATCTTCCTGTGGGGTCTCCTCTAGGGACTCGGGACCTCCAGATGGCATGGGAGAAGATTCACGGGTACAGCTACCGTGAAGGAGCAACTGATTCTCCCACAACTGCCAGAAATAGGGAAAATCCCTGCCCAGGATTACATCCTGTAACAATGCGGGAACGAGTCCCACTTTGTGCTGCACTGACCCATAGGGAGTAGAAATCCATACGACCGCTGTTAAGTACGAGCGGGTGTCACCATGCACACACGTCACAGAAAACTTGTCAGACGGACCAGACGGAAGTGCCACCAGACTAGCTTTCACCAGAGTCATCACACTTCCAGAGTCTAGTAATGCCACAACATTTTTCCCATCAACAGATAATTCACACAGGTGTTTCCCTGTATCATTTTGACCCGCATTCACACTCACTAGCTGTGTAACCAAAGACATGCGTTTTCTAGAGTCTATAACGTCGCACTGCATGGGTTCAGCGGTAACAGGACAGTTCGCAGAAACATGACCCTTCTCATGGCAGCGGAAGCACCTAACAGGTCCCCTACTGAGACCACCGTCCAATACTCTTGGTCTCGGAGTGCGAGCAGTCCCGTACTCCTCCCCCACAGTTTTAAGCGATTTTCCTTCACCCGTGGTCCCTGGAACAGTCCTACCGGTTCCACGAGGAGGAGGCACAGACCGGGGGTTGGCGGTATCGTCGGGAAGTCCTTCTGCCACGGAATAACGCTCGACCAACTCCACAAGTTGATCCGCTGTCGTGGGATTTCCTTGGCTTACCCACCTTTTCAGCGCTGGGGGTAGTACTCTCAGGTATTTGTCCAGGACAACCCGCTGGATTATTTCGGGTATTGTCAGTACCTCGGGTTGCAGCCATTTCTTTGTTAAGTAGATCAGGTCGAACATCTGAGACCGGGCCGGTTTATCTTGCTGGTATGTCCACTGATGTACCCTCTGTGCCCGGACAGCCGTCGTCACACCCAGCCGGGCCAGGATCTCAGCTTTCAGTTTCTCAAAGTCCTGAGCGACCTCCGGGTCCAAATCATGGTAAGCTTTTTGGGCCTCGCCGGAGAGAAACGGGGCGATCAAATCGGCCCATCGTGCCTTCGGCCACTTCTCTCTCAACGCCGTCCGCTCAAACGTTGTCAGGTATGCCTCGACGTCATCTTCTGCAATCAGCTTTTGCCAGTATCGACTCACATGGATCCTTCTGGACTCTGCTTCCGGGTCAGCGTCAGGCATGCTCACCAGGCGCTGCGCCACCTGTTGGAGAAGTTGGCGGTCTGCAACCGTCATGTCCACTAACTCCTTCAGCTGTGCGGCCATCAAGCGATTAGCTTCGTGCTGTGCGGCAGTGGCCTGCTGCTGTACGGCAGTGGACTGTACTAAGGCTTTCACCACGTCTTCCATGCTATCGCCTGTGCCACGGTATGCCCGCGTTCTCCACCACAATGTGACAAAACACTCTGGGATCGCCTTTGCTGGGGTCAAAGGTCACGTGGTTTGTGCATTGAATCTGAGGCGTACAGCAGGTTTCTGAGCAGGCTGACCTCAGGTCAGATTTATTAACGTGAAAGCAACATGAACAAAACAAAACATAAAAATAAATCCTAGCCTGTCCGGCACTAACTAAACAAATACGTTGCTATCTCAACAACTGGGGGGCTTCTCCCACCCAGCTAACATCACACAGATCTTGAGCACAGCTCTTCACTCATGTTTTGTCTCACACAGGCAGGCAATCTGTGTGCCCCAGGCAGACACTGGAAACCCCCAGCTGGTCATCTTTTATTCCTGCACTCATTAACCCATTAGCACCCTGAAGATACTGAGTGGCCTAATTCACATAGGACAAACACCTGGGCGAGATATACCTGCCTCCAACTACCACACCAGCATGAGTCTTACAACTCCCATAGAATCCCCATGTTCGCCACCAAAGAATCCCCATGTTCACCCCATAGAATCCCCATGTTCACCCCCATAGAATCCCCATGATAATCCCATAGAATCCCCATGTTCACCCCCATAGAATCCCCATATTCACCCAATAGAAACCCCATGTTCACCCCCATAGAATCCCCATGTTCACTCCATAGAATCTCCATGTTCACCCCCAAAGAATCCCCATGTCCACCCCATAGAATCCCCATGTTCACCCCATAGAATCCCCATGTTCACTCCCATAGAATCCCCATGTTCACCCCATAGAATCCCCATGTTCACCCAATAGAAACCCCATGTTCCCCCTATAGAATCCCCATGTTCACCCCCATAGAATCCCCATGTTCACCCCCAAAGAATCCCCATGTCCACCCCATAGAATCCCCATGTTCACCCCATAGAATCCCCATGTTCACTCCCATAGAATCCCCATGTTCGCCACCAAAGAATCCCCATGTTCACCCCCATAGAATCCCCATGTTCACCCCCAAAGAATCCCCATGTCCACCCCATAGAATCCCCATATTCACCCCATAGAATCCCCATGTTCACTCCCATAGAATCCCCATGTTCGCCACCAAAGAATCCCCATGTTCATACACATGAAAAAAAAACACCACATACTCACCTTGGTCCCGTTCCCAGGCGCCCTGCTTCTGTTGCTGTCTCCGATGCACTGACTCTCCGGCGGTACACATGACGTCATCGCATCAGCTGATTCACACGCTGATTGGTGAAGGAAGTGGCCGGAGGCCCCTCCTCCACCAATGTTGACTGCAGGAGACAGCGCGCGGGCGGGCACGGTACGGCCCGCGGACCTCAGGTTTTCAGTCCCACGGCTGTCTCGGTCTGCGGGCCGGACTGAGACAGCCAGAGGGCCGGATGTGGCCCGTGGGCCGCACTTTGCCCAGGTCTGCTCTAGTAGGTGCTAAGAACGAATATGTAATCAGAAAGTGATCTAACGTATAAATGAGGTTTTTATGTTAAAGTACCACTGCGGAGAATATTGTATTTCACCACTGGAGTGGTATCTGTAATGTAAGTTCCCTTTGTATAGGAAATACACACCGGCGGCGGTCTTCTACTATTTTCAGTGCCGTTCCGGTCCCTCTCCACCATCTTGTGACTGAAGCTGTGGCTGACCAGACGTCACTGCTGACGGTCACTGTTAATGAGCTGTGTCTCTCGGCCCGCCCTGCAAACAATAGAGTGCTCAGCCTAATAACAAGTCCAGCCACATGGCACTGAAAAGGAGCGGAGCTGCACTGGGAATTGCAGAAGACGGCAACTGGTAACACAAACAGAGAACATATATTACTGATACCTATCCAGTGGTGAAATTAAAAAAACCCTTGAGTGGTCTTTTAATTGTATGTTACTTAATAGATAATGTTTTTTATGCAGAGTTTCCACATCATTGGCTATTAATTTTTTTTTAACAATGGCCACTAGGCCGAATACTAGTCTCACAATTCCTGTCCTGAACAGAAGACTTTTCATGAGTCTCATTATCATCGCACACAGGAGTATAATGTAAGGTAACACCTCTATATGCAGTAGGTAACACAGGATCCACCATTCAAAATAAGTGATGACACAGCTCACCTCCTCCTCCTCCCTGCACAGTGACCTATTGCGTCATGTAATATTACATTTCTTGGTTATCCCGTATAATGCAAGGCCTGTAAATTGTACTTTGACTGCCATGACCAACATATCTGGTGCCATATGAGTATATCAACAGATGTTCTATTGACTGCTCTATATGGAATATTGCTTACAGTGTATGGGGCCAGCTGTGTACAAGCCAGACAGAGGCAGAAATGCCAACATGCAGTCACAGGGGTGTGTGAGGGTGGCACAACTTGTAGACAGGCTTATAAGTACGAACATCTACAGTATTAGTACATCGTTGGCAGTACAATTAGAAGTGAATTAACCAGCACCAACGTGAGCAGGCTTTTTAAAGGGAATCTGTCTCTACAGGTCCTTCTCAAAAAATTAGCATATAGTGTTAAATTTCATTATTTACCTTAATGTAATGATTACAATTAAACTTTCATATATTATAGATTCATTATCCACCAACTGAAATTTGTCAGGTCTTTTATTGTTTTAATACTGATGATTTTGGCATACAACTCCTGATAACCCAAAAAACCTGTCTCAATAAATTAGCATATTTCACCCATCCAATCAAATAAAAGTGTTTTTTAATAACAAACAAAAGAACCAACAAATAATAATGTTCAGTTATGCACTCAATACTTGGTCGGGAATCCTTTGGCAGAAATGACTGCTTCAATGCGGCGTGGCATGGAGGCAATCAGCCTGTGACACTGCTGAGATGTTATGGAGGCCCAGGATGCTTCAATAGCGGCCTTAAGCTCATCCAGAGTGTTGGGTCTTGCGTCTCTCAACTTTCTCTTCACAATATCCCACAGATTCTCTATGGGGTTCAGGTCAGGAGAGTTGGCAGGCCAATTAAGCACAGTAATACCATGGTCAGTAAACCATTTACCAGTGGTTTTGGCACTGTGAGCAGGTGCCAGGTCGTGCTGAAAAATGAAATCTTCATCTCCATAAAGCATTTCAGCCGATGGAAGCATGAAGTGCTCCAAAATCTCCTGATAGCTAGCTGCATTGACCCTGCCCTTGATGAAACACAGTGGACCAACACCAGCAGCTGACATGGCACCCCACACCATCCTCATAGTTTGTAAGCTTACGAGCAGGGCCCTCACTCCTCTTGGTATCTGTTTTGAACTGTATTTCTGTTATGCTGTAATGTCTATTGTATGTACAAGTCCCCTCTATAATTTGTAAAGCGCTGCGGAATATGTTGGCGCTATATAAATAAAAATTATTATTATTATTATTATTATCACTGACTGTGGGTACTTGACACTGGACTTCAGGCATTTTGGCATTTCCTTCTCCCCAGTCTTCCTCCAGACTCTGGCACCTTGATTTCCGAATGACATGCAAAATTTGCTTTCATCAGAAAAAAGTACTTGGGACCACTTAGCAACAGTCCAGTGCTGCTTCTCTGTAGCCCAGGTCAGGCGTCTCTGCCGCTGTTTATGGTTCAAAAGTGGCTTTACCTGGGGAATGCGGCACCTGTAGCCCATTTCCTGCACACGCCTGTGCACGGTGGCTCTGGATGTTTCCACACCAGACTCAGTCCACTGCTTCCTCAGGTTCCCCAAGGTCTGGAATCGGTCCTTCTCCACAATCTTCCTCAGGGTCCGGTCTCCTCTTCTCGTTGTACAGCGTTTTTTGCCACATTGTTTCCTTCCACCAGACTTACCATTGAGGTGCCTTGATACAGCACTCTGGGAACAGCCTATTTGTTGAGAAATTTCTTTCTGGGTCTTACCCTCTTGCTTGAGGGTGTCAATGATGGCCTTCTTGACATCTGTCAGGTCGCTAGTCTTACCCATGATGGGGGTTTTGAGTAATGAACCAGGCAGGGAGTTTATAAAAGCCTCAGGTATCTTTTGCATGTGTTTAGAGTTAATTAGTTGATTCAGAAGATTAGGGTAATAGGTCGTTTAGAGAACCTTTTCTTGATATGCTAATTTATTGAGACAGGTTTTTTGGGTTATCAGGAGTTGTATGCCAAAATCATCAGTATTAAAACAATAAAAGACCTGACAAATTTCAGTTGGTGGATAATGAATCTATAATATATGAAAGTTTAATTGTAATCATTACATTATGGTAAATAATGAAATTTAACACTATATGCTAATTTTTTGAGAAGGACCTGTATGTTTTGCTGCCCCACCTGAGATGCTGTTGGAGTAGAGACCCTGATTCCAGTTATGTGTGACTTTCTAGGCTGCTTGCTGCAGTTTTGAGAAAACTATCTGCTTCAGTTCTAGCAGTTCTCTAATGCTGAGCTCTGTATAACCCTGCCGACACCACTGATTGGTAGCTTTCTGTGTACACTGTGCATAGGCAGAAATAAGCCAATCAGTGGTAAGGGAGAGGTTAAACAGAGCTCTTGAATATGGAGGACTAAATGGCCACAGATTTACTAGTCCTCTAGTGCTGATAAAACAGTGATTTTATCAAAACTACAGCAAGCGATTGATGGAATCATTGGCTCTTTCTCTACGTCATGCTGCTCTCAGAATAGGAGGCAAAAACCCAGTGATAGATACACTTTTAATAAGCAACACAGTATATTGGCACACCTTTAGTCAATTGTATCCTTCTACGACAGTGCTCAGCCACAATACATAGATGCTCAAAGTCTCCATATATTAGAATGAAAGCATTGTGGCCTGTAACGCCAGAGGAAGCGCATATTTGGTGCGAAACAGCCGGTGACTTTTTATGTGACTAGTGCTACCTCCTTGTGACCGCGGACTGTTAGTTTATGGAATAAAACTCCATTACTGAGCTCACCCGTGGTAGTGTCACCTTTCTTCCATGTTGAGATTAGTAACATTAGTTAGTAGTTGGATATAAATTAGTTAGAGATTAGTTAGTAGTTGGATATAAATATCTGCACTACCTCTTATGTAGATTTTCTTGCTGAGTCACCTACATTTAGGTTTTCATCTATTGCAAAAACTGCAACATCATTTTTTTTTGCTCTTGATAGAACAAATGAATCGCTCATGTGCAGAATATTTCAGTGTAAATCGATAACAAGCTCTTTAATTTCATGTCAAAATAGGCCAACAGAGATGCAGTTATCAGCCGGGCTCCAGACCAGAAGGAAGACCGAGCTGTGAGCCTTCAAAATGCCTCTGGGGTCTATGATCTGCTAAGCATCACGATGGCCAGAAGAGGGCAGTATGCCATGCTGTCTGAGGTACTGTGATCTATTCTGTAAAAATGCAGCCTATGCCTGTGCAAGGCTTGAAGCTCTTGTCTTTCTGCTACAGCAAAGATATAATATGACATGATCGGAGTAAGATATCATGCACACTGCAGAGCCATGTGCGCAGACGCTGTATGGAGGCGCATGGGGTCTTTGAAGCTCTACATGAAGCCATAGCCTTTCTATTTGCCATTGTATACTGCCTGTGTACGATTATGTTGGTCGACATTGTGCCATCAACACACCACTGACCCATCGAGCAAAGGCCTGGAGGTGACCTATAGTATCGGGCACCGAGACTTTAGCACCAAGATCCTTTAAAAGGGTTATTTCTAATTATCACAAATGGTAAAAAAAAAAATGCAATTTGAATCCAAGGTTTTAAAAATCTACTCCACTCTCAAGAACAAAATGATTTTTAATTTTAATGTACATAGCTCATTGCCTGCAGTCTATCAAGGGTGGCTGGTCTCTTTGGCAAGGAGTTTGTAATGATACATTACTCAGCTCTGCTGTATCATTAGATAGTAGCTGCAGTGATCAGCGAGGAGAGGAGGGCGTGTTCTTGTCTCCTCTACATGATCTTGCCTGCTTATGATTGGTCAACCACATGCAGGGGAAGAAGTGCACGCTGAAATCTCTGGTAATGCCCAGTTGAACCTAAACTTTACAAGCTAATATCTCAGGAATGGAGAAGAAAACTTAAAAACTAATAATTGTGTTTTTCTCAGCTCTGCAGCCGCTGTTCCCTGATTTGGCCAGTTTAACATACTCAGACTGGTACAAGGTCCTCTATAACGACACATAGGAATAATATCAAATCTACTTACGTTAGTTTGTTGATGGTTTGCAGAATTTTTTTTTCGACCGCTGCACTAAGCACTAATGGACTAAAAAGAAGTGAAAACATAACAATTAGTAGTCTGTGTATTAGAATGAATCTAGATTTACACTTTGCTAATTATATAGTGAATGGTAATCATAGATGTTTCACTTGTGGTTCTTTTTCTTTCAGTGTTTGGAGAGAGCCATGAAATTTGCATTTGGAGAATTTCATCTCTGGTATCAGTTGGCGTTATCAATGATGTCCTGTGGCAAGGTAAAGTTGTCAGATCCTGTATTAGCTAAGTGTTAAGGCCCCTTCACATTTAGCGACGCTGCAGCGATACCGACAACGATCCGAATCGCTGCAGCGTTGCTGTTTGGTCGCTGGAGAGCTGTCACACAGACAGCTCTCCAGCGACCAACGATGCCGGTAACCAGGGTAAACATCGGGTAACTAAGCGCAGGGCCGCGCTTAGTAACCCGATGTTTACCCTGGTTACCATGCTAAAAGTAAAAAAAAACAAACAGTACATACTTACCTACAGCCGTCTGTCCTCCAGCGCTGCGCTCTGCTTCTCTGCTCTCCTCCTGTACTGTCTGGCAGCCGGAAAGCAGAGCGGTGAGGGTCACCGCTCTGCTTTCCGGCTCACAGCCAGTACAGGAGGAGTGCAGAGCACAGCGCTGGAGGACAGACAGCTGTAGGTAAGTACAGTGGGGCAAAAAAGTATTTAGTCAGTCAGCAATAGTGCAAGTTCCACCACTTAAAAAGATGAGAGGCGTCTGTAATTTACATCATAGGTAGACCTCAACTATGGGAGACAAACTGAGAAAAAAAAAATCCAGAAAATCACATTGTCTGTTTTTTTAACAATTTATTTGCATATTATGGTGGAAAATAAGTATTTGGTCAGAAACAATCAAGATTTCTGGCTCTCACAGACCTGTAACTTCTGCTTTAAGAGTCTCCTCTTTCCTCCACTCATTAACTGTAGTAATGGCACCTGTTTAAACTTGTTATCAGTATAAAAAGACACCTGTGCACACCCTCAAACAGTCTGACTCCAAACTCCACTATGGTGAAGAAGACCAAAGAGCTGTCAAAGGACACCAGAAACAAAATTGTAGCCATGCACCAGGCTGGGAAGACTGAATCTGCAATAGCCAACCAGCTTGGAGTGAAGAAATCAACAGTGCGAGCAATAATTAGAAAATGGAAGACATACAAGACCACTGATAATCTCCCTCGATCTGGGGCTCCACGCAAAATCCCACCCCGTGGGGTCAGAATGATCACAAGAACGGTGAGCAAAAATCCCAGAACTACGCGGGGGGACCTAGTGAATGAACTGCAGAGAGCTGGGACCAATGTAACAAGGCCTACCATAAGTAACACACTACGCCACCATGGACTCAGATCCTGCAGTGCCAGACGTGTCCCACTGTTTAAGCCAGTACATGTCCGGGCCCGTCTGAAGTTTGCTAGAGAGCATTTGGATGATCCAGAGGAGTTTTGGGAGAATGTCCTATGGTCTGATGAAACCAAACTGGAACTGTTTGGTTGAAACACAACTTGTCGTGTTTGGAGGAAAAAGAATACTGAGTTGCATCCATCAAACACCATACCTACTGTAAAGCATGGTGGTGGAAACATCATGCTTTGGGGCTGTTTCTCTGCAAAGGGGCCAGGACGACTGATCCGGGTACATGAAAGAATGAATGGGGCCATGTATCGTGCGATTTTGAGTGCAAACCTCCTTCCATCAGCAAGGGCATTGAAGATGAAACGTGGCTGGGTCTTTCAACATGACAATGATCCAAAGCACACCGCCAGGGCAACGAAGGAGTGGCTTCGTAATAAGCATTTCAAGGTTCTGGAGTGGCCTAGCCAGTCTTCAGATCTCAACCCTATAGAAAACCTTTGGAGAGAGTTGAAAGTCCGTGTTGCCAAGCGAAAAGCCAAAAACATCACTGCTCTAGAGGAGATCTGCATGGAGGAATGGGCCAACATACCAACAACAGTGTGTGGCAACCTTGTGAAGACTTACAGAAAACAAAGGATATATTATAAAGTATTGAGATGAAATTTTGTTTCTGACCAAATACTTATTTTCCACCATAATATGCAAATAAATTGTTAAAAAAATAGACAATGTGATTTTCTGGATTTTTTTTTCTCAGTTTGTCTCCCATAGTTGAGGTCTACCTATGATGTAAATTACAGACGCCTCTCATCTTTTTAAGTGGTGGAACTTGCACTATTGCTGACTGACTAAATACTTTTTTGCCCCACTGTATGTACTGTTTGTTTTTTTTTACTTTTAGCATGGTAACCAGGGTAAACATCGGGTTACTAAGCGCGGCCCTGCGCTTAGTTACCCGATGTTTACCCTGGTTACCAGTGAAGACATCGCTGGATCGGTGTCACACACGCCGATCCAGCGATGTCTCCAGGGAGTCCAGCGACGAAATAAAGTTCTGGACTTTGTTCAGCGACCAACGATCTCCCAGCAGGGGCCTGATCGTTGGTCGCTGTCACACATAACGATTTCATTAACGATATCGTTGCTACGTCACAAATAGCAACGATATCGTTAACAATATCGTTATGTGTGAAGGTACCTTTATGTTTGCTAAATGTTAAAGAGGTTTTCCACTACTCTAACGCAGTTGCTGGTTTTGTCATATAAATGCCAATAGATAATCCCCTAAAATCCTTTTATGTCTTTTCCTGCCAAGTTTCATGCTGTTTTATGCCTTTCTGCTTTGCTTCCTGTGCCCTGTCATCAGTTCTGTTGTCAGAGCCATCACTTCCTTTTCAGAATCCTCTGTTCTGTTCTGACTACATTTCCTATCAGCCCTTGTGCTGGGCTGCAAGCCAGCAGTGAGCACAGACCTGTAGCTGCGCCGAAACCTCTTCCACTCCAACCCCCAGTCTCACACACAGCATCAGCACAATCTTGTGTGCAGAACACTACTGCCTGTCATGTAAAAAAAAATGCTATTACTCTGCAGATATTGGGTTAATCTTCAGATTAATACCGTTGTGAACCTGCCCGCTTCTGGCACTCAGATCCCCACTGCTGGGAGGAAATGAATTTTATTCCTCCCGTTAACGTGTGAGTTTCAGCCACTGGGTTGACGCCGGCACAAATTCACTCACCGCTATGTATTTACAGAGCAGCAGCTGTAACTGCGTCCCCGGCATTGATTGACAGCCAGCCCTAATGATGAGCGAACTGTTAGTGCTGGAAGCACAGTTATACCCACTGCTCTCTGTATACAGAGCGCTCACTGAACCCTTCCCGGCACTGCCCCGGTGACTGAAACCTGAATTTTACTGGGCTGAATAAAGTTCATTTCCTCCCGGCAGCGGGGCTCTCCGTACTGGCGCTGGGCAGGTTTAGAATGCTATAAACCTGTAGATTAACCCAGGTTAATAGTGTTTTTTCATGTGACCGGTTCCCTTTAAAATGATTTTTTCAACATCATAAATGGATAAAATTGAGACGTGCTTATACTTCTCAATTTTCTTGTTATTCAAAATCCTCTGCATTCTCAGGAAATTAGATATGTTTAATTTCACTGTCTACTACATGTTGCCTAATTTTGCACACCTGCTCTGGGTATCACCAGGCTCTGCTTCCTTCACCTCATTCTGCTGCCGTCTGTTGTGCTCCACATTGGGTTTTGCAGGTTGCCTGGTGTGGCTAAGTGCAATTATCTCACTAGGCCTTTTAAGACTCATTACAACACATACCGGTGTCTTAGGATTGAGACTAAAGACTTCCGATTAGTGCACTTCACCTTCTGTGCACACTGTTGCTTTAAGTTTCTTCAATCCGTTCTGTTTTCCACGTCATCCGTCTTGCTGCTCCCAAGATTCATAAGTGTGCCTATTCTTCGCTTCCTGCTTGCCGCACCAACTCCCGGGGTCATTATGCCCACCCGAACCCAAGCCTAAAGACCTAAGTTACCTCTGTAATCTATCAGAAGTGGCCGGTCTCCTAGTCAAGGATTGCAGATCTTACAAGCTGTTTGCTATAGAGCTTGTAAGCATTGTTCTGGAACCATCTTGGCAAAGCTGCCTCTGCTTGTAGCATCAGAGAACGCACAGTTTAGGCCAATGGCACAAGCAGAAAGTTAGGAAACAGAGTAGTTCAGTCCTGAACACTGATCTTGAGGCTATCACTTTAATGAGCATGCTCTCATCATGGCAAAGGTCGTTGTGAAGGGAGAGGGAGAAGGTGAGCTGTGACATCCTCTATTGTGAATGATGGATTCTGTGTTAGCACCTGTCTATAGAGGTGTTATCTGTGATGTATCCTCATGTGTTATGATGATAATGAGACTGCTGAAAAGTCATTAGGGAGAACAGCAATTCTGGGTCTGGTATTAGGCCTGGTGGCCACTGTGAAAATTGATAGATTTTTTTTCTATATAGTCCTGTAAAAAAAAAACATAAAAAAAACACATTCAACATATAAACCAGATTTAATAATAGGGCATTTTCTGATGACACATTTCCTTTACAGTTATGGGAACCGTATTCCTAGAAATACAAATCAGTCATTTTTATGTCTGAAGTTACATCCCGGGTGATGGGGCGATGTAAAGTTTGTATTTTCTGGTGGGTGAAATATGACACAAAGCTGAAACTGAGCCGGATCTCAGAATACCGCAGATGCTACTTGATGTCACTTTGCCAAGCGCCGGCCTATAGCACTCTCATTAACCGAGCATGACACAATGAATCATTTGATGTCATATCATCCACTGCGGGGGGGGGGGGGGGGGGGGTTAAATAACTCCCCCCAAATAACAGGAATCCAATACTCCCATGTTCTCATAAATTATATTATCCCGGAGTCAGGATGGCAAAAGTCGTCACATCAGATTTGACAAAAAGACATTGAAAACCGTCGCTCCTCCAGCAAATAAACATGAGATTGTGAGACCGGGACTGTAGCAGCCAAATGGTCCTGATCTGCATTGACAGTACAGGGTTTTTTTTGTATGTAGATGGTAGGACAAGAAAAGCTCCGTGGCCCCGGCAGAATGTGGGGCACCCTCCAAATCCATCCAGTGACTCCTGCCCAAAGAGCACACTGCAAACGTGACTCTGTCTCCTTTATTTCATTTATAGTATAAATCACTTTTGATAGATGATCCGGAGCCCCAATCCGTGTCAATCAAAACTGTAACTTTCCTTCTGAGCACAGAAGTTATAAGCAATGATCTCTACAGAAGTGCAGACATTCCAGCTCGTATAGATCTAGAATTATATTATTGTTTTTGTTGTTATTATTATTTGTATTATTATTACTGTAGTATTATTATTATTATTATCATTATCATAATTATTATATAATTATAATGAGATTACATTGCAACCCTCAAGATACAGCAACAAACAAATCGCAAAAAATGCAGCCATATATGACTTTTTTCATACTGTGTGAATGCTGTGAGAGCATTATACTGTATGTGGGAAGCTGAAGGGGCATCATGCTAAGTGTGGGGTGTATGGTAGCATTATACTGCATGTGGGGGCTGTGGGGCATCATACTGTGTGTGGGAAGGACTGTGGGGGCCATATACTGTGCCTGGGGAGCTGAGGGGGCAATATACTGGGAGTGGGGTTTATCATACCACGTTAGAGGATTGTAGGGGCCATTATACTATGGGGGGCTGTGAGGGCATCCTACTGTATGTGGGGAGACTATGAATGTATCACACTGTGCTTGGGGGAGTTGTGGGGGCATCATTCTATGTATGGGGACCGTGGTGTCGTTTTATTCTGTGTGGTGGGCTGTGAGTGAATCAAACTTTGTACCGAGGGCTGTGGGAGCAGTGGCATTATAATTATATAATTATTTCTCTGACGAAAACTTGCGCCAAGGATTTGGTATTCGGTAAAGCTGGTAAAGCGATAAAATAAGACATTTTACTGAATCTATATGCCTCCACCAGTATTACAGTGTTCCCTTCCGACACGGGAGGATCCGTGATAAAATCGACCGACAGGTGAGTCCAAGGTCTACTGTGATCTCCAGTGGTTGGAGAGCCCCTGATGACATTGCAGGCGGCGACATACTTCCGGACATCCTGATGAGCACCTGGCTACCAAAAATGCTGAGTAAGCAGATCAGTGGTGGCTTTATTATCAGGGTGTCCAGCCAACACTGAATCGAGATGTTTACCAAGGAGTCTAAGATGGAGATTGACAGGTTACCAAGTGGAAAGGAAGCAGGTAAATCCCCCCTGAGCGTCAACAACTTCTTGTTCCAGATCGAAGCATACAGACACCATAACCACCCCTTTTTGAAGAATAGGTTCTGGTTCAAACTTATCTCCTCTCCCAGGAAAGCAACAAAATAAGGCATTACCTTAATGTTTTTGTTCCCCGGCTTATATGTGACAAAAAAAGTTAAACCTGGTAAAGAACAATGCCCATCTTGCATGTCGAGGTGTTAGACTTTTCGCTGATTCCAAATATACAAGATTCCATGATTACCATAACTGAGTGAACCGCTCCCTCTAAAAAATGGCGCCACTCTTCAAAAGCCCATTTGATTGCTAAGAGTTCCCTGTTACCAATGTCATAATTTTTCTCAGCAGTTGACAGTTTTTTAGAAAAATAAGCACATGGTTTCCATTTACCTGGAGACGCACCCTGTTACGCACCCAGCCCCCACTCCCACCTCAGACGTATCGACCTAAACAATAAGAGGTTGAGAGACGTCAGGCTGTATAAGAATTGGCACAGAAGAAAAACACCTCATCAACATATCAAATGCCTCCCTGGCAGGACTGGACCATTTAGAGAAGTCTGTCCCCCTGGTCATATCCGTAAGGGGTTTGGCTACTACTGAAAAGTTCTTCATGAAAAAACCTTTGTAACCCCTTCAAATCCTCAGGACAATCCCAATCCAATACCGCCCGGACTTTTGCCGGCTCCATGCGAAAATCGGTAGAAGATAACACATATCGTAGGAAAGGGATCTCCTCAACCGAGAACATATACTTCTCGGGTTATAATTTATTGTCTCGGAGACCTACCTGATATGTACCTAGTGTGACTCAAGGTCATGTGAATAAATTAATGTGTCATACAGATAACCACAAATCTGCTTACCAGGTGAATAAAGATGTGATTTATAAAGTGTTGAAGATGGCGGATGCATTCGTCAACTCAAGAGGCATCACCAGATTCTCATAGTTTCCCTCAGGCGTATTGAAAGCTGTTTTCCACTCATCCCTTTAATGCGGATGAGATTATACGCCCCCCTGAGTTCCATCTTAGAGCACCATTTTGCCCCTACAATTTGATTAAAGAGCTCTAGAATGAGAGGGATCGGATAAGGATCATGGACAGTGATAATATTGAGTTCACGGAAAACCAGGCAAGGGCGTAACCCCCTGTCACGGGGTCCTTCTCCGACACCACACAATCAACAGAGCGAGAGAAGTGTGAACAATCCTAAAACCTTTATTATAGACAAAAGTAAAAGGTTCATAAACAATCCACCACACTGAGGATACAATAGTCCAGAACACGAATGCAGTTCAGTAACAGGATAAAATGTCCAAGGAGAAGAGAGTCCAATAATCCAGCAGACAGAGGATATAAATGGTCCATATGCTTCCCATTCTCTCTGATGTGCTGTGTTCACCATCCTCACCACATGGGATCTGACTTTCAGCTCTTGTCCTCCCCAGCCCCCTCCTTATGTCCAGGGGTAGGCAGACAGGATGGGGCGGTTTTCAGGTCTCCCAGACCTGACAAACGTGCCTTGAGGATTAAGGCACTTCAGGGGGTTCATCAAGAGGCATAGATACAGTCAGGCTGCAGACAGTAAATGAGCTAAAGGTACTGTCACACTAGACGATATCGCTAGCGATCCGTGACGTTGCAGCGTCCTCGCTAGCGATATCGTCCAGTGTGACAGGCAGCAGCGATCAGGCCCCTGCTGGGAGATCGCTGGTCGGGGAAGAAAGTCCAGAACTTTATTTCGTCGCTGGACTCCCCGTAGACATCACTGAATCGGCGTGTGTGACACCGATTCAGCGATGTCTTCACTGGTAACCAGGGTAAACATCGGGTAACTAAGCGCAGGGCCGCGCTTAGTAACCCGATGTTTACCCTGGTTACCAGCGTAAAAAAACAAACAGTACATACTTACATTCAGCTGTCTGTCCCTTGCCGTCTGGTTCCTGCACGGACTGCTGGCCGTAAAGTGAAAGCAGAGCACAGCCACAGCGGTGAGTCACCGCTGTGTGACTCACCGCTGTGCTGTGCTTTCACTTTCACTTTACGGCCAGCAGTCAGTGCAGGAACCAGACGGCAAGGGACAGACAGCTGAATGTAAGTATGTACTGTTTGTTTTTTTACGCTGGTAACCAGGGTAAACATCGGGTTACTAAGCGCGGCCCTGCGCTTAGTTACCCGATGTTTACCCTGGTTACCGGGGACCTCGGGATCGTTGGTCGCTGGAGAGCTGTCTGTGTGACAGCTCTCCAGCGACCAAACAGCGACGCTGCAGCGATCCGGATCGTTGTCGGTATCGCTGCAGCGTCGCTAAGTGTGACGGTACCTTAATTCAATTATCAGCCTTTTGGAAGGTAATTGACACTCTGGACAATATGGGGAATACATGGAATGATACAGGGCAACAAGAGAACACTATGAAAATCAATAAGATATAAATATACACAAAATGATACCCATATAACATATCACACCATCTTCCCCCCCCCCCATGTTTTTTCTTTACAAAAAACAACCCCGCGGCAATGGGGGATGAGGATGGCCTGATATAACCTTTAGCCAAGATTTCCGCAATGTGGTCCTTCATGGCCTGTCTCTCTGGACCAGAGATATTATAGAGTCTGCTCTTGGGCAGCTTGGCACCAGGAATGAGATTAATGGCGCAATCATAAAGATGATGGGGAGGGAGTTTTTGGCACATCTGCACCGAGAACACATCCCCAAAATCCAACAGGTAACTAGGCGCAGACTGGGTATCCACCCTAGCAATCTGGGTACCCAAGCAGTGTCCTTGACAATACCTACTCCATTTTACTAATTCCTGAGTCTACAAATCTACTACAGGATTGTGCAGGGCGAGCCAAGGAAGTCCCAGTACCACAGGCGAGTGCAGACCCTCTAGCACATAATAATCTTAACACCACAGTACATGGCCCCCACCTGAAGCTGTAAGACTCGGACGACATGAGTAAAATGCCCCTGACTCAAGGGGGCAGAGTCCATGGTGATTATGGGTATAGGTCTGGACAGAGTATGTGGGGGATGAGGCCTTGGGCCTGGACAAACCAGGTGTCGATCAAATTAAAACCCACTGTCCAGAAATGCAGAGACGTCCATCTAAAACCCACCCAGGTGGATTACAGCTGGTAGGAAAAATTGTGTGCAACCCACGGAGGTGATGAGGACACCCGGGTTGCTAACCTATTCGCTTTAATGGACAAGTTTAGTACTAGAGTTACATAAGATTTGCAGAACGTTGGTCCAGCGATCATGTCTGTAGTCAATGGCCGCTGGACCGGAATCCTGCGAACCTTCCCCAGCCCCTCTTTTGGTTGGTAGGCCTCAATGACATCATATGTGCGCTGAAGCACAACATAATGACGTCATGGGGCCAACTAATCAGAATAGGCACTGGGGATGACGCAGGTAACAGGACATTTGAAGTTCTCTAGTCCGGTGGCAACAGACTATAAAGGAGGCCATCCAACCTGTGTCCTGCAAATCTTTTTGTTTTACTCCACTTGGTACACAAGTCCGACCAAACTCTTTTTTTTTTTTTTGAAGGCCATATTCACACGTAAATGATGCATTTTGCAGAAAATCCACTGCATTTAACAGTTCAAGCGAAGTGGATGTAATTTCACTGTGCATTCAAAGCCATTGAACTGTACTAGACGCTGATTTTTGGTGTGTTATTTTTTAGAGCCTTCTACACAGATGTGTTTTCAATTGTTTCTGCACTTAAAAAAAACACATAAAAAGATACTGCTTCAAATCTGCATTCAGAAATGGAAAAATGCAGCAAAAAAGTGAAGCAAAAATTCAATAATCAGAGCAGATTGCTATTGCATATTTCGGCATTTTTGCACATGGGAACATGGCCGTACAGGGGTCATATACTCGTAATGCACCCATGGGCTAGGATTTATAATGATGGATAACACACAGACGTAAAAAACATACGGGTGAATGAATAGGGCCTAATCCTGAGATGACAGCAAGCGGCAAAGTGATAAAGCCAGAAGTGTGCCCTGGTGTCACTTGTGTTGTGCTGCTCGGTATTACGTACGATCTGATATCTGTATGTTTGGATTAATTCTTTGCCATTTTAATGTATATTGACTAATTAGCTTTCCGTCAAACCACATAATCCCGTTTGCTTTTTCGGCTCATACATTTGTCTGAGAATTAGTGAAATAGTTTTGAAAATTGATCTGAGCTGGAAATAGTCAAAGCCTTGTAAGGATAAGAGGGGATTCCTGGTGTGGTACAATCCCCTCTGTGCAGTATTTCATATACAGTCCCAAAGGATTCCTGTCGTAGTCTCTGCAATGCGTCATCCGGCTCTTGGAAACCGAGCCGTACAGTGTGCTTAATATCTGCCGATGGAAGCATCAGGGCAGGGTCCGTCAGAGGATGTCATCAGTCATCATAAAATGCAGGGGTGAGGAGACAGGAGAATGTCAACTTTGCCCCTTGTGCCTTCTTAGACATGTAGAACCTGCACAACTGGCCGTCCCCTGCTGTCACCATTATTTCATGGTTATGAGACCGGATCCTGTTGCAGGGATGTGCCATGTGTGTCCCCAGAAGACATATTGGGGCAGATGCATGCCTGGCCATGACAGGACGATTCGCAAGACTTTGTGCATTTGCTTTTCTTTTGAATGGAAAGGGTGTTCTCTGAATGAAAACTTCTCACCAATACTTAGGATAGGAGATATGTGTCTGATCACTGGAGGCACTAATGCTGAAATTCCACCATCCCAAACATGGAGGTCCATTGTCCTCCAACAGAAATAGTGTGCTCTTCTCAGGTCTCATAGACTGTAAATGTCATACCTTCGAACGTTGAAAAATAAGAAAGAGGGTCTCATACTGCAATAATTTCTACTTTACATTAAGCCAATACCCTAACCTTGCACAGTCTTTTATATGCGCCCACACAGAAATATTGTTGCTATTGATGCCCATCAGTGTTTCCGCAAGTATGGGAGGTGCCCCATTCATGGCGGGCCCCCACAATAACTGCAACACACACGATAATTCCCATCAATGCCCCACACACAGTATGATTCCCCCACAGTGCCCATCACACAGAATATAATGCCCCCACAGACCCACCAAGTATGATGCCTCCAAAGCCTCACTCAAAATAATGCCCCTCACACAAAGTTAGATGCCCCCACAGTCCCTCCACACATAGTATAAAGATGCCCCCACTCACAGTATAATGCCCCTGCTCCCACAGCCTTCGATACAAAGTTTGATTCCCTCACAGCCCACCACACACAACATAATGACTCCACAGTCCCCATACATGGCGTGATGCCCCCCACAACTCCCCCAAAGAACAGTGTGATACTTTCACAGTCTCCCCACATACAGTAGGATGCCCTCACAGCCCCCCATAGTATAATGGTCCCCACAATCGTCCAACGCAGTATGATAAACCCCAATCACAGTATATTGCCCCCACAGACACAGTATGAGGCCCCCACAGCTCCCCAGGCACAGTATAATGCCCCCACAGTGCTTCCCACACACAGTATGATGCCCCCACATGCAGTATAATGCTACTATAGACCCCACACTTAGTATGATGCCCCTTCAGCTTCCCACATACAGTATAATGCTCTCACAGCCACTCACACAGTGTGAAAAAAGTCACATATGGTTGCTTTTTTTGCGATTTGTTTGTTGTTGTATCTTGAGGGTTGCAATGTGTTCTCATTCACTTTGCACTATGCTTCTGATTGCACATGTGGTGCTAACCTGTCATAATAGAGTTGGAAGTGTTAATGACACGTAGGACATATAGCCGTACCTGGCAAGCAGGCAGCAGGTGACGGCCCAACTGATGTGGGACTGAGAGGCCCTGAGTTACCCCTTCAAAAATAATAATATGCAAATCAATGGGAAACATAAAAATTTCAAATGCAGCATAAAAATATGAGCATATGTCCAGTAGATCCCACCTCCAGCCATAAAGGGGTTAATGAAATCTGAATAATGTTTCCTGGCTCCAGCCTTCAGTCGCTGCTAATTATATCTAGATCTCTGATGGAATACAGGCATGTATAGAGCATGGCAGCCTCTGCGGACTAAAGTGAGGAAACATGATTGTATCACATATATATATGTATATCTACCAAATGTATTTGTGTGGAAATAGCTGGGAAGACACACAACGATCAATGGATACTACAGCGTCACTCAGTTACCTGTGACATATTCCAGTGAGCTCCTCCAACAAATGTTTTAATAAACACATATTTTCCATACAGTAGCAATTCTGGACTTTCTTAGAGATTTTCGTTGTGCAGTTCCTCTGTTTTTACTCTTGGAAACGTACCTTTGGCTATTAAATGATCACTTATCGGCTATATCTAAGCCAACCGCACTTTCATGCACACAGTGCATTCGTTAATACGATTGTAGTGTGCACATATAGTATCATTTCAGCAGCACATGTGCTGTTTACACAGGATGATGTGCTGCCGAAATTGATAATTTTTAGGCAAGATCAAAAATAATTTCACCCGACTGCTTGTACTGGCTGACTATTGGTGAATGAGCATTTCTAGGATTGCTTGTTTCCAATAATTGGCAAATGTAAGTCTATGTTCACTCTGAGGTTTTTAAAAAAAAAAAAAAAAGTTTTTCAAATGGAAACCAAATCAAGGAACTCTCCTTTTTGGGGGATTTTTTGGAAGAGTTTTAATTTCTTGATTTACAGGTGCTTCTCACAAAATTAGAATATCATCAAAGTTTCGGTAATTTATTTCAGTTCTTCAATACAAAAGGTGAAACTCATATTACATAGAGTCATTACAGATAGAGTGATCTATTTCAAGTGTTTATTTCTGTTAATGTTGATGATTATGGCTTACAGCCAATGAAAACCCAAAAGTCATTATCTCAGTAAATTAGAATACTTTATAACACCAGATTGAAAAATGATTTTAAAATCCGAAATGTTGGCCTACTGAAATGTATGTTCAGTAAATGCACTCAATACTTGGTCGGGGCTCCTTTTGCATCAATTACTGCATTAATGCAGCGTGGAATGGAGGTGATCAGCATGTGGCACTGCTGAGGTGTTATGGAAGCCCAGGTTGCTTTGATAGCAGCCTTCAGCTCGTCTGCATTGTTGGGTCTGGTGTCTCTCATCTTCCTCTTGACAATACCCCATAGATTCTCTATAGGGTTAAGGTCAGGCGAGTTTGCTGGCTAATCAAGCACAGCGATACTGTTGCTTTTAAGCCAGGTATTGGTACTTTTGGCAGTGTGGACAGATGCCAAGTCCTGCTGGAGAATTAAATTTCCATCTCCAAAAAGCTTGTCGGCAGAGGGAAGCATGAAGTGCTCTAAAATTTCCTGGTTTCCTGGACTTTGGTCTGGATAAAACACAGTAGACCAACACCAGCAGATGACATGGCTCCCGAAACCATCACTGATTGTGGAAACTTCACACTAGACCTCAAGCAGCTTGGATTGTGGCCTCTCCACTCTTCCTCCAGACTCTGGGACCTTGATTTCCAAATGAAATGCAAAATTTACTTTCATCAGAAAAGAACACCTTGGACCACTGAGCAACAGTCCAGTTCTTTTTCTCCTTGGCCCAGGTAAGACGCTTCTGTCGTTGTCTATTGGTCATGAGTGGCTTGACACAAGGAATGTGACACTTGTAGCCCATGTCCTGGATATGTCTGTGTGTGGTGGATCTTGAAGCAATGACTCCAGCAGCAGTCCACTCCTTGTGAATCTCCCCTCAAATTTTTGAATGGCCTTTTCTTAACAATCCTTTCAAGACTGCGGTTATCCTGGTTGCTTGTGCACCTTTTTCTACCACACTTTTTCCTTCCACTGAACTTTCCATTAATATGCTTGGATACAGCACTCTGTGAACAGCCAGTTTCTTTAGCAATGACCTTTTGTGTCTTACCCTCCTTGTGGAGTGTGTCAATGACTGCCTTCTGGACATCTGTCAAGTCAGCAGTCTTCCCCATGATTGTGGAGCTACTGAAACAGACTAAGGGACCTTTACAAACGCTTAGGAAGCCTTTGCAGGAGTTTTTTGTTAATTATTCTAATTTACTGAGATAATGACTTTTGGGTTTTCATTGGCTGCAAGCCATAATTATCAACATTAATAGAAATAGACACATCAAATAGATCACTCTCTTTCTAGTGATTATATACAATGAGTTTCACTTTTTGTATTTAAGAACTGAAATAAATTAACTTTTTGATGATATTCTAATTTTGTGAGAAGCACCTGTATCTTCTGAAGTGGTTTTAAAGAGTTTTGGGAGAATTTTTCTCCAGAAGTGTTCTTTTCAGTTTTTTGATTGCACAGTGCCAAGTTTGGAGTGAATTCCTTTACTTTCTTTTTTTCCACCAAGCATTTTTCAAAACCTTTTCAAGGAAAAAAAAACCCACTCAAAAATCTTCTCCTAAGAACAGCAAAAATGAGTAGCAAGAGTTCTCCTAGAGCTTTTGACATGGATTTTGAGGAGGATTTTGGAGTTGATCTGTTCTAGATAAACTCTTCTAAAACTTTTCAAATTTACTTCAGAAAAAGAAAAGCTCCTCCAAAAATTCTCAAATAAAAACAGAGCATATCCAGAAGCAGCACAAAAAGAAAATTTGGGAAGAGCCTTACTGTGTGCTAAATATAGCGTTGCTCCTTGTTGAACAGCATAGATCCAATACCATTGACCACCGGTGAAAATTGACAAAAAAAGGAAGAAAAGGATCCACATGGCCGTATGGATAAAAAATATGCAACTTTATTTTACATGATTTAAAAAAGTTGTCCAGACAAGCAGTTTTCTCTTGAAAAACATTTTAGAACGCCTTAAAAAAACTTGTGAATATTGCCTGAACAAAAAGTAAATCGGTGCTAACAGAGCCAGACTGTGGAGGAACACTCCCAATTCTAGGAGAACTGCTAACACCTAGTTGTTAATGCATTCATCCAGATGTAGCAAAGGTCATCATGACTCACAACTGCAGCACTTTTATAACTTTTCACACAAGGTTATCTCACATAGGCTGGAGTTACAAGGCGACTTCGGTCATGACACCGGTCACACGTGCAAATATCTCTGTATGCCGCTGCTACAGTGCAACAGGGTAGTGAACAGGCAAGTTGCAAAAATCAAATGATTCCAACTTTTTGCGATACATGGCGGGTTGCAGCTCAACGACATTCACTTGTATAATCCCGCAAAGTGGCACCAGTATATAGCAATCCATGAACGCACAACCAAAAGTCATCGTTTTGCCAGAGCATTATGATGGCGATGACTTAACATTGCACAAACCATTGACCGATGGCAAGATAGGGGTGGAATTCCAATTTTTACTGGATCACATTACTTTCCATAGGATTAGCTGACAATAATGTGTATGGGGCAATCCAGCAATTGGTGAAATAGCTGTAGGGGAAACAATGATTGGGCTGACGACCGTCTTTTATGTATAGCCAACGTTTCTCCGTCCTCTGGAAATCAGTAGAAGAGATGTTCATACTACAAGTTCTTCACTGCTGGGACTTGGCAGTGACGTCACTTCATGGCTTCTATGTGACATGTCAACCGGTTGCAGTACTGATTGCATAGCTCGTATTCTTTTTCATTTCAATTTTAGATCTTTTCTTATTTTTGAATCATGCTGTAATCAGGCAGAGTGTAAAAAAAAAAGAGCATTGGGCAGCGTCATTCCTTTTTGGGCAGCATTTCAGCCCAGCTATTCTTACACCCACCTTCTCCATCAAAGCTTTATTTTTCCTGGCAATGTGACTGCGTTCTGACTGTAACTCATTACATAAGAGTGGAGAGGAATCTCAGGCCAAGCCCATTCAGAACACAACAGGAACAAAGTTTTAGAAATATGACCATTCTGAGCTACTATTGGGGTCCCTCTTCAAGATCATTATCATTTGGTTAGAGTAGAGAACGGTTACAAAGGCCGCCTTATGCTCTGGAAGACCCATCCTGTCCTGCATTACATAGACAATAAACTTATTTTAACTGGCACTGTGTAATGCTTGATTTTTCCTGTGGGGGCACTGCAAGAAAAATGAACACCTACTGCCATATTCACCCACAGCTTACAACTGCTTGCTTCTTGGGGGGGGGGGGGGGCAACAGGAACAATCTTTGTGATCGACTTAGTGTCACAGAACTTTTAAGACAATTATTGATTGTCAATAGTGCAAGGCCCCTTTAATATTTTATATATTCTAAGGGCACACTAGTCCAAGTATACGGCATCATTTTGTTCTTGCACAATTATACGATTAATACCACCTCAATGTTTCTGTAAGAAAATTTTGGTCCAGACACAGGGATGGCATTGTCTCTAATATAGAGTGTTGTCGTCGTAGTAATCCTACAATTTTACCTCAACTGAATGTGGTAATGTAGACCCAGCCTTGGGCATCCTCTGGTGCGAAATGCTGACCTTGTCGATAGACCATGTAGGATTGGCGTCTTATGTCATATGTAGCTTTGAGCCCCATGGTACCCTTGTTGCCCACAGTAAAGATATAGAACTAGAGTTGATGCAAATCAATTCACAGGACCCGATCCATCCTCCACGTCATTAGTCCGGGAGACCTGCAACCTATCTCTTACTTGTCAGCATCGGCGGCTCATCTTATGAATAGTCTGCCTGGTGCAACCTGACATATGCATCACGATGTAAAACAATATTGTCAGGCTGGCTAATCAAAGAGGAGACAGTGAGGTAGGAAGCAGTTCTCAAGGCTTCTGTCCATTGGCCACTGATTGATTATAGGAGCGATGGATAGGGTCCTGATAATGGATTTGCAATAACAGTAATTAGAACTGAATTGCTTTGGTCAGCAAGAAATTTTATGGTTCTCCTTGACGAAGCGTATCTGTACAAAGCATCCAGGTGCGATGCAAAATGGTCAGAGTGTGTTTGCTTTTTGGAAGTTTGGTTAAGCTTCCGTGGCAGCCAAAAGACTTGCCAGCTTCTACAGGAGTGCAGGAAGTCTCCCCTAATTTTTTTTCGAGAGTTACAACCTCCATGCACATTAGTTGAAAGTTTGCCTAAGCCTGCAATTTTGACGGGACTGTCTGTCTATTTGATGTGTATGGAAGACTCCTAACTCTCACCTGACAGGTGATATTGGGGATGAGAAAGATCGGGCAGTTCGAATTTCAATGGCTGATCTTTTTGTTTTCAGGGGAAAACTAAAGCTGCTCTGAGGTTTCTGGTTTGGGGCAGTCAGGAGAGATAGAGATTGCTTGGCCGACAAATATCGAATGTGTACATTGCTCTCCTCATCTTTCTTGACTGATTCCTCCTCGGTTTAACTTTCTGCTAGCATCCTTGTCACTTTTGGTAGCATGAGGCAGCACCTAGAGCCCATTCATGTTGCACCTCCAGGATGGCACATTCTTACCATCACAAGAAGATGTTTGCTGTGTCTCCTAGCCCAGTCTCAAGAGCATGTGACAGGTTCTAGGACATTGAAGGGCAGCAAGCCATCAACAAGACCAGGTATCTGCTCCTTTTTGTGGGCTTTCTCTTGTTTCCTGTGGGCTCATGTACATAGAAGTCAGAGGAGATATCTTTCTGCTGAACAATCATTCGTTTCACAGTCATCTCATGTGTATGGCAGCTTTAGTAAGGGTACCGTCACACAGTGGCATTTTGATCGCTACGACGGCACGATTTGTGACGTTCCAGCGATATATCCGTGACGTTCCAGCGATCTCGCTGTGTCTGACACGCTCCTGCGATCAGGGACCCCGCTGAGAATCGTACGTCGTAGCAGATCGTTTGAAACTTTCTTTCGTCGTCTAGTGTCCCGCTGTGGCGGCATGATCGCATGGTGTAACAAAGGTGTGCACGATATTGTATACGATGTGCGCACAGTAACCAACGGCTTCTACATCGCACATACGTCATGAAATTATCGCTCCAGCGTCGTACATTGCAAAGTGTGACAGCAGTCTACGACGCTGGAGCGATATTGTTACGATGCTGGAGCGTCACGGATCGTGCCGTCGTAGCGATCAAAATGCCACTGTGTGACGGTACCCTTAGTTTCTTGTTTGGGCACCTTTGAGCTTGCCATGTTCATTTAGCCAAAAGCCATCTCCTCGGACTCCATCTCAGACAAAGGCGCTCCTGAGTTCACTATGAGAGTGCTACATCAAGAATCGGCGAAAAGAATTGGGCGATTGAATTCCGACCTGCTGGGGGACAAATCTTAAGGCCGCCATACACATTGGATTGTCAGCCA